>NC_133618.1:676288672-676588672 GCF_048593235.1 Sminthopsis crassicaudata
GGTCTCATGACATTTTTTAGATGGCGCTGACAGCTCTTTTAATGAAATTGTCTTCAGGGAGTCCCAGTCTTGGGGTTGCGCCTCTGTGACTCCAAAGAAAGAACGAGATGAAGGTGCCCAGGGCCACGGACCTCTTTATTGTCAGAGGGTGACGTTCTCTCGCCCAGCCCCCCCTCCGAGCCCTTGGGCTCACTGGCACGGGGCACCGCTCCAAGAGTTCAGATTTAAGGACAGACTAGAGCCTAAGGATGCCCTTTCCTGGGAAGTCACCTCAATTTTTCTCAAACTCTTCAACTGCTGCCTGCTGTCTGAATGAGGGATAGTAATTAACTTCATTATCCGTGTCCTGATGTGAATTCCCCCCAGAGAAAGCCGTTGTGCAGGGAAGGATGTCATTGCCGGAGCAGACTCTCAGCTTCATTGTTTTGGACACTTTCATGGGTAATAAAACAAAGTTACCTTGTGAACAAGGTGGAAAAGGCTTGTCCATTTACCGAAATCAGACAAGTGACTCATGCCCTCAATTAAATACCTGATGGTACAAGAGTTGACGACCCGCTATCAGAGAAGGAGTTTATTTTTGAGGGAGAATAGTCTAGTTTTCAGGGTCTCTGAATTCCTAGTTTGCAAAGAAATGATATTTTTTAAAAGACTTTGACTTTTCTGAAATTCCATCCCTACCAGAGCCACTTCCTAAAATCCCCACCTCCCTTCAACCATTCCATCAATCTCCAAGCGTCAACAGAGTGCTTACCATGAGTAGGCTCTCTGCTTGGGGCCTGTACGTGAGTTCCAAGGACAATCTAATTTTCCTCACATCCTGGTAAGGCTCACAATCCAATGGGGCTCAGCTCAAGGGCTTCTTACAAAACATTGGCCTTTCCCATCCTCCCCAACTTGTGATAGCATCCTCCTCCAACCCAAGTATCGCTTTATCTGTCCATTCCTTATGTAATGTATAAATATGAATATAGTAATACTTCTTCCTATTCTATATAATATACAAATAAGTATATAATGGTATATATTATACGTATAGTAATATATAATAGTAAATAGCTCACAGTTTTATAGTGCTAATTATGTGCCAGGCACTTTGTAGAACACTTTCCAATTATTTCTTCTTTGATCCCCATACTAGGCCTAGGGAGCGGGTGCTATTATCATCTCCATTTTACAGATGAGAAAACTAGACAGATTAAGTGACTTGCCCCATGTCACACAACTAGTAAGCATAGATTTTAACTCAGGCCTTACTATCTCCAGGCTCAGCATTCTATCCATTCCTCATATTCCTGTCCCACATAGGTACTCCGTGTGTGTGTGTGTGTGTGTGTGTGTGTGTGTGTATGTGTGTGTGTGTTAATATATTTACATTGACTGATTGACATTTACTTTGTTTCCCTGGAGAAGATTGTAAGTGTCTTGAAAGCAGGGACTGACTTGCAGTAGTTTTATAAATCCCCTCTTTCTTTCTGTCTTTCTCTTCCTTCCTTCTTTTATTTATTTGCTTGTCTGCTTATCTATTGGTTATTATTTTTACTAGACCTGTCATCTCAATGGCATGGAAAGCTCACGCTCAACAAATTCCCTCCACCAATACAGGTTGTTACCTTTCCTGAAATTTTCATATTTTCTCGGGACATGATGAGATTAAGGTACTTTCCTTGTTTAACAGAGCCAGTGAGTAACAAAGGCAAGACTTGGATCCTTTAATTTTTATTTTAATTTTTTTCCATCAACAAAAATTCATCTGTTCTTTTCCCTCCCAGCTCCCCTTGCCCATTGAGAACAAAACAGAGCCCTTTATGAACATGTCTGGTCAAGCTGAACTATTCCTACATCAGCCATGTGCGGCAGATAGCTCATTCCATGATCACCTCTCTTGCCAGTACGTGGATAGAAGGCTTCCTTATTTGGCCCTGGAAGCCTGATTGGCCATTACGCTGTTTCGAGTTCTGGATGCTTTTAGAATGGCTGTCCTTTGCCAGTATTGTCCTTGACCCTCTGCATCAGTCCATGTACATCTCCCATGTTCCTCTGACACCATCCTCTTCCTCCTTCCTCATGGACGCTAGTATCCACTTACAGTGATGCACCGTAACTTGTGTGTCCATTCCTGCATGGTTCCTCGGGCTCCTATTCCTTGCCACCTCAAAAAGAGAAAGAAGTCAGTACTTTTGCATCTCCTCCTAGGACTAACCTCTCCTTTAACTTTCCCTCCCTATAATCGCCTACTTTCCTTTCCCTTCTATTTCTGTGTGGAGTGAAACGGTTTTCTCTCCCCAGCTCTGTGTGTGTGTATGTGTGTGTGAGTGCACATGTGTGTGTGAGCATGTACATGCTCTTTGACCCCTCCAGGTGAGATGATGTAGAACTCTGCCTCTGCCTCCCAGCTGAGCTTTGTAGACAGCCCTCCGTGACCTCTGTCTGGAAGTTCCCCCAGCAGATGTGTCATCCCTCTTTGCTCTCTGATGGACTAACCAGCATCCAAATGAAACATTTAGAAAGCAGACTGGGTAGGATGAGGGCCGCTGACCTTTCAGCTCTAGTTAATATTGTAAGAGACCAGAAACACCGCTGTAAGAACCATCTGGTGTTAGCCTGCCCTATTAAGATACTGTACCTACAAAAAGGCTTTAATTTGCACCTTTCCTTGAAAAATTAGATTTTCGTGACGAAGATCTTTCAGTATTTTGGGAGAGGGTATTTTGGGCGCCTCTCTGCTCTTGTGCATGTGCTAATTTCCTGGATTAATTTAGAGAACATCTGCATAGCGGTCTGCCCGCGCTCCGCCGCCAGCCTCATACCTGCATTTCCAATAACGGCTCCAGGTTTCCCATTGCAGGCAGCCTCAGATTGGATCGAATTGAAATGCCAAGCCTCCCAAGGTGCCAGCGTCTAAGTGTATAATTATGTAATTTTCTCTTGATCTTTCAGAGTCTTCCTGCGAGCAATTAATCAGTATGCAGATATGCTCAACAAAAAATTCCTGGATCAAGCCAACTTTGAGCTACAGGTGAGGAGAAAGCCGGGGTCTTTGTTGGAAGGTCTTTCCGAGGGGCCCCAGCCAGCCTTTGGATCTTCAGTGGGCACGCTGACGTTTAATTGGCCACTTATCCAAGGAAGAGCCATTGAATCTGTAGTCAGTGCTGCTGGAGCCCAGGCGGCAGAGACATTGGTGGTACAGGGAGCGATGGAGTGGGTGGGCAGTTCTGCAGGCCCACCTCGCGGGTGGTCTCTGAGACAGATGACCAGGGACACGCTTGGCAGGCAAGCAGCAGCAAGCAGAATTTAGCAAAAAACGTGATAAGTACCTACTGTGGCCCAGACACTGTTAGTCACTGGGGGTTTGCAGACCAAAAGAGGCTGCCCTCACAGAGCTTAATGGGGCTCGGGAACAGGAAAATATACATTGATAAGCAGGCAAAAAAGCATAAATAAATATTGCATGATATAAAGAGGAATTTGAAATTCATTTAAAAATGAATATTGAAAAATTTAGATGTTTCTAGGAAATATTTAGTTAAGTAAATTAGAATGTGTGGGATTTTTTTATTTTGTTTTGTTTTTTTAAGTAATTTCAGAGGGAAAGAGGATCAGCAACTGGAGGGAGTAAGGATGGGGAAGGGAACAGCAAAGGCGTTCTGTGAGCTCGATCCTATTTTTGAAGAATGGATGGAAGCCGCCTACCCGACACAGAGTTGACTCAGTAGACAAAATGAGACGTGGATTTGGGCACAATCAGTGTAGAAATTTGTTGGGAGTTTTGTTTTTCTTTACTTTTCTTTTTTGAGGCAAAATAAATGCATTTATTTGAAAAAAGGATGGATGATGAAATAACATTAAATATTTTATGTAAAGTACTGTCAATCACTGGGGACAAGGAGGGGTACGAGTTGAAAATAAGCGGTATTTTTCTAATTGTTTCAGTTTTAGGAAATAATAACCAGCCTGAGTTACTTTGGGGGTCAGAGGTTAGAGGCAGCCTCTAGGCTAAGGCATTGGATAAGAAGCTCAAGATCTAGGCCTCCTTCCCCTTCCTACAGATAACATTTACAAGGCAATGGCAAAGCTCATTATTAGGTGACATCGCCTCCCTCCTCTCACCATCCCTCCCCTTATCTCACAAGTTTATATTTTCCATGGCTTAAAATACCACCTTTCAGGGCCTCTCAGGTCCTATAAATATTACCTAATGATCATCAGTTTCCCAGGAAGTTAAAATGGAGAAACCCAAATGTCTTTCTAAACTTTAAGAGGCTCATCTTTCCTTAAAGCAAAAAATCCTCATTATGTCTGGAGGCAAGGGAAAAAATAACAGGAAATAGGATGTTAGAAGCATTTGTGCCCAGAAAAGGGGGAGGGGACGGAGAGAATCGACTTTCCCTGTGCACGCTGCCTCTGTTTCTTGTCCGGTCGAAGAAGTCCTTAAGGGCTTCAAGGCAGTGTCTGTATCCTCAGGGTGACCTTTCTGTTTCAGTGAGATATCCCAGTATATGTCTTTTTAGGAAGTAGATGTCCCAGGCTATCTCTTCTTGGGCTCTCTCTGTCTCTCTTTTCTGAGTTTTCCATTCTAGGAAGGAGGTTATCCAAGCTCTCTCTTCCAGGGAGGAGGCTATCCTGAGCTATTCTTTCTAAGAAATGGGCTATTCTAGAATATCTGTCCAAATATATCCAGAAGCTGCCCATGACATATGAGAGACACCGGCCTACTCTATGAGCTAATTTGAGAACGTAGTCAAAGAAAAATCGTTTCTCCCCCCTCAGAATTTTTTCTATTAATTTTGACTAGAAATATGAAGGGTGGAGAAAGGGAAAAGCACAAAAATTGGGGAGGGGATGAGGAAGAGGGCTTTTATAATACACGAATTTTTCCTCTTCAACACTTTGTTCTTCAGGTTTGAAGGGACTTAACTTTCCTAAAGCATCATATGTTTAGTTCAGTTTGTGAGCTGTGGGAGGCTGCAGAGGAAGACTGCAAACAGCAGCTCCCGACACCCTTAAACCCCCAATTTTCATGTCCTCGGGTGGGAAGGAAGCAATGGGTAGAAAAAGCTAGTGCGGGTCTGAATGATTTCCTTCTGAAGCTCTGGAGCAGATCCTCCCCCTTAAGAGGAAATTTCACTTTGGGGCTGCACATGCTAACAATTAAGACATTAAGCAATATGTCCCACAGTTAGTGTTAGAGAGGGAATTTGAACCCATGTTTTCCTGACTCTTTCACTGAATCAAATTCACTCCTTCTCCCTCTGGAGGAAGTTATATTAATTTATAAAGATATATTTATCTTGATATATTTATATATCTATATCTATCTAAAGATATATATATATATATTTATATAAAGGTATATAAATATATCTTATATAATTGTATAAGTTAGCACGGTCTCGAAGGCAAGACCCAGATGTCTGATCCTCCCATCCCTTTGCATGAATTCTCTACTAGAGACACGGTCTTTATGCCTTTAACTCTTGAAAGGCCCAGCATAGATATTTCTCCCTTTTCTCCCCCTGAATATCTGATGCCACTGTAGGTGAGATTTGCATTTCCTGCGTTAGTGCTCACAGAATGCCATTAGCCACCCCTTTGGAACGATGGGACTTCAGAGACCATGTGGACTAATCTCTCCGTCTGTGAATGAGGAGACTGTGTACCCATTAGGAGAAGGCACTTCCCAGGGTCCCAGCGGTAAATAGTAAGTGGTCAGGCTCAGTTAGGACCACAGATCTGCCGACTTGAACCCATTGCTGTTCTTGCCATCATGCACATTTCTTTAATGTTACTGCAATGGATGCTCATGTAATGATACCACTATGGGAAGCAGCACAGGTAATTCAGTCCATTCCACCATCCACCATGGATAAAGCAGTGTGCTGTGCCCATGTTCCAGATGAGGAAGTTGAGCTTCGGAGACATTAAGCAATATGTCACCCAGTTAGTGTCAAGAGAGAATTTGAACCCATGTTTTCCTGACTCTTTCACCAAATCAAATTCACTCCTCCTTCCAGAGGGAATTATGTATAGCTCTATCCTCTCCTAATTGTGGAAGTTAGCATTTGTCTGTATTGTATTGTCTGGTGTGTACCCAACAATGTGACTCTTGTGCCCTTTTGGATTTCAGCTCTGGAACAATTACTTCCACCTGGCTGTGGCTTTTCTTACTCAAGAGTCTTTACAACTGGAGAACTTTTCAAGTGCTAAGAGAACCAAAATCCTCAACAAGTAAGTGCAAGTCCCCCTAAGAACACTGGGCCTGAGTATTACACTGCAAATGCCTACTAAGGGTTCTCAGCCAGCTGGGTACATGATGCCATTGTGCTTGAGGTGGGGCGGGAGGGGTCCTATATTCTTTCTCTTGAATCAAGATAGAGAACTGTAAGATTCATCGGACTCGGCTCCCCAACCATTTAAAGAGTATGGATGGGGGGCAGCTAGGTGGCGCAGTGGATAGAGCACCAGCTCTGAATTCAGGAGGACCTGAGTTCAAATCTGGTCTCAGACACTTAACACTCCTAGCTGTGTGACCCTGGGCAAGTCACTTAACCCCAGCCTCAAAAAAATAAAATAAATAAAATAAAGAGTATGGATGAACAAAATTAGACTTCAAAGGGATAATTAATTTTACTGTGAGTTATTGTGATATCATCCCACATAGATGCCTCCTTTGCATACTCTTCAAATTCTGCTTGGGAAGAATGCCTCTGTTTAGAGAATAATTGTGTTAGTGACTAAAGAAATGAAAACCGTGCAGGAAGCCCGCTCAACTCAGATGCGTAGAAAAATCTGCTTTAGTTGTAGACACTCAGATGTGAGATATTCTTCAGACTGTAGGTGTGGAATGCTGCTTATAATGGCAAATGTGCCACCCCCTCCCCCATCAACTGCCTTTGCTTACCTTCTTTTCTTTTATTTCTTTTATTTTAAGAATTTTCCCCATCTTTTCTTTACACATCACCTGCATTTCTCAACATCTCTGTCTTCCTTCCCTCCCCCATAGGGTCATCCCCTGTGAGCTACAATTTTCAGAGAATAAGTAAACTGTTCAACCAAACTAAGGAAGGCATTGGGAAAAGCCCGACACCATATACAGTGCTCCACACTTAGTCTTGCCCTTCTGCAAAGAAGGACGTCATTAGCATTTCACTGCATTCGGGATTTCTTTGTCAGCCTCTCCACTTACATTGTTGTAGATTATTTACCTGACTGCTTCAGTTTATACATATACATACACATACATACATGTGTATGTATATGTTTATACACACATGTTTATGTATGTGTACATAAAATATATTTATGTATTGTATGTAAATTTATGCAGGTTTATGTAATAATATGATCATACGTAATTATGTAATAAATATATATATATAACTATGTTATATATATATATATGTATATATATATATATATATTTATGTATGTGTATATAAATATGTGTGTGTGTGTGTATGAGAGAAATCTTCCCCAGATTTCTTGGCATTCAGCATCACAGTGTGTTTTAGCCATTCCCAGTTCAATGGCAGATGTCTACTTTGCTTCCAGTTCTTTGCTGCTTCTAACTTTTCATTGTTGCTGTAGGAGTGTCATGGGATGGGGGATGTCATCCAGAAATGACCATCCTTTGTGCTCAGCAGGGATTCTGGATTATTCTATCGATATTTTCAGAGTGTTCCAAGAAACTGTCAGTCATCTGTGTCTAGAAGCTTTGGACCAAGTGGTTCTGGTTCCAGGTCCTTCCTTTTCCTGCTGTGTGTCTGTGTGATCTTAATCAAGCCTCTCAAACGTCTCTGAGCTTTAATCTGATCATCTATCAAATGAGGGGTTGCTCTGGATGCCCCCGTGTTTCTTGCATCTCTAGATTGGTTTCACATATTGAAAGGTTTAGGTTTTATCACATATGCCGTTGCTGCCGTGTGAATGAGGCTGGGATGTCCCAGAGATCTGGTATGGATGTGGCGGCCTTATGTCTCATGGATTAGGACTAGATTCAGACTATTCTGTTTCTCTCCTGCTGAGACCTTTTCCGACCGGTCCCGTATCCTCCGGGGTCTGAGATCCGAACACGTTCTAGAGACCAAAGGCTGCTATGAGACGGGCCCTGGCTGGGCAGCTGCTGCCTTCACAACTCCATTGTCCAAGGAGCTCCGGAGGATCCTGTTTGTTCCCGCCAGCCCTCAGGGCCCCTCTTCCTCTGGCAGCACAGGAAGCCGCAGCATCGGGATGCTCAGGAGACATTTCCCGAGAACTTTCCTTCCCAAACAGTCCCTGAGCAAAAGGGCCACTGATCATTTCAGGTGTTTTACCTTTTCAGAATCCCCCAGCACCAAGACCTGGGGCATTCCAGCCCAACAGGCTACACGCCCAGCCTAGATCTGAAGTGATGTCAGCGTAACAGTCAGGGAAGAATTAAAAATAATTCTACGGCTCGGCTCCCAGGGATACACAAGGTGGATCTTACCGCGTGAGCATTTTACGAGGTCCACTTGCAAAAGTAAAAGTAGAATGCAGCCTTGTGAGTGGATGAGAAGGCCCTAAGAGAGGGCTCCGTGCTTGGAGAGTCTGTGGACAAGGTCGCGTGGGCTGAGCCCCTCTGGCACCTGGAGCTCTGATCTCTATGCCCCCCCCCCCCCATATCGGTGGTACCACATCACCAAAACATGGAAACAAGAATGATCCAGTACGACAGGAGATCTCCGATTGCAGAAGCTGCCTTTTCAACCTGAACTTTGAGACTAATTGAAAAATTAGAGCATTCCCTGGGCCTCATTATCACCCATATACTCTTAATTAACTGCCCAAATGGGTCACGTATGGTAATAGATAGAGCATCAGCACATACCTGGGTTCACATTCTACCTCTAAAGCTTATTCTCACTGTGTGACTGGGAAGCCATTTAGCTTCTGGGGCCTTTAGGCACCCGAAGAATATGTTTTATGTGCATCAGAAGGGAATGTTCCCACCCATCTGAACTCCACGGTTCTTGAGGCCTGTGAGAAATGAGGATTTGCGATCTGAGGGGCTTGCTGGGGTTTGCATAGTTTAAAAGGAGGAGCGTTCTCTGAACCCCAAGAGTGAGTGGGGAATACTGTGATCTGTAGAGGGCAGGCTGACTTGAATCACTCTTGCCCAAGCCCAACGGAGTGGCCGGAGGAAGAAGGAAGGTCTCCCGCAGCTGAGAAGCAGCCGCGGCTAGGAAGAGACTGCATTCCCAGCCCTTCCAAAACCTAACTAGACCTGAGGCAAAAAGAATTGGGAGCCCACGAGCAGCGGGGACAAGGAGAAAGAGAAGACTGAGGAGGAATCTCAGGCCCCCTCGGACGGCCCTGAACAAAAGATTCAGGCCAGAGCTCCTGGCTGTGCCCAAGAGATCAGGAATCAAGAGAAATTCCCTAAAAAGGAGTCTGATCTTTCCCTGACTTCCCATCTTCATCTGTTAACAGACACTGTATATACTCTGTCTCCATCCTTTACCTAAACATTGATAGAACGTCCCCACCAGGGAGCTCATCCTGCAGATCCCTGGACTTCACTCCTCCTTGGCCCGGCTTTCCGAGACCACTCCCTTTCTCTGAGTGGAGAAATTAAAAGATGTAGGGGATGGAAAAACTCTCCTGATCCTTTGCTACCCAGCTACTTTCCAGGACTTCCTGAGAAGTCTCCTCAGTGAAACTCATCACTCTGAAATTCTCACTTCCTCAGATCATTTTGTACCTTAGTTATTGGGTAACCCACCCCTTCTCCCCACGCCTCCTCCTGCTTTTCACCTTCTTCCTATGGGTTGTCTCTAGGGCACGGATTGTCTTGTATCCACAACAGCACTAAACATGGTACTTGGCATGTGAGTAGGTGCTTAACAAATGGTCGTCTCTGACTCTGACGTTCTGTGTCCTTATGTTTGCCTCAAGTAGAGAAAAGCCAAGGGTTAATTAATTTAAATTGTGAGAGAGTCAAACTTCTATTTGAATATTATGTAATTTCCTAACTGGGGGCTCTGAGCTACTACAATTGTATTAATAACTTTATCTTCTGATAAAATAAAGAACAACGTAAATACGAATGGTAGAGGCTGAACTAATTATACTTAGTGTGGTTGACTAAATGTCCAGAAAGAAAATAGGTAAAATGGAGAACGTGATGAGCTTCTTTTCTACATAACGTCCCCTGAATCTGGCAGAATGCTTCGGACTGTGTTTAGTAAATATTTCATTCATTCAGAAAAGGTCGGACCTTAATCTCCCTTCACTCCAGAAGAGAAAAGGGAGCAAAAGAGATTAAGTACTTGTCTGACAACTCCACACTCCAGTGACCCTTGATGTCATTACATACACAAATAAAGGAAATCTTAGTGGGATGAATCATTTACATATATTTATGTATATATAGGTACATATATATCCATATACCACATCTGTGTGTGTGTGTGTGTGTGTGTGTGTGTGTGTGTGTGTGTGTACACACATAGACACATAAACGTGTGTGTGTACAATATATAAGTTGTGCAACTTCCCCCAAACTGCACTTCCTTTCCTCTGATGTAGGCCTAGATCCAAAAAAAAACATTATTGCCAGAAGGAATCTCCATTGTTTCCGTTCCATGCTGAGAATAGACAGCACCATCTCTCCAACTGACAGGAAATAGAAACCTGTCTCTCTTACTCCGAGGTCTGCACTTTCACATTTCCTGAGGGAAGAAGGGAAATAAAGTGTTTTGTTTTCGAGGCCCATTTTCTGGGCCAGAATCTGCATTTGAATGGAAATAAAGTATGAGTCCTAATGTCTACGTTGGACATATTAATTCAGATATGGGCTTGTCAGCCCCAATTTGAGAAGGAGATTTAGGGATTAACCATCATGTTAATGATTCAGAAGGAGCTCTACATTTATAGAACCCAAAAGCCTTCCTAAGAGTTTTCATTATTATAGACTTCGGAAAGGTGGCTGCTGCTCAGAGGGCTTGCAGATGCTGGAGTGATGATTACCCCTCAGAGAGTAAGAGGGTGTCGATAGGTTCTGCTCGAGGTGGTAATCAGGAGACTTGGTAGTTTAGGAAATTGGCTCCTGAGTGTGATGAAGCCTTGTGCACTTGAGTACATGGGAGGAAAAATTCAAATCTTGCCTCTCTTGCTTCCTACCTGAAGCAACAACAATAATAGTATTTTTTTACAAAGCACTTTTATAACTTTTTTAAGATTTGCAAAGGGAGCAACTACATGGTACAGTGAATAAAGTCCTGGGCCTGGGTTCAGGAAGAAGACTTAATTTGAAAATGTGTGTGATGTAAGCATGAAAGGGGTCAATGAATTTTCCAAAAATTTAACATTTAAGAAAATAAGTAAAGTTAGAAAGAAAGAAAATTAAAAAGCAGTTTAAATGCTTAGAAATCCAGCTATCTCCAGCATTTGGGGAGAGGGAGGTCGTTTGCAGGCACATAAAACTATCCCTAAATACTCCCCTGGTTATTCTGTGCACAACATCAGTCTCCCAGTTCCCCCAGCCCTGGACCCCCCCCCCCAAGTTCTTCCACAAACAACCCACTTACGCTGTTTTGACCAGAAAGAAAAAACAAAAACAAATAAAAGATGTTCTCACTGTAATAACTTGGGCGTCTCTTCCATCAGAGGGATGCTGTCCACCCTCCCCACTGAACCAGCCTCTGGCAGTTGAGTTAAATGATAGAGATGAGAAAGCCAATAAAAGAGGCTGTCGTTGGCCCTCAAGGGAGCTGGCACTCTGGAGAAGAGGTTTTCCCGGCTGTGGCTCTGTCCAGGCTGAGAGAAGACGCCTGCCCCTCGTGGGGAGCAGCTTCCCCATCTCGCTTTCTGGGAGCTCTTCTTCCTGTGTCCTTACACCTCGCAGTCAGGCAGCCCTTGGAGCCTCCTTGGAGCCTCCTTGGAGGACGGTCATTAAGCCTCCGGTTCTCAATGAGGGTGAGCAACGAGGGACACGGGGATGATGGAGGCGAACACGACTCTCCTGGTACCAAATGTCCGTCCATTCTGAGTAGTGCCAGAGCTGGAGTCAGAGAACGCTTGGATTTGAATCCTATCACTAGCATTTACTCTCTATGTGACACTGGGCAAGACCTATGGCCTTTTTGAGCCTCAGTTTATCCAGCAGTAAAATAGGGACAAACCCTGTTTGTGTTGATGGGAGGGACACCAGTTCATGTAAAGTCAGAATTGGGTGGAAACTTCATGTAACCAAGCCCCAGGTGGCCAGGAGCTTCAGTCAGCACCTCGGAGAGCAGCAGCCCCTGCCTGTTGGCTGTGAGTGAGGGGAACACTATCGCCCATTCACTTTGGGGCACTCTTGATAAGGACAGTATCTGAGACTAGGAGTATAACGTGGTGGACGGAAGGTGGAGGAGGGAGCTCTGGAGGGGGAAGGTCCTTGGGATCTGCTCTGGGAAGATGCCATTCCCAAGGTCACAAAAGACCGGCTCCCTAAGGAGGCAGGGGTGAGCAGGGAACTCGGCCGTCTCGAATGCAGGAAGTAAACACCCCCATTTATGTCTCTCAGTCGGCAACACTTGATGGGAATTTATTTTGCTCAGAGAATTTCTCCCTTGAAACACATCTCCGTATATCTAAGGAGAGTTCAGGTGGAGCACTCATGTTCCATCAGCAGCAGCGCTTGATTTAGTGCCTGCTGGGAGCCAGTCACCGCGCCGGAGGCCGGGCTGCCAGATCACGAGCAAAGCCATCCCTGACTTCAGACAGTCCCGGACCCACCTGCAGGCTCTTCTGGACTTTCCCCATCATCCCCCTCACCTGCCCCCCACCCTTTCACCCTTTTTCTGAGGGTCATCTTTTCCATTAGAAGGTCAAGCCAGTAGCTGTCTTTCTTTCTGCTGGTATCTGTATTCTTGGCATTCAGCAGCTGGCATCCAGGAAGCACTTAATAGATGCTGATGACTTGACTCAGCCCCATAAAAGGGTCTCCTGGAAGGCCGAGCTCAGGGTCACCATCTCCACCAAGTCTTTTCTACTCTTCCAACCCTCACCTCAAGGGAGGGCATCTTCTTCTTGAAATTTCTTCACGTAGCATTGTATTTATTTTTTGCATTTTCCTCTTGGACCACAGGCCCCCTGAGGGGATTTACCTTCATTGGCACAAATCAGGTGTGTACAAAAGTTTGCAGATCTGGGCAGTGCTTTTGACTTTGTCCTCCCATTTTCCAAGTCAAGTGTCATCATATTCTGCATTTGAAGTAATTCATTAGGCAGCCCCCTCCTAATGCACCCTGAACCCCGTTTTGTAGGTAGCTGAGACCTCCTATGAGAAGTGAGCGAACACGACAGTGGTTAATAGTCATTTCTCTTTTTGAAAGTTATTCCACTCAAAGCAGCCTCTTGGTTGGCGGCAGCGTGTTATCGCACGACTGGAAGGATACCGCTATTTTTTCCTCCATCTTTCACCGAACCATGTTTCTAATCTATTCTAACATTCATAGGATCCTCTCCTCCCCTTCACCTTCTTCCCCTTCCCTTTCCATCTCTAACAGCCTTAACTCTAAGTGGGGAGCATTAGCCCAGACAGGGGATGTGTTCTGAAACAGCCTCATTTTCTTCAGGAAGAGCTTATAAAATATTCAGAGAAATCTCCTTGGAGTTCAGGTACCAGACCCGGCTTCTTCAAGGATGGTTCACCGACACGTGCGGATCCTTCAAAGCCATTTCCTTATTAAAACTCGAGAAAAGATCAGGGCCTTCTGTCAGGAAGATAAAACCTTCTCCTTCCCTTCCTAACACCTTCCTTTGTTTATCTTGGGGCCTCGACCTGCAGCGTCTTTGTTTCACTCAACTATTAAAATATTTTTTTCACTACTGGCAGGTTTAGTCTTTCTGGCCTCGGGATTGGTCTTTTAGAGAGGAATGTTTGCAAGATCCGATTCCCCAAGTCAAATGTGAGGCCAGAGCAGCGTTTCCTACCTACGGTTGACCAAGGTGCTGTACGTAGATCTGAGTCCACTGAGTCATAATTGATTGAAGGACCGGTGAAAGGATGGATAGACTGCAGCTTCTTAATAGAATGTAAATTCCTTGAAGGCAGGGACTCCGTCCTTTTGTCTTCCTGTCTCCGCTTGCATGGAAGCACATGGCAGCTTCTGGATAAATTAATTGATGGATAATCGGATTTCAGCCATCAGGATCCCTCTCAGGGTCCGGGCCTAGTCAAAGATGCAGAAAAGAGTCCATTTGTGCTTGAATAAAATAATATTAACAACTCACCTAAATGGAGTTTGCCTTACAAATGCTCTGTGAGGTGGGCAGCATCCACATTACTGTCCCCTCTTACGTAGGTGAGTCTCCGGAACATGAAGTGGCTAGCTCAGATTGTACAATGAATGGCCAGCAGAACTAGGGCTTTAATGCACTTATTCATTCTAGGCCATGATTTTAGAACCAAACTTCTGATTCGTTTTCACCCCTCAGAAAATATGGAAAGTTAGTGTGGAATGTGGGATGTTGTTCCTCATTCTTCACTGCTGAGAAAGGATTCCTGGGTATTGGGCTGGGCACAAGGAGCACATTAATCAGCCTCCACTTTGGGATGGGATAAATTGTACCTGCAGCACTCGGAAGAGGGACCCGGCAGGCTCGGCCCTAGATCACGACCGCGTTTTCCGGGGTCAGCCCTAGGGAGGGAGTCCTCGTCTTAGAGAACGTTCCAAGCCTGGCGAGAACATGGCTGCCCGTGTGCTGACTCAGAATGAGACAAGTTCGGGGAGAGAAGCAGGCAGTGTTTATTTCTCCCCTTAGTAAAATCATCAGAGAAGCCTGATCTCTGAACCTTCAGCTTATCCAACCAGGGCAGGCCAGAGTTTCTGGTGCTGAGATCCTAATGAGCCAGTCATTGACAACCAGCTCATTATAATCTTGGCCCCGTGGGGAAGGCAAGTGGGGTGGGGGGTGTCTCTTGCTGCTCCCCCATCCGGGCCTGTGGCTCCGATAAAGCAGAGCCCAGCGTGGCAGATTCTCTGACAGCAGGACCGCCCGCATTCTCTGATTAATCCTGGGACACCAGGAGTAGTTCCCCGTGGGAGATGCTGAACTCATTCCTCGGACAAAGGCTGGGGATCGCAGCGTGTACTTGTTGATCTTGTGTGGATTTCTAAGTTCTCATTTGAACCCCCCAGTTTGGGTATTTTCAGGGAACTGCCTTAAACTCTCTTTGTGAATAAGCTTAATCAGAGTCGCCTCTTATGTTCTGGTCAGCTGAGCTCACTGAATCATTCAGCAAGCATTTAGCAGAGGCTGACTGTGTGCTAGGGGCTGCTCTATGGGAGGGATCAAAGCCCAAGAATGAAATCTCTCTCCTCAAATTTGCCTTTTTTTTTTTTTAAGGAGAAACAACATGTATGTAGCCTTTAGATATAACGTGAATTTTAAATAGAAACAGGATCATCTCAGAGACAGAGTAATAGCATTGGGGTGGGAAGATGGGTAAGAACTGGTTTCCTGATGGAGATCCTTGAATTGAGGCTTAAGGGAAGCCAGGACCCTTCGAGGCAGAGGGGAAGAGGGACTTCATCCAAGGCACTAGGCAAAGATTAGAGATGGATGACGCAATATGAGGAATAGCCCGGGGTCCCATTGGCCACAAACGGGGCATAAATAAACAGTAATCCTGGAAAGGCGGGAGGAGGTGGCCAGCTCGAGGAGTTGACATTTGGTGATAGGGAGCCACAGGAGAGTCTTGAGCAATTAGGGACACGGTCGGATCTGTGCTTTAGGACACTGGATGGTCTAGAAAGGGCTGGCTGTGGGGAAGCTGCCGCGGGAGCCCCAGAGAGAAGTGTGGAGACTCTCTTGGGAGCTGCTTGCTGATTTGTAAGCAAGGTGAACTCCGCGCACTTTTGCTGTTGAACTGAAAACCTTCTTTCATGATTAGAGAGAATTCAATTATGATGCTACAGACTTGTCTTCTCTGATAAAAATCTTATTTCCAAGAGAGCGAGGCAACTGATTCAAATTGAGTAGAGTAAGCACTATTACCTAATTGATAAATGATCAAAGGATACAAATAGGTGAGTGTCAGAGGAAGAAATCCAAGCTAGCGACAGCCATTTTGTAAAATGCCCTAAAGCACTAAGAATTAGAGAAATGGACATTAAAACAGCTCTAAGTTCCACTTTCTGCCCATCAAATTGGCTAAAGTGAGTAAAACGTGGGAAATGACAGCTGCTGGAGGGGGTGGGGGAAGGCAGGCAGGAGTGTGCCTACCGGGGGGAGGAGGGGGGGGGCTCTTCCGGCCAGTCTTGAAAGCAGATTGGAACTTCACCCAAAAAGCTATTCAATTGTGCTTACTCTTTGACTCGGTGATATCACTCTTAGTCTGTTCCTCCAAACATATCAAGTAAAGAGGAAAAGGACTCATAGGTATGGACATTCAGAACAGCTTTTTTTGTGATGGTGAAGAATTGCCAATGGAGGGGCTGCCTACCAGTTGGCAAACGGAACTACAGTACATAAATGTGATTAACTACTATTGTCCTTTAAGAAATGATGAAGAGTGGGGCAGCCGGGTGGCGCAGTGGATAGAGCACCAGGCTGAAGTCTGGAGGACCCGAGTTCAAATCTGGCCTCAGACACTTAACACTTTCTTGGCAAGTCACTTAACCCCAATTGCCTCAGCAGCAGAAGGAGAAGGAGAAGAAGAAAAGAAATGTTGGGAGTGGTTTCTTAGAAGCTTGTATGAACTGATAGAGAACAAAGTAAGAGAACCAGGACAACAGTTCATAGAATAACTACTGCTTTAAAAGAGTTGGGAGCCCTGGTTATTATTTCAGTGACCCACCGTGATTCCAAAGGATTTAGGATAAAACAGAGTGTCCCCCTCTTGGTAGAAAGAACATATTTGTTTGGTTGTGGAAAATAGGAGAATTTATTTGTAACGGGAACTTTATTCTTTCTTTACCATTAGGGAAAGGAAAGTAGCTGAGAGGATAAGAATATGGAGCTGAAAATAAAATAAAATGAATTTAAGAGGGAAAAAAAGATTGTGAGCATCTTGTGGGCAGAGCCTGTTGTTGGCATCCTTCCTTTGCAGAATTACCTCTTGGCACTTGCCTGGCACAGAATTGGTACTTATGTATCTGCTGACTTGTTGATTTGGGCATGGCACTTCTGTAGAAAGAAGACATATGAAGACATTGCTGTAGCTATGAATGGGTCTGATCTTTGTAGAACCAATGTGGAATCGGGCAGAAAGAGGGACTGAGGGTTCCTCTCTTTTGACTCTGTGACCTCACAATTGCTCATCTGCCCCTAGCAGCTCTCACAGGCAGAAGAAAAGCCCTCGTATATGCAAATTTATCCATGACAACCCTTTGGAGGTAGCAAAAAATTGGAAGCAAAGAGGATGCCCCTCTATGGAGAACCAGCTGAACGCTCTATGGTCATGATTTCATGGCATGTTGTGGTACTAAAAGAAATGGTGACTGAAGAAATCAGAAAAAAAAATAAAACATCGGGAGACTTGCATGAACTGATACTGAGTGAAATCCTCAGAGGAAGAATATACGTGATGGCACTGACAGGGAAGATGATCCCCCAGAAGTCTCTGCCTAATTGGAATAACGGTTCTTGGTCCTGGGGAACAGATAATAGAGCAGATTTCTCTCTTGGTTAAGAGGTGGAAGAATCCAGCAGAACTGCAAAGATGGCAGACGAAGTCCCTAGATCAATTATTATTGTTCATTTTACTCTTTCACAGGAAGGCTTGATTCTGGAGGGAGGAGAACGGGGGAGCGATACTCAGAAATTGTGAGGATAAGACCCAAGTTGCCAATAAAGCTCATTAAAAAAAATACCCAGCAAGCCGACCGAGATGCTTCCTTTGGCTCCAGCCACTGGAGGGACCCCCAGGGTGATGACTTCCGGGGGTCTCCCTGGCATGCAGAAGCGCTGCCCTCCAACAGTAGGAAGGCTCAGCTCCCAGGGCAGTGAAGTAAACAGGCCAGGTTCTTCGGCTCAGCTACCGAGCTCCGGCAGAATAGGACAAAATTTGCAAATTATTATTTTTAATATAATCAGGGTTTTGTTTCCTGAGGCAACAAGGTGGAGGTGGGGAGAGAAGAGCTGCTCACATGCTAATAAAGTTTGGATTTCTGAGGCATCAGATTCTGTTTACTTGTGCAACAAACACCTCTTCCTTTCCACTGGGAGGAGAATTAGGAATCATTTCTTTTGATCCACAAAACGCCCAGAATTATGGGGGGTGGGCAGTAGGCGTTCGGCCATCCCCCTATTGGACATAGACCAGAGCCCCTCGGGGACGGACTCAGGGACTCTGGTGTCTCATATTTGCCCACGGCATGCTCTGATGTAACGATGAACTGGGGGCTTCCGAGGTGGGGGGAGCCGTGGGCACAGGCTCCCTGCTCCCAGCGTGGGCAGAAAATACCCAGGCCCCACCGCTCTGAGCCTGGAGGTGGTAATGGCTCCTTCCCAGCCACAGGAGACCGGAGACTGATTCCTCTCAGCATCCACCCCCACATCCCCAGTCTGAAGGGAGGCCATGATGTAGTTGGTGGGAAGGAAAGGAGAGAGTCCCTGAGCTGGGGGAGTTTCTTTGCAACGCTCCCCACCCCCACCCCTTACCTTTCCCTCAAGCCAGGAAAAACCCGGTGCAGGCGGGCCCTGGGATGCAGCCGTTTCCAAAAGGCAGGTCCCCCTCCCCCCCTGTAATGCCAAGCGTGTGACCGTTCTTCTTATCCTGTTTTCCAGGTATGGGGACATGAGGAGGCAGATTGGCTTTGAGATCAGGGACATGTGGTACAACCTCGGTGAGTAGTCCCGGGACCCGCCGGGTCCTCGATGGTACCAGGTGGTTGCTGGATGGGTGAATGGGGGGGTGATGGGCGAACGCACTGCACAAACCACACTTGGTGGAGGACGTCTCTCCTGCGGCCGCTGGCTCGGGGCTGGAACGCTCGCCTCCTCAGCTTCAGGGCCCGGCCGCTGACTCTCCTCCAGGATTTCTCTCCGAGCCGGGGGCGACTCCTGTCCGAAGGCCCCGTGGCTCACAGCCGGGACTTCAGCCTCCTGGGTGGGAGCCCAGCGCCCGTAGTGTTCAGGGAGGCCCGAGTCCACCAGACTGACCTCTGGTCCTCTCCCCAGACCCAGGCTCTGCCCACCGTGTATATTGGGCCAGGCTGCTTTTAGGGCCTGAGTGTGGAAGCCACAATATTGAAAAGCTTCCGGGGCACATCCTGGGGTCAATCTGTCCGGATCGTGTTCACTTCTGGCCAAGCTGACGGCGTGGTTGCTAGAGCGCTGGGTCTCAAGGCAGGAAGCCCTGAGTTCAAATCTGGCTAGTTGTGCCATTTCCTTGTACTTGCTGTTGTTTCCTCATCTGTAAAATGGGACTAATAATAGCACCCTCCTCGTGAGGATCAAATGAGCTACCGAACAATTCCTGGAATATGGAAGTGCACAGAAATGTTCCTTGTTATTATCGTGGCCAACTGGGAGGGTAATCAGAAGGCACTTAGCTCAGGGCCTGACACACAGTAGGTGCTTAAAAAATGCCTTTTCCTCCCTGTCCTGCCCTGGAGGCCATTTGCTATGTTCTCTTCACCTAGGCGTAGGTTTATGCAGTAGAGCTACTGTTCTGTCCCCTCATCTTTCAGCTTTTGCTGAGCCAGCCCTCCAAAGACCAGAGCACTGGGAGGCAGGGAGGCTGGCCTCCGGTCCTCCCTCAGATACTCACTGCTCTGTGGCCCCCAGGAATATACGGACCCTCCCTTTGCCTCAGTTTCCTCACGTTTAAAACAAAAAGCTTAGACAGGATGGCTTCTTGCACTCTATACCGGGGGTCCTGTGACCCCCCCAGAATCCTGCCCTTGAACTTGGCTGTAGTGTCCTGTCTGACCCAAGTTCATGACCAACAAAAGGTGATTGCTGCATTTCCGGGCCCCTGGGCCCCCAGGACTTTGTCAGCCTCGGCACAAATAAAGGGCACGGGTCCTTGATGAGCTGGCCTTCTGACTGGCTCAGCAGCAGCATCCAGAAGCTCCTCCTGCTTCCAGCCTATTGTGAGTGACCCGCATGGTGTCGGCCGGCCCTTTCCCCTCCCTGGGACTCCTTTCATGTGCTACAAATGAGGGTGGGAGGAAAGCTCCCATGGTTCTTTCCAGCTCTGCGTCTGTGGGATTTTATGATTGATGGGTCATCTCTTCTCCAAACTCCTGAGATGAGTGAGAGGCCCATTAATGTTTAATTTTGTCCTATCTGTCTCCTCCTAAGTGGGGCTGGATTGGCCCATTTGTCATTTGCCTCAAAGGGCAGTTGGTGAAGCCAGCTAAGCGGGCTCTCTGCTGGGAAGGGGCACCTGCCTTTGCCGGAGCCCCTGGGGCCGGGCCTTCACATGGGGGCCAGCAGGACTCCGGCACCTCGGCCGGGACTGAGGCTCGTGGCCTCTCAGGCTTGCTCTTCTCTGGGCTGGAGGCCGGGCTCCAAAGGCTCAGAGAGCTGCCCCTCGCAGCTGGCTCCATCTGCCTGCCTGCGGAAAGCGACGGCCAGCCGTGGTTCCAGCCTCCGGACAGTGTTGTCCGGCTACTGTCCAGAGACGCCCCTGCCCCTTGTCTTCAGAACGTGCACCGGCCTCGTTTTAAAGTGAAAGCAAATTAACATCCTGAGAATTTTCCCCATCACAGGGGCGATATGTGTGTATATGTATGTGGGATAGGTGGGTAAATATAAATAGATAGGAAAATAGATGTAGATAGATAGATAGATAGACAGACAGACAGACGGATAGATAGATAGACGGATGGATGGACAGATGGATGGATGGATGGATGGATGGATGGATGGATGGATGGATGGACGGACAGACGGACGGACAGACAGACAGACAGACAGATAGATAGATAGATAGATAGACAGACAGACGGATAGATAGATAGATAGATAGATAGATAGACAGACAGACAGACAGACAGACAGACAGACAGACAGATAGATAGATAGATAGATAGATAGATAGATAGATAGATGGATGGATAGATGGATAGATTAGATAGAGAGAGAGGTAGATAAATGTAGATATAGAGAGATAAATATAAAGTACATATAGATAGATTTAGATATAGATAGGTAGATAAGTGTAGGTGGGCAGATATATACATAAATACATAGATATAGATAAATATGTAGATAGGTAGACAAATGTAGATAGATAAGTAGATAAGTATAGAGAGGGAGGGAGGGAGGGAGAGAGACAGAGAGACAGGGGGGCGGTGTATATATATATATATGTAAAACTAAAGACTCCCTAGAGTGGTTAAGGTAAGAAAAAGAGGGAGCACATGAGATTAGATCACAAACCAAGGCTGATAGCGTTACAGTACAGGCCGCATTCTCGTAGGTTCAGCCCCCTCAGAAAGTAAAGGAGATGCTGGGTCCGGGACCATCGGTGTTTTAGGGGTTCCTTGAGATGTGCAAGCTTTTTGTGGGGAGTGCTGGAGGTCCCAGGAGAATCCCTCCACTGGTGTCCATGATAACTATTCTTTCTGGGTCACCACGACCACCCCGACTCCAGCCTTCTGGAGACTCGCCTCTTCAAAGTTTGCTAGATAGCCTGGGACAGGCGATGACTGTCCGGAGAGGTTCTTCCAGAGCTTCCATGTCACTGGTCCAGGCTTAAAGGAGTCATTCTGTCACCTCTATATTAGATTAGGGATTGCTTTCAGACATTCGCTGGAGGGAAAAGAGGAGTGGATTCTATTCATGATGTCATCCATGGGACCATTGATATGGCTTCGTGCTGTAACTCACTCAGGCTTTCATGTATCTCATCTCCAAAATCAGAAGTTAGAACCTTTTTCCAATACTTGGCTCTCTGAACATCAGCTTTGGTGCTTCCAAGTTAGGATGAAGTCAAGAGATGGAGACTTCTGATTTGCCACCTAAAGGATGTCCCTAAAGTGGCAAATTTCTCATTTCTCCTTAGTTTCTAATCTGAATTAACCAAACGTTAAGGCTCCGAGCCCTGATGGGCACTAGAAGAAGTATCCCAGCTGCCAACTGGATGTTGCTAAAACACAGATCTGGGCCATGATTCTTCTCAAAAGCCGTCAGTGACTCCCTCTCACCTCCGGGATAAAATCCAAAATGGTGGAATATTTGGCCCAAGAACCACCTGCCAATCGGGCCTTTCCAGGCTCTCCCAGATGCCCCTTTTGTTCCCTAAAACTCCTAAAACTTATTTCTGTCCAAAATTTGACCAGGTAGAGAGAAGGAAGGAGATGAGAACACCCAGTTTCTCTATGTCTTCTAGTGGGCTCTGCTCAAAAGGG
Organism: Sminthopsis crassicaudata; assembly: GCF_048593235.1. Classification (NCBI taxonomy): domain Eukaryota; kingdom Metazoa; phylum Chordata; class Mammalia; order Dasyuromorphia; family Dasyuridae; genus Sminthopsis; species Sminthopsis crassicaudata. Next base: position 676,310,989 of record NC_133618.1, read on the forward strand.
GGTGACTTAATGAATCTTTTGAGTCGAATTATGAAGCTAGAGACGCCCAAGTTCAAATGGAAGTAATTGCATGAAAAGTTCAGAAATTTAGGGATCCCGGTTAAAGAGGTCCTGCCAGAGGGGAAGAAAAACAGCCCTGAGTCCGGTTCCATGAAATCATAAACACGCTCCATCTTCAGCGCCAAAACTGACTGACTAAGTGTGGGCGCCTGGTTTGCAAGCCCTGGCCATCGACCCTGGGAAAGTGGAAGTGCGGATCTCATTGGCTGAGGGTAAACCAAGGCAGGCCCCAATAAGCCTCCCTGGCCTCTGCTCTCAGCCCCGTGGCCTCTGCTCAGAGCCCCAGAGCCTCTGCTCTCAGCCCCGTGGCCTCTGCTCGGAGCCCCGGAGCCCCTGCTCTCAGCCCCGTGGCCTCTGCTCGGAGCCCCGGAGCCCCTGCTCTCAGCCCCGTGGCCTCTGCTCGGAGCCCCGGAGCCCCTGCTCTCAGCCCCGTGGCCTCTGCTCGGAGCCCCGGAGCCCCTGCTCTCAGCCCCGTGGCCTCTGCTCGGAGCCCCGGAGCCTCTGCTCTCAGCCCCGTGGCCTCTGCTCGGAGCCCCGGAGCCCCTGCTCTCAGCCCCGTGGCCTCTGCTCGGAGCCCCGGAGCCTCTGCTCTCAGCCCCGTGGCCTCTGCTCGGAGCCCCGGAGCCTCTGCTCTCACCCCTGTGGCCTCTGCTCGGAGCCCCGGAGCCCCTGCCTGGCTCTCGGAATCACTGCAGAGACTGTCTCTAGAAACGAATGACGGCAGACCTCCACTTCCCCAGACGAACACAGCCTGTTTTCCTGTAACATGAGTATTTTCTAATGGACTTTGGCTGAGGAACAACCTGGTAAACTGATCCACCGGCAGTGCTGGAAAATGAAGACGTGAAGCTGGAAGATCGATCATCTTACAAAGTGGTCGCTCCCACCCCTGGCTCAGAACCTCCAGCCGAGTGCTCGAGGGGATTATTTTTGTCGAGTTTTCAGTTGTGGGCCTCTGGTGATAAATGTCCCGGGAGAAGTGGCCGGGAGCTTCCGCAGACGCCCTAGTGCCGGGGAGAAAATATTGCTTTCCCCCTTCTCGGCCTGTCACGTTTTGAATCTAAAAGGGGAAATCAAAGGCAACGGCTCTCCTGAAATAAAAAAATGTAGTTATTTACCTGGCTCTGCAGTGATTTATCAGAGCGCTGTCTGTTCTGCAGCAGCAGGAGAGCAGGCTCACCCAGAAGCCGCCTCGATTTACATTTTGTTCATTACAGCACAAGGGAGCCAATAAAATATATTGGATCGGGCCATAACAAATCCATGAGCAGAAAGATCTTTATCCGCAGAGTTATCGCAGAATGGGAGGCCGGGGGGGGGGGGGGGTCCTTCCAAATGAAGAATTCCACTCTAGTGCAGCATACATTAATTAGGCACCTACTGTATGCCGTGCCGGCGGGGAGGGGCAAGGTACAGGGAGGCCTCCGGGCTCTCAGCCTGGCAGGGTTTGGAGAGAGACCAGGCTCTGACTCTTGGAGGCTCCCCAGGCCTTGGCTATCTGACAGACAGTCAGTGGACAGTGACCCCTAGAAGCCCCTCCCAGCCGTAGGGACAGGATTCTGAGTCAGGACTATGGCCCCCTTTCTTGCTTGTGTGATCTGGGCCATCGAGTCCAGCCGGGCCCTGAACAAAAATCCCCTCTCCCGCAGCCCCAGCAGAGAGTTTCCATCTCTTCCGAAGGAGCCCGTTCTCCCCAGGGACATCGGACTTGGGTCTCTGCCGCCTTCCCCCCGCTCCGGCTCTGGGGCCAGTGGAGCAAAGCTGGTCTCTTGTGAGAGAGATCTCTCACAAGCTGATATCTCTGACAAGAGACCTTTCGGACACCTGAAGACCCGTCGGCGCTTCCTTCCTCCAGCACCCAGGCTTCTCTTCCTAAGTCCCGCAGCCGCTGGGCCTCAGTTTGCTCGTCCGTACCATCAGGGGAGTGGAACTAATAAGGTCTTAGGACCTTCTCGGCTCTCTCACTCTCTGGTTTTTGATGACAAAGCAGTTTGAAGAGGAAGCCCTTCCCCTTTGGGCTGAGGGAGGCTCGCACTGAACCCGGACGAGGGGACCGTGTCCCTGAGCCGAGCCTGGAAGGGAGAGGCAGGGGAGGCCAAACCTTCGTGTTTGGGACGGTTCATGGAGCAGTCTCGGTGCCTCCATCACCGGCCAGGGCTGCTTGAGCAAGGAGGGCAAGCCGGGCCCTTGGGGACACTGCTCCCCAGCAGGTCACCTTGTGGCAGGGTGTCCGGACGTGAAGAACCCATGAGTTTTCATCAACTTGAGGACGGGCACAGGCAGGGGCCCTGCACACTCCCCTGGCCTTGGGGAAGGGAGCCCTCCCTGTCTGTAGAAGTCATTTTGGTTCATGAATTATATAGAAGGGAAGGGGGATCCTCCGTTCAGCTGTTCCGGACTCTGCTTCTCCACCCTTCTGGATTGCCCCCAAGTGTGCACCACTCCTCTCTGACCCCTCACGGGGAATTCTGGCAGGGCCCCATTTCCTCTGCCTACAATAGGAGGGTGAGGAGGCCGCCTCTCATCCCACCTCCAGGCCTCCTTTCCTGCCTGGTCTGTGATCTCTTGGTGGCAGATGGCGAGCGCGGCCTCCCAGCCCCGGCTGCTGGCGAGTAACTCTCCATCACTCTCACCCTTTCCCGGAACCTCAGCTCTGACGCAGCCCGCCGGAAAAGCGCGTCCCAGAGCCTGAGCAAGGAGCGGTTTTAGAGCGGCCTTTGCCGTGTTCCAGCCCCGCAGCGATATTGAGTATCGAGGGGGGGGGGGGGGGGCGTCCAGCGGGGATGAGTCTGGTCACATCTCGTACTGGCCTCAGATAAAATATGAATGATTTCTAAAAAGCTGCAAATAGGATTTCAGGTCTAGTCAGGTTTCTCCCACTGAAGGTGGAAGTTTTAAATTTTCACCTGTGGAAAAATGGAGTCACAGAAGTGCGGTCCCTGATAATAGATAATGAGGTTTATCTGTCACTCTGGGGTTTGAGGATGGCCAAGTTGTGTTCCTGGTTATCCCGTGGAATTGTTTATTACCTAAATCACAAACAAAAATAAATCCTTCATTTTTGTCATTCTCTCTTAAGTTCCAATATTTCTTGGATAGCGTAATCAAAGAATATCCAAAAGAATCCACTTTAACAGCAGCGTTTATTATGCTCCATATGTTTCAAAGGAAATAAAATCGTTTTAAAATATAGCTAAAAAATTCCTTCCTCGGCTGGTGCCCTAAAGTTCAAAGAGAAAAAGATGAAAGCCAGAAAACTTGGGTTCTTTGCCCCTAGAAGGCTCTCTTCTCTGCTGCCGTGGGTCACTCTCGGGAAATCCTCAGGGATTCCAGCCAGTCTTGTCCGGCCAATGACAAGTTCTCCTCCAGCTCCGTTAGAAAACCTTTCTCCGCGCTTGTTATCTGACATTTTCTGGGATTAAATAAACTTGGCTTGGGGGAAGCTCCCTGCTTCTAGCTAAGGAACCTTAGGATGTACACGGGGAAAGGAAGACTAGGATAGAGGACAGAAGGGAGAAGTTGTTCCTTGCCTCCCAACCAGTTAATCCACCACCCCCAAGCCAAGTCCTCTATCCTATCCATATATATCTATCTGGATAGAGATATATCTATCTCTATCCAGAGACAGACTCTGCCCAAGGTCATCCAGGTAAGAGAGGGGGTAAGAGTTCAGGCTTCCCTCTGCCCTTGGCCTGGGCTAGGAGCGGAAAATGCAGAGACAAACCCTCTGGGGCCGAGCCCCGGGCCTCCTGCCTCTGCCTCCTCTGCCCTTTTCCCGTCCGGACTCACCTTCCTGTTTCTGAGTTTGTCCCACGGCCTCCTCAGTGGGTCTGATCCTTGAATAATAAAATGACTTCAGGGCTCACTCTAGCTCAGAAACATTGGTGAGAGCCTTTAAAAGTGGAGTGGAGCCCTGAGCCCTGAGCCCACGTAAACCCACGGCCTGCTTGTGCCCAAGGATGTTCTTCCTGGACCTCACAGCGAGGAGCCCCTCATTAACTCTCGGTCATTCGCCTCTGTGTTCCAAGGTCAGCACAAGATCAAGTTCATCCCGGAGATGGTGGGTCCGATCCTGGAGATGACCCTGATTCCGGAGACGGAGCTCCGCAAGGCGACCATCCCCATCTTCTTCGACATGATGCAGTGCGAGTTCCATTCGACCCGAAGCTTCCAAATGGTGAGAACCAAATATGGGTGGGCCACAGAGGCCAGGAAAAGGGAGGCCGGGATGGGCCAGCTCTGTCGTTAGTCCGGTTTGGGGAGGACCAGTGCAAAGGCTGGGAGGTGGGAAATGGCACATCCAAAGGAAGGCCCAGTAGGACAGCAAGGAGGCTGGGAAAGGAAGCAAGGTAACAGCCACTACCATTCTATCTCGTTGTAAGACTTGCATTGTCCTGACCTTTCCTGTGATCCTCACAAAAACTCTGGGACCGTTACTGTCCCCATTTTACAGCCGAGGAAACTGAGGCACACAGAGCTTGAGCAACTTGTGCAACATCCCAAAGCTAGTTAAGTGTCTGAGGCCAGATCTGAAGTAAGCACGTATTAAACACCTGCTGTGTACTAGGCACTGTCTAAGTTACAAGGAAAGTCAAAAGGCAGCTCCTTTCCTTGCAAGGCTCGCTCTGACACAGGGGAGGCGGCACACAAGCATGTATGAGCCCGATGGGCGCGGGAGAGCTGGGGACAATCAGTCCAGGGAACGCCCTGGCGCGAAGGGCATCAGGGAAGGCATTGATGTGAATTAAATCGAACCTAGCGTTGGGTCTGGCAGCCGTGAGGGAAATGACACTGCAAATGAAACCGCCTACATTTTACCCAACTAGGATTTTGAATTTAATCAAACAACTTCCTTGTTGTATAAGGCTAATTGCTGTGCTCCCGCTTATTAATATTCCTCCCAGAATCTGTCGTGTCAGCCCATTCCTAAGACTGGAGCTCTCTCGGAATTTGATGAGTGTGATTATCTCTGATCTTAAGTTAGCAAGACAGAAACTGAGAGGGGGCAGTGGTGATCAAGGCAAAAACGCAAGCAGCTATTAAGTGCCTACTGTTTGCTTAACGCTGAGACTACAAAGAAAGACAAAAACAGTCCTTGCCTTTAAAAGGCTCAAGGGAGGTGGTTGTGAGAATTAATAGAAGATATACACATGGTACGGGAAAAGTAAACTCAAAGGGAAAGGCAAACAGAAGGTTTTGTGTTTGATCCTGAAGGTTAGGGAGGAGGGGAGAATGCAGAGTAAAGATTTGCATCAGGTCTCCCAATTCAGGTATAATCTAAGATTTCCATTCTAGATGAGTGGGAGGGAGGTGGTGCCCTCATCAGCACATTAAATAGGGGCCGGAGTCAAGATGGCAGAATGCAGGCTTATAACTGCCGGGCTGCCTCCAAACCTCCCTACAAAATGACCACAGAAAATGCCAAACCGAATTCAATCAGAAAATTCAGCACAAAATCGTGGGAGTCATTATTGCAGACCGGGGCAGCTCCAGGAGACAGAAAAAGAGGTCTGCAGACCCCGGGGTAGGGGCTGCCCAGAAGGATCGTGTCCAGCTGAGAGGGCAGCAGCAGGAAGCCCGCCCGGTGCCAGGGAACCCCCGGGACTGAGCACAGGAGTGGTCCCAATTGGCACTTGGACAACCTGCTACCCAGCTATGGGGTGGAAAGGAGAGAGCAGGGGTTTCACCTAGGTAAGGAAGCGTACAGACCCAGAGGACAGACCTCTCCCTAGGGCACACGGCCTTTGAAGAACAGGCCTCCAGATCCAGGTATAGAAGCTCAGGTTCATGATCCACCTTATCCCCAGCCCCCAGTGCTCAACAGATCCCAGCTCAGAGTTCAGTCAAGTAAAGGCTAGAAAACAAACAATAAATGGGCATGGCCATAAAAGCTTCTCTGATGACCAGGAAGCTCAAGACACAAACTCAGAAAAAAGGCAGTGACTTGAAGACACAACAAAGACTCAAAGGAAATCAGATTGGGCTCAAGCCAAATAAGAATTCCTAAAAGAGCTTAAGAAAGAGATAAAAATAAAAGAGCAAAAATAAGATTTTAAAAATCAGAATGGTAGAGGGGAAATAGGAATAAGAAATGAGAACAGTGCAAGAAAATTAAGAGCTTGGTAAAAGAGGCACAAAAGTACTGAAGCAGTACTTATTAAATTAAAATTGGGTAAGGGGAAACTTATAAATCCATAAGACATCAAGAAGTAGTCAATAGATTCAAAAATGGAAGAAAATATGTAATATCTCCAAGGGGAAAAAGTCAATCTCATCTGGAAAATAGATTCAGAAGAGATAAATGAAAAAGCATTTACTCCTGAAAGGAGAGGAGAGGGAGAGACAGAGACACAATGAGACAGAAAGACACAGAGAGAGGGAGGGAAAGAGAAAGAGAAGTAGGGAGAGGGAGCGAGAATCCAAGAGTGCATCTGGATATCATATTTGAAGAAATGATAAAAGAAAATTGCCCAGATATATTAGAACCAAAGAGCAAAGTAGATATTGAGAGAATCTGCTGATCACATTTTGAAAGCAATTCCAAAATGAAAACTCTGAGGAATTTTACCATCAAAATACATAGCTCCCAGGTCAAGGAGGAAATACTGTGCACAGAAGGAAAAAAAGAATTCAGATTCTCCAGAGACACATTCAGATCACACAATACTTAGCAACTACCACTTTCAAGGAGCAAAGGGCTTAGAATCTGATATTCTGGAAGCCACCAAAAAAGAATTATAAACAAGTATAATTTCCCCCGAAAAACTGAGTGAAATTCTACAGGAGAGGAAATGGATATTTAATAAAATAGTGAACTTTCAAGTATTCCTAATGAAAAGATCATAGCTAAATAGCAAATTTGAGTGCAAACAGAAGACTCAAAGGAACCATACAAAGGAAAATACAAATGAAAAATCCAACGGGATTTAATAAGAATAAATTGTTTACATTCCTATATGAGAAGATGAGATATACAGATCTTAAGAACCTGATAGGTCAGTTAAAAGGCGTGGAATCTACTTATAAGTCATCTGTATGTTGGGGTGATCTCAGAAGAAGAATGGAAAGGTGAGAAAGAGAAATGCACTGGAGAAAGGGGTAAAGAAAAGGAAAGATGGAGGGGTCTTATATAAAAGGCATACAAGAAAGTTTTCACAATGGAAAGGATTATGGGAAGGGAGAGTGAGCAGTGCTGGAATCTTATTCTCATTTGAACTAATTCAAAGAGAAAAAGATATACACACCCAGAGCAGAGTATAGAAATTAATTTTTCTCAATAGAGAAATCAGAGAAGAAAGCAGTAACAGAAAAGGGTCATTGATTAGAGAAGAGTAGATTAAGGGGAACAATGGGGAGGGAGGGGGGTAAACAGGACCAGGATAAATGAAGAGACTAGGATACCCAGTTGGCAATCATAAGGATGAAAGTGAACAGAAGGAGCTCACCCTTAAAATGAAAGCAGATCACAAATGAATTAGAAACAAGAATCCAATAGTCTCTTGTCTGTGGGAGACACATTTGAAACAGAAGGTCACATATAGTGCTAACATAAGCGATGGGAGCACAATCTCTTTTTTCAGCTGAAGTAAAAAAGGAAAAGATACAATAGCAATCATTTCAGACAAAGCAAAAGTAAAAAGACTAAATTAAAAGAGATTCAAGAAAACTGCATTTTCCTGAGAGATAGAAAATGGATTAATGTCACGACTGAGCATTATGCATCAAATAACCTTAAGCAACTAAAATCTTAAGGGAAAGTTTGCAGGAGAAAATAGACAGTAAAACTATATTAGGCCTCCATTTACTCCTCTCAGAATTTGATGAATCTACCCATAATGTAAACAAAAAAGCATGAAGATAAATAGAATTTTAGAAAAATTAGATAGGAGAGACTTATGGAGAATATTTAATAAGAATAGAAAGAAATATACCAGGGGCAGCTAGGTGGCGCAGTGGACAGAGCACCAGCCCTGAATTCAGGAGGACTCGAGTTCAAATCTGGTCTTAGACACTTAACACTTCCTAGCTGTGTGACCCTGGGCAAGTCCCTTAACCCCAGCCTCAGGGAAAAAAAAAAGAAAGAAAGAAAGAATCTGCACACACAAAAAATCATATGTTAAGGCATAAAAAATGCAGAAAAGTAAAAGTGTTAAACATGCTCTTTTACGGCTATAATTTCGTGAAATTGACTTTCAAATGTCAATTGGAAATTAAATAATCCAATTTTAAAGAATCATGTGGATCAGAGAACAAATCATAGAAACAATAATTTCATTAAAGATAATGACAACAATGAGACAACGTACCAAAATTTGTGGGATGTAGCCAAACAGTACTTATGGCAAAATTTTTCTCTCTAAAAACTTATATCAGCTTTAAAAAAAAGAAAAAGAAAAAAAAAAAGAAAGAAAGAAAGAAAAAGCAGATCAGCAAATTGGGCTTGCAATTAACAAAACCTAGAACAATTAAAAATCTCCGATTAATAAAATTTAAAGTTGAATTTACAATTCCTTCTTATTTGAGATCTATGATCCTACCTGAAAACTCTTCCAATTTAGCTCAAAAATACAATTGAATACATTGTATGTACAAAGCACATGCTGAATGCTGAGAGGTATCATCCATATCCTGTTATCAGGATGCTTAAGCTCTAATTGAAAAGCACAAGCTAAGAATAAGTCTTTGACTCTCCTGAGCAAATTTTTGTACCTTTCTTTCCATTTTAGAAGAAAACTTTTTTTTTCTTTTCCTTTTTTTTTATTTTTCTTTTTTCCTTTTTCTGAGGCTGGGGTTAAGTGACTTGCCCAGGGTCACACAGCTAGGAAGTGTCTGAGACCAGATTTGAACTCGGGTCCTCCTGAATTCAGGGCTGGTGCTCTATCCACTGCGCCACCTAGCTGCCCCCTAGAAGAAAACAAAATTAAGCAACGCCCTCTGTGCCATTTGTGCTGGTAGGAACAACCCACAAAATTTCCTTTACATGTCGTCATCACATAGGTAATTTCATCTCATGTGCTAGGGTAAAAAAATGGTTCATTTCTCTTTTTATCATGACAAACATGTCAGCCCATAGGGTTTTTGCCTGTTATAGCATAGCTTGGCTTAGGCCCGTAAAATACACAGGCAATAAATATGACTTTTATGTGGCTGGAGAGAATAATTGGAAATAATTTTTTCCCCTAGATTTTGATTAGTTAGGGAGAGGACACCTGAACTGTTTAAAATCATACAGAACGGTACAGAAGTAATGACTGGTTGTTGAGCCATAGTTGTCTTAACCCAAGAAACTGAGATTTAACACAGTAGCCCTTCGCTGAAAGCACCGTGACATTTTCATTCAGCTGAAGTGTGCGGTGTGCCAGGATGTGGCAATGGCCCATTACGGTGGGAAGGACCAAGGCCTTCTGAGTGGCTCCTTCATTCCCTTTGGGCCTTTGGATTTTTAATGGGTCTTCGCCTTGTAAACAGACTCGGGACCCGTTCTATCCCTCCCGCTTTAGCTGGCAGCTGTCCTAAGAGAATCTCGGTAGAAATGGCAGGCTTGGCTTTCTGTGTCTCCATAACCGGAATTTCCTGGGCCGTGCTGGTGGAGCAGGGGGGGCGGGGCGGGGCCCCAGATGTATTCTCCCCAACTTCTTTCTGAGAATCTTTTTATTCTGCTGGGGGTGTGGAGGTCAGCCCTGGGAGGACGGCCACCTAGTAAGGAGTTTCTTTTTAAGGAATGGAGAGGCCTTCACTTTCTAGCATAGGAGCCTTTACCCTGAATAGCGGTCTGCTGTTTCACAGAGCTCCCAGAAATCCAGTTATCTAACTTTATTCTTCCATCTGAGAGGTTTTAGATTATCTTGACCTTCGCCATCAACATTCAGACCTGCGGGATCAGAGGTTAGAGTTCAGATTTCTTTTGAGCTTTATCCACCGGAGGCTATGCTGAGTCCGTTTCCATTTGGGTATCCATATAATACTATCTATGAGTCACAAAATACAGAACTGGAATGAATGTCAGTGACTGCCGTACTGGAAAAAAGGGGTCCCTCTGTGAAGGGCTTGGGAAGCTGTCATTCAGTCGTTCCTCATGAAGGGAGTCCCACTCTCTCTGGATGCCCCCCCCCCCTCCACTTTGGAATATATCTGACCATTAGGAAATTCTCCCTTTCCTCAAGTCTGTATGTGTGTTTTTGTAACATCCTCCATTGTGACTAGTTCTGTCTTTTGCGGTCAAATGTACCTAGCAGGTATCTTCCCTCTTCTATTTGGAAACCTTATGAATATGTAAAAGTAGTAATAATAGTTATCCCTTATATGGCATTTTAAGGCTTGCAAAGTATTTTTCACATTATTTAATCCTCACAACAGCCTTCTGAAGTAGGAGCAATTATTCTCAGCATTTCACAGATGAGAAAACTGAGGCAGATTGAGGTAAATTGGCCTCAGTCCAGCATCAGAACAATGTTTCCAGGGCTGCGGCCCTCAGAGCCCAGGCCGTGAGGAAGGGCTTCAGTACAGGGGAATTCCTCTTGTCGCTGAGCTCTGGAGGCCTGGCCTCCACCACAGGCAGAAGCCTGAGAGGCCGCATCTGGCAGCTGGGGAGCAAGAACCTCCACAGAAGGAGGATCAAGGCCTCTGACCGCGTTCATGGGGACAGGGCCCTCAAAGGAACCCTCGGGGAGATGCTGATCCCTTCGGCCCTTCCAATAACAGGGTGAGAGCCCGAGAGGACCAAAGGGACACACAAGAGCCCCCCCAGGTCACTTACTTATGGCCGCTCTCTGGGTCTTGAAGAATGTGACTGAGCTGTTTTAGGGACTGTGACTATAAGCTCCTCGAGGGCAGGAAACATATTTAAGCCTGTCTTAGTGTCCTGAGAGCTTAGCAGGGAGCCTGAAAGAAAGCAAATGTAGGATAGGTAGAATAAATGGGAGAACTAAGTTAGGGATGGGGGTGGACACTTGTTATAAGGAGGACCTACCTTAAAGGTCCTTTAAGAGATAGGAAGGGAGAGGAGAAGAAGATAAGAAGGGGCTCTGGCAGATTAATCTCCTTGGGTTGTATGATGGAGAGGGGAGGAGCCAGAGGAGGAACCCTAAAACAGCGGGAGGAGGAACACTCAGATGGTTCGTATGTAGAGAAGTAATGAGTTCCTGACTGAGGGCGGGGTGACAGAGGGAAGATCTCCGGAGGCTTTGACAGGTCTCCTGCTAAATTTCCCAAGTGTCTGTGACTCTTTGCTTTGCTCTCTCGTGGATGGATAATCCTTTCATGTGGCCTGAGATTCTCAGCTGGCATCTTAAAGAAAAAAAAAAAGCTTTATTCTTTTTCAAGAAAAAGTATAAAAATAAAGGAGAGAATCTTACTACAAGTAGCCAGATAGGCCCCATGCCATTAATAAAAGCTGGAATGGAAAAAGCCACCTCGCAAAAATAACGTTTTCCATCGTGGAGCCATTTTTGGTGTTCCTTGGGAGGGTCCCGCAAATGTTGGTGATCTCAAGAAGGCGCGTGATCTTGATGCCGGCTGCCTCCCCAAGCTCCAGAAGGATAATCCATCCCTCCACTCCAACATGCGTAACTCATAGCACAATCTAATTAAAAAACAATTAAATGGGCTCCGTTGATGTTGGCAGACTATGTGCTCACTGTCATATGGTGGAAAAGCCTGCGTAATGAATGGGAGCTGCCTCCCGAGGCTGTCTTATCCCTCACCTTATTTGTTTTGAATGCTTTGCCCTTTTTTGTTGGTTAGCTTCATCTTAAAAGAATGCTTGCTTTTATCCTTGACCTTGGGCTTGCTGCTGCCTGGAATTCAGCCCCTATATTAGAAAGCCATCATTTGTCTCTGACAGAAGAGATTCTGAGAGATCTCTCATCCTTTTGTCCCTGGGCTGTGAGTGGGACTCCCACTAATCCTGGGCTGAGAAAGACCCTGCTCTAAGGAGCAGAAGCCACAGCCCCCATCCACCCCCCATTTCTTTCTTTAGCTTTTCAAGACACTCCTTGCCTTGTGTCAACTTCAGATATTTGGAGCCAGTATTTAAAACGATTTAATTTCCCTCTGTGTCTCTCTCTTCCCTCTCCCCTCTCTCTTTTCCCTTCTCTTTCCCAATCAACAGAGACCCTTATTCACAGCCAAAGATTCACAGCTCATAATTATTTTAGAATCACATGCCTACATAATAGGGCTATTGTAAGATACACCCCCAAAAAAAAAATTCCTAAAGTACCAGCAAACTGTAGAGAATCTTAACTGCATTTTTAATTTTTTTTTAAATTTAGTCATTTTTTCACTCATATTCAACTTTTTGTGATCCCATTTGGGTTTTTCTTGGCCAGGATACTAGAGTGGTTGGCCAGTTACTTCTCCAGCTCGTTTTGCAGTTAAGGAAACTGAGGCAAACAAGGATAGTTGTCTTGCCCAGGATCTCGAGTCTTAAAAAGACCAGACTCAGGAAAATGAGTCCATTGATTGATCTTTTCATGTATTTTACAGATATCTTTTGTTTTTTCATTGGCTTCCTTTATGAACATATCCCTTCCTCCCTCACCCACCCAGTGAGCTATTCCTTGTAACAAAGACAACAAATAAAGCTGTTCGATGAAACCAACATGTCAACCACGTATGCGCTGTTCAACACTCCTCGTCCCTCGCCTCTGCAGGGAAGGGACGGGACGTTCTCCTCCTTTTTTTTGTGATGGTTGATCATTATAATCACAGTGTTCCACTTTCTTTTTTTCTCTTTTTTTATAGTTCTGTGTTCCCTGGTTTTCAGGGTTCTGCTCCCTTCCCTTTGTCTGTTAAGTCTTCCTGTGCTTCTCTTCATTCTTCTTGATGGCCAGAAGAATTTTATTCTATTTCTGTTTAACCACGGGTGCATCCGTTCCTTGGTGAGAATTAGGGCATATTGTAATGTGTGGGGGACCTTTCTCCCTTTGCTCCTCCAAGAGGGGATCTCTCGGTCATTTTTTTTAGGCTCATTCAGAATGTAAAATGTTGGCGTGGGTCCTATAAATTATCACGATTTTGCTCTATTTTTTAAAAGGCAGCAGGGGCTCCTGAGTCTAGTATTCTGTATCATCATTCGTTTGCACAGAGCCAGACCAACCCTGCCCCCCAGCAGGTGCCTGGCATGGCTCGGCGAGGATGTTGGCAGGGCCGGAATCTGGTTGGTTCAGCCAGGTTAATTCTAAAAATCTCCATCGCTTACTGGCCATGCTCCCCCCATGTGATCTCAGCACCATGGTCAGCTCTTGGACTTCACCTTAGCACGCACGTTGTTCTGGGCTTTGGGGACACTGTCCAGAGCCCTCCATGGATGTCAGCGAGCTGCGTACCTGATGGAGGCCAGCTAGCCCAGAGGTATCAGTTCTTCGGTCAGAGTGCCAGTGCTTAATTGGGTGTGTAATTACATTTATGGAGAGGGTAGGCGGGAGAAATGGTATTTGTGTAAAAGTTAGTTCATATGCAGCATAAAGATAAAAAGCTAGCATGTGGGGGGGGGTGTGTGTAAAATACAGATAGTGCTTTAAAACTTACAAAGCATTTTACAAATGTTACCTCATTTGATAATATTATTAGATAAATAAAAGCCAGATGGGCGGTAAGGAGGGAAGCTTCAGCTTTGATGCAGCAGAGAGTAGAACACAAAACATGTTCATTGTAGATACTTGTCTACACTGAGCCAAGGAGTTAATCCTGGAATTGCCTTGGAGTTCTCATCTCCACAGATAGACAAATAAATAATAAAAGCGGGACTGGGTTGGACCAAGAGCGTTTACTTTCCTTCAAGGAGGGATCTGGAGAAGAGGCCCTACATCCCAAATGGGGGACCGAGCCAAAAGCAGGGCTCTTCTGGATCCGTTTCCAGAGCAAGGAAAGGAAGGAGTGGGAGGGCATTGAGAGTCAGGTGGTCCATGTCTGTCCTGTCGTCCATTTGGGTCATTCTTTCTCCAGACCCATCTTAAGGAAGTTCTGTGTACAGAACCCGGGGCAGGTCCAGGGAATACGATCTTTCCTTAAGGCAAGGCCCCAGTCTGCATACAGGCTAGCAAGGCATGAAACAGCAGCTCAGATTCATAATATTCCCTGATATGTTCCTTAAGCAGACAGAAACATGAGGTCTTTGGGCAGGAACCAATAAAAGGAGTCTTCTTCATGTCCTCCTGTGTCACTGATGAGAAAAATAAAAATAATGATAATATAATTTTCCTCCTGAATCTCAGCAAAATTAACTCTGATTTGCATTGTTTGAGCTTGTTCCTTCCATACTGGACAGAGTCCCCATCCTTCCTTCAGAGCCTTGTATCTTTCTAAGGATGTAATGATACAAGGGAAGGAGGCTCTAAAGAGAGGCCCGGAATTCCCCTCTTGTTACCTGGGACATCTCCCTTGGCCACAGTTTCCCCATCTGTGAAAGGAGGAGGTTGCCCGCAGGGCTCACTCCCTGTGATGTGATAATTCTGTGCCATAAGAATGATCCCTGATATTTTCAGCTTTTCTTTCTTCTCAAATCCAGACCCGTGATTTCATTAGTATAAGGAATTCCCCATATGGAAATTTCCTCCACCAAAGCATAAGAATAAGATTCTTAAAATGGAGGAGTCTCCAGTCCATCCCTGTAATTCACACATGTGGAAGTGGCCCCTGAGAGAGAAGCAGCTTGCCCACGATCACCTGGGTAGGAAGTGGCAAGGCTGGGATTCACACCTGGGGCCCCCGCGGCTCGCACCATCCCTCAGGGCCTCTGGACACATCGGTGTGGACTCAGGGTTCCCATGTCTTGCCTCCTATTGGAGTCCCTTTCACCTTGAATGGTTCTGACCCTCTGGTCCTTAGATGCTTTGACCCCTTCCCTAACCCTAACCCCCACTCCCCACCCCAGAAGTCACCCACTGGCCACTGCCCTCAGTGTGACCGATCCTCAGGTGGTAGATTGCTACTTTCCACGTGGGGCTACGCCCAAGGCTGGTTCAATCTGGTGGAACCCAGAGATTCCGGGCCCTGCCATCGGCACCTCCAAGCCACGCCTGGCACCTGTAGAATGAGGGCTTGTTTGGCTCAGAGTAAAGCAAATGATGGTTTAGAATATCAAATCTTCTTCTTAAAAAAAAATACAGCAAAACCATGTCATTTTATAGTAAAGATTTAGAGGCCCACATCCAATGCTCCAATAGTACACATCTAGGAGTAAGGCAATAAGCGTAATTTTTAAAAATCCCAACTGTATCCCGATCTGCCGGCTTCATTTATTTTAACAGGGTAGCTTAATTCTAATTACGGAAGGAGTTTGCAGCTCACTGGTAAATGGGTTCTGGTATTTTTTAAGCAATAATAAGGAAGACTCTAATCAGAGACCTCACCACAGATCTCTAATATCAAATCCTCGTTGAGAAACAAAAGCGAATTGCCCAGGCGTGGCTAAAGATTACTCAGCTCAGGGGTCAGCAAAATTCGAATCAGCCAGATTCTGTTCTATTTAAATCGACCTTTCCAGGGTTTTGGAAAGCGCTGGGCCGTCAGTCAAAGCTTGATAAGGCAGATCCGTGGGTTATTGCTGGGATTTGTGATGACCAGGTTTAAATGGTAGCAGATTAAAGATCTCATTCCCCAAAATGATGTTCTCGGGATGAGGATGGCCTTTGATTAACTCATGACAGGGGATTCAATTTCTGCCGGTTGGGAATAAACATCTGCTGTCAGTCCAGGTTATCTTTGCCGAGCAGGGAGGTGAATGATGGCCGTTATCCATCAGCTCACTTAGACTCTCCCTGAAGTACAGATCTGCCGTAGATCTCGGCCCCACAAACTCCACCGGCTCCCCGCTGCCGCCAAGGGCACATGGAAGGTCCTTTGTTAGGCACGTTGAACTGAGAGGTGGGCTCCTGGCCAAGGTGGCAAACAGTAAGCGCATCATAAATGCTTGATAAATGTTGACTGGCTAAAAAGGCAACATTTTTTGGAAATCTGACTCTGAGAAATCAGTACAAGCGCCTGAAGTTGCTTTTTAGCCATTAATACCTAAGTTAGTTGCCTACAGTGTAGGGCAGTGGGCCTCCTATCACTCCCCACCAAGACTCTTTGTGCCCTCATTCAAATTCACTTTTCCTCATGTACCTGTAGTGGGTTCTGCTTCTGCTGCTCGCATTGCTCGTGGTTCATTGGTTCTCTGGGTCTGTCATACTTGTTGCACTCAGTCACACACTAATATTTCTTGCTTTAATGTGCTACAATTTGTTCGGCCATTCTCCTATTCTTAGAGATGCGTGGTTCTCCCACTTTTTTTCTTCACAATTACAGGCAATGCTATCAGAATCTTTAAATAGTGCTCGCTCAGTTCTATCTTTATCTTCTCTCTCTCATCTCTCTCTTTCTCTTCTCCTCCTCCTCTTTCTCCTCTCTCTCCTCCCTTTCTCCCTCCTTTTCCTTCCCTCTCCTTTAAAATCACTTTTCATGGTATATTCGCAGGAATCCAACCATTGAGTCGAAAGCTAGTGTCATTTGTATAACTTCTGCTGTGGGTTACCAGATTACTCTCCCAAAATCCTCTGCGAGCTTGAAATCTGCCAGCAATAGAGGCAGGTACCCAATTCGCAATAATATTAAGTTCATCTGTTTGTGGTATAGCATTATGTGGCTCTTCCTGGGCTCGAACGAATGAATGAAAGCCATATATCAGACACGCAGACTGCGCCGGCCACCGGCTTTGATGAATAAGAAATTAGAGCTTCTCCTGGGGATTTCCCATTCGTCCATCGGGAGACGACACGGAGGGAAATGGCAGCCAAAAAGAGATCTTTGACAAGATTGGAGAGGGGAGACATTGGGCACTGCTTGGAGTCCTCTGCGGCAGCACTTTGGCCAGGATGGAGCTGAGATGGCCAGGGCGGGCTCCGGTGGGGGCCCACTCCCTCGGCAGTCAGGCAGCTCAGCTCCTCGCAGAGTCCCATGTGCCAGAGCCGTCCTGTAGGGGAGGGGACCTGAAAGTTCAGACCTTCTATCTGTAGCGGGCTTCTTTGGATAGACTCCCAGGAAGACCGGCTTATTAGGTGAATTCTGGATGGGAACACATTATAGTGAGTAGCGTTACAGCGTGATTAAATTAGATGATGTAACTAGGACAGGGCAATGAGGGCTTTGTCCAGGGGGTTGAAGTGGAGAGGATATTGACGGCACTTGTGCTAATGCGGCAAACAGAAAGAGATGATGGTTTGGGTAAGGCGCTAACCTCGGAAGGTCAGGACAGCTGTCCGTGGTGCTTTACTGGCCCTCCTCCAACACCTTCCCCATCTAGGATGTGACTTCTCCTGCCCCCTCACCTGGGCTTAGGTCACCAGAGTTCACATGTTGCCATCACACCTTAGGGCTGAGGGAAATAACTGCTGTTGCCTCTCCACCACATCCCAAGAGTAAGGGAGCTGGGATTCATTACTGGAACTCTGGATCACTCATCCTTGGCCCGAGTGTACCTGAGCCAGGAACCTGTGGCCGTCCACCTGACTTCTCGTGCAACAGAAGCCCCAAGTCTTGCCCTTTAGCATGTTGGCTCTGGACCCAGAAAGCCCCAGAGTCAAATCCAGGCTATGTCATTAAACCATTACCTGCCTCAGTTTCCTTATCTGCAAAATGGGGATAATAAAAGCACCTATCTTCCAGAGTTGTTGTGAGGATAAAATGAAATATTTGTAAAAGTACTTTTTAAACCTCTAGATATTACATAAATGCTACTAGTACTATTACTGTTACTACTACTACTGCTGCTATATAAGTGCCTAGGGGAATCGCCTTCAGCAGGGAAGGTAAAGGCCAAGTGATTTGTCAGGACTTTCCTACCCTCTGTAAGTTGCTTTCAGACTGGACCCCAACAGCAGCCTCCACAATGGCAGCCTCTACTGTCCTCGTATCCCTGCGAGGGTCTCTCCCGCCTCCCCCCAAAATAGAAGCTGGCTCCCTTTCTGCTTTGGAGGCTTCCACTGCAGCGTCCAAGCTCTCTCCTTGTTTTCTCCTTTCCCCTCTTCCACCCAGGGCCTGAGCCTCCTGGTTCAGCTCCGAGCATCCCGCACTTTCTTTCTAAATCCACGACTGACTAGGAGGAGATTTAAGTGCAGTTACTCTGGTGAAAGATGAATCATCCTTGTTTACCCACCGAGCCCAGTTGTATTTTTGTCCTCGGGCCTGGTGCTAGAAAACCCTGCTTCCGACACGAGCTGTGGGCCCTGGAGAAACTGCTCTCCCTCTCTGAGGCCCCGTCTTCTCTCTGCTGGCGATAATAACTATAGCCACCGGCAGTGAGAGGCATTAAATAACTGGCCCGAAGTCAGGCGGCCGGTAAGAAACCCAGCATGGAGAAGCCGCGCCGCGCCGAGTCGGAGACGCGACCCAGGCCGTCTGTGAGCTCGAGGTCGGTGTCCGAGCGTCAACTGCAGCTCTGGTCATTATATTTGTCATCGGTATTAACCGCATGGTCCAAGATGGCGGCCGAGGAGCCTCCGCCTGGGACCCGTCCCCGGTCCCCGCGCCCGCCTCGCTGATTATTTACGCTCCCTCTGTTTAATTATAGTTTGAGAATGAGATCATCACCAAGCTGGATCATGAAGTGGAAGGCGGCCGCGGAGACGAGCAGTACAAAGTGTTATTTGATAAAATGTAAGTGTTGATTAACAACGGGATTTATATCAGAGAGAGACGGAGAGACGGTAATTAGGCAACAATGAACTTTGTCGCCCAGAAATAATTAAAATGTGTTAATAATGTAAAATATTTAAAATTACACCTCGCCTGAGCTTCCTTTCCTGAGTGTGATTACCAAAGGGTGTGTAATTATTTTTTCAGCCTTCTGGAACATTGCAGAAAACACAAATATCTCGCCAAATCCGGGGAAACTTTTGTCAAGCTGGTTGTGCGATTGATGGAGAGGCTGCTGGATTATCGAACCATCATGCATGACGAAAACAAGGAGAACCGCATGAGCTGCACCGTCAACGTGCTGGTGAGTCCGGCGTCGCCCCGAGTGGGCCGAGCTGCGCCCGCGGGGCTCCCACCCACCCCCCGGCTTTCCTGCCACCGGAGTCCGCCTCTTCAGAGGCAGCCCCTTACTCAGTCCTGGTCTCTAGCCTCCGGCCTCCCGCTACCTGGGCAAAGGTCTTGAGACCCCCTCCAAGAAGGGGTGACCCCAATCTTCACCCTGGGAGAGGGGTGCAAGGGGCCGGGCTCCCGCCTCCCCAGACTTGCCACATATACTGTGCCCAAGGGACAAAGACCTTTTTCTTCTCTCTGGAAGAGCGTTGTCCCCCTCTCGACTTGTGGAGGGAATTGCTAGAGATTTAGGCACAAACCAGGCGCAAAAAGGGAGCTCTTGTCTTCCCTCTTCGCAGGATGTTCCCTGAATGAGCAGTGACTCTGTCTGCTCTCTCCGCCATTCACGCCAGTGGGGGAGCGTTTGTCACAGCTGGGGAGGGGGAGCTTTCTGCTTTCTGAAGAGAAATGGCCCAGAAAGACCCAAGTAGCCCCAGGGTTACTCTAAACAGACCCAGTGGTTCCTTTCTGGATAAATGAAATAGCATCCCAGCCACCCTGGCCCAGTTAGCTCTTCCCCTCACCCAACTACTAGAGCTCTCCGCCCCTTACTCCAGTCTAACTGGCCTCATTGGGCAGCCCATAATCATCAGACTGGGCGCCCGCACTAGGCAGATCTCCAGGATACAAATTCAAACCGAAAGGGAGACAGTGCCTGCCCTCAAGGAGCTCACATTCTAGTGAGGAAAGGCAACACAAAGCTGAGAAGTGGAGGGTGAGGAAAGGCAACACAAAGCTGAGAAGTGGAGGGTGGTGGGCGGAGAAGGGATGTATCTGGGCAATCCGGGCCTCAGACAGGAGGGAAGGAAGCCTGACCAGCCTGGGCCCTTCTCCAAGATGGAGGCCCCGGAAGGAGCCCACCAGTGGAATATGGAGGAAATGTTCTGGTGAGAGAAAGCCCCAAACTCTGAAGGAAATTCTGGGTGAGAAGGTTCCTGACTCATGGCAACAACAGCCCAAAGTGACCCAGCTTTGTCCTCTGGACCACAGGTGTCAAAGTCTGGCCAACAAAACTCCCAAGAGTCAGCCAGAGTAATGGGACAATGCATAACAAAAGAATAATAATACAGTAATGGTAGGTAGGTAGATGGAAGGAAGGAAGGAAGGAAGGAAGGAAGGAAGGAAGGAAGGAAGGAAGGAAGGAAGGAAGGAAGGAAGGAAGGAAGGAAGGAAGGAAGAAGGAAAGAAAGAAAGAAGAGAAGAAAGAAAGAAAGAAAGAAAGAAAGAAAGAAAGAAAGAAAGAAAGAAAGAAAGAAAGAAAGAAAGAAAGAAAGAAAGAAAGAAAGAAAGAAAGAAAGAAAGAAAGAAAGAAAGAAAGAAAGAAAGAAAGAAAGAAAGAAAGAAAGAAAGAAAGAAAGAAAGAAAGAAAGAAAGAAAGAAAGAGAAAAAAAAAGAAAGAGAGATAGAGAGATGATGGTAATTTTTGGTTTTCCAAGTCAGTCCGCAGCTGGCAAGGACCCCTTTCTCTGGAAGGGTGTCAACCCTGCTCTAGACACTCCTTCCACGTCCTACCTCGGGGTCCTCCGTTCCTTCTCTTCCTCGGTCAGATTCTTTCACCTGATCTCGATCCACTCTCCACTGCCACTCGCCTCCCTCGCCCTCTCCCATGTTATCACTGCCCGCTGCTCCTCCAGATGCCCCACAGCCCTTGGTTTTCTTTCTCCGAAGTCTGTTAGAAGTGGAGTCAGGAGGCCATGGTCTGAATCTTGCTTTTATTCTTCATGACCCTTGTGACCTTGGCCTCTGAATACTAAAAGGGAGCACAGGAGTGGGGGCTCACGAGCAGGCGTTTGAGGAGTCGGGCCTGTGGAGGATGCTGGGCCATTTGGTGGTCTTGGGGGCCCTTCACAGTCTAACTCTGTGACCTCGGATCCTGGACCTTAGTTTCTTCATCTCTAAAATGAGAGGTTGAAATCAGTGCCTTTCATTCGAAGCTACCCCACCATAAAATATTAAATAAATCTGCCTGTTTCCAGGCAAGCCCAAAGCAGTGACCCTTCTCCTGGGCCTTAGAGCCCACTGGGAAGGCACACGGTCTTAGCTCCAAACACAACGAGGATTCCATCAATGTAGTGGCTATTACTGGCCATTGGGTCATACCCATGATGTGCCTCAATTAGTCAATTGCTAATGAAGCGTTCACTGTGTGCCAGACATGGCACCAAGCTCTGTGAATACAAAGGAAGGGAAAAGAAAAGAAAAGAAAGTCACGGTCCTCAGTGAGCTCACAGTCACATAAGGGAGACAAAGAACTAAGCACAAAGAAAAATGCATTTACATCATATGATTTGTGACATATAGAGATATTAATACCTGTATCACTGTGTGCAGAGAAGGGGGGGAAGGGGGGATAACAGGAAGGCGAGCTGTCAGGTTTTGAGAGGCCTGGGAAAGATTTTATTCAGAAATCGTGACCCTTGTCGCAGGAAGGCAGAGGGAGCACGGGAGGCGGGGAAGCTTTCTTCACAGACAGTTAGCTCTGCCCCAAGGCTGCTCAGTGCCACTGAAGGCCTTCAAGCAGGCCGCAGGAAGAAGATCCCCTTCAGGGATGGTCCAAGGGGGACGGCCATGTATGTCCTGTCGGTCTAGTAGAGTGGGAGATCCCCCCGGACACAACTGTTTCCTTTCTGTCCTGTATCTTCAGCGTCCAGCCCAGCACTTTACAATCACTAAGGGCTTAAAACACATTTTGGACTCCAATAAGTTGAGCTGCGTGAGGTTGGGCCTGGAGAGCTTGTCTTGTCCCTTATTTTAGTTACAAGGCCCTGCGGTTACCCGAATGTCCCTTTTCACTTTGGCGGGCCAGGGAGGAGAAACGCAAAGATCCGAAGTCTAAGCCAAGGTCTGCCCCGGAACTGGTCTAATCTCAGCCAACTGGGGGTCTTACCCCAAGAGACAAGCGCCGTATGGCCGTGCATTCTCTTAGGATATGCTTGTGACCGACCTCCAGGGAGGTCGCCTTTTCTACAACCATTTTCTTTTTATTTTTCAGAATTTCTACAAAGAGATCGAAAGAGAAGAAATGTACATAAGGTTTGTAAGCAGCAGCCGTCCTGTACTTGTTTACGATTGCTGGAGAGCTGATGATATTATGGATGGCACCCCGAGCCGGCTGCTTTAGAAATGGCCTTTGGCAGCGGGTCATTAAGCCGGAGGCTTGATTCCTGGAAGGGTTCTGAAATCCCTGCACCCGTCAGGGTCAGGCCCGGCACATAGGTGCCCGGCCGTCCCACTTCTGGCGACTCTTCTGGCCCATTTGTCTCCCTCTGTCGTCTTCAGCAGAGGAATTAATGAGTTGTGTCCTGTAAGCCCTGGCACCAAGGACAGGAAATGAGGGCGAACAGAAAGGGCAACGCGATGAGTGAGAGTAACTGGCGTAGCGCCGTCCGGTTGGCAAAGCATTTGTGAGCACTGACATAGTCACGTGGCGCCGGACACCGAGTTGGCATCGAATGCCCTCCTTAGAGAGTTCAGCAGTTGCATGTCCTGAGCAAATCCTTTCACCCTTTTTATCTTGTTTTTCCCATGTGTGAGAGGAGGAGGTTGAACTTTGTGGCCAGTGAGATATCCTGGAGTTCTAACGGTGTAACTATAATCTCCTGAGTCCTGTACGGACCGTTATTATGTCTGTGTGACAGATAACACAATGAAAACATGGGAAAATTAGGTGATTTACCCAGATTAAGTATATCAAAGGTGAGATTTCACCCTAACTCCGGTCCTCCTGACACTTTGTCTAATGGATCCCATAGTTCTTAGAGTATTGATCCTTTTCGCATGCACTTTAAAAAAAGAAATCATAAATAATATCCCAAACTTCGGTTTTCCTGGAAACATTGGATTGTCCCTTTTTTTTTTCTTAATCCATATTTCTTTACATCCAGCCAAAGTCACTTTCAGGAGATGTGTTTTCCATGTGAATTAAATCAATCGTGAGTTTCTAAAGGAGAGGAAAATGGCTCTTTCTGCAGAAACTTAAGTTGCGCAGTCCAAAAGCCTTCCCCTTCCCCTCCCCTGCTGCAGCTTTTCAGCGGGGCCCACTAGTGTTGCGAGAACCTGGCCGTGTTAGCGCTGAAAATTTTTCATTTTCATTGATTTCCAACTCTGGAGTCAACAGAAAATTAAGAAATCACTTGAAAATGGAACTTGCCTTGTGTCCGCCTGATTCAATTACATGAGGAAATTGTCTGGAAAAGGTGGGAATGAACGAGAAGCTGATCATTTTTCAGCAAGGTGTCTGGGGAGCATTGTGCCTTCCTGCCTTAGTTTGGTTCGTTTTGTCGGCTTGACACCCCGCCCCCCACCCCAGATCCCAGCAGGCTGAGACCGGGCCCGGACTGGCCAGGGCGTCCCCTCCCTCCCCGGGCTGGCTTCCCTCTGCCCCTGCTGTCCTGAGAGCTTTCCTGGCCTTAGGACACGGGCGTTGTGCCAGAGAGCCAGGTGGGTCGCGCGGTGTGGAAGGCTGGGTGCCCGCCGCTGGCGGCGCACAGACCGTCGGGGCCCTCAGGACTGACGGACGCTTTGTGGTCTCCCAGGTACTTGTACAAGCTGTGTGACCTGCACAAGGAGTGCGACAACTACACGGAGGCGGCCTACACCCTGCTGCTGCACGCCAAGCTGCTGAAGGTGGGCTCCTGGGGAGGGGCATGGGTTCCCTTGTTCTGCCAGCTGTTGGGGAGAGGGGAGGCTAAATTCCCAGGGCTGCCCAGCTGGAGCCGGCTGGAGCCTCTAGCAGAGAAGCCTCTGCCTGGGAAAGTGGCTCTTGGTCCCCGGGAGTGGCTAGATCCATTAAAGAGGATTTGCTGCTTTTACATAATGGCTCCCAAAGGCTCCATTTGGTAAAAATATCCTGGGTTAAAGGACCCCTTTTCCTTCCACCTCTTAGTCTAGCTGTAGGAAGGGCAGACAGAGATGGCCGCCATCCCGGCTGTCAGCGTTGACCCCCAAAGCCCCCTCATTCCAGTGCTCATGGAGCTCGTGGCCAGTGGGACACGGCAGCAGCAACCACCGCTTGCGTATGCCATCCTCTCTGGCCTCTTTGGCCCTCCATTAGACCCTCTGCTGGAGGGCACCGGGGCCGCTCTTAGGGCCCGGCCAGTCTTGCCTTCTCCCACAACTTTCTCTCCCTCCTCCCTCCCCCTTCCTCCAGCTCCCCCCTTAGATGAGAAGCTCTTAGAGGGCAGGCGCTCTCCTTGGCTCTTGGGTCTCCAGCATTTGTCCAGCGCCAGCACCGAGGAGGCACAGAATAGACATTTACTGACTTGGCTGCCAGCCATGCGCCCCGGGTGCCACATCTTCTCGGCACAACGGTCCGTCTCCATCTCCTTCACCTTTGCCATGTTCTTCTACCTCACTTTCTGGCTCCCTTGAGACAGTTCAGCTCCACCTGGTGCCCGAGGCTCCCCCAGCTGCGGGTTTCCCTTCTCCGATTGCGCCCCGTTCCCTCCACACGAGCCTCTTCCCCCCCGTCACAGTGTAAGCTCCTCGGGCCTGGCAACTGTTCTCCCTTTCTTTGTATCCTCAGCACTTACAACAGTCTCTGGAGAATCAAAAATGGTTAAAATTATCTTTGACCGACCGACTAATTAAATGTCTTATTAGAAACCAAACATCAGTCTAAACATCCGAGGTTGCTTATTAGCCATCTACGTGCAATTTTATTAATTTTTATCTGATTATACCCAATGCAGAGTACAGCACATAATAAGTTCCTAATCGATGCTTACTGATTGACTAAATGTCTGCATGGTCCCTTCCTGCCCTGTATCCATGATCCTCATTGGTGTTTGCAAAGTTCCTCCGTCCACAGAGTCTAGTTAGTAGTCAACAGAGTCCCAATAATAAAAGGAGCAACAAATGTGCCAGAGCCAACGAATTAGAAGCATCTCACCCATTATCTGCAAGGCTTTCATCCTTTAGCTCCCAGTCACAGCACAACAACCAATTCTTTTTTTTTTTTTTTTTTTTTAATTAAAGCTTTTTATTTTCAAAACATATGCACGGGTACTTTTTAGCCTTGCAGAGCCTTGTGTTCCACATTTCCCCTCCTTCTCCCCACGCTCTCCCCTAGATGGCCAGTGATCCAGTAGATGTTTTACATGTTAAAATATAGCAAACCAACCAATTCCAGCAGCACAAACACCAATGACCAGTACAGGGCAGTCATGAAACTGACATTGTCCCCGAGCCTGGATTTCAACAAAGGAAAGAAGGTATCAAGGAAGAATTAAGTTAGGAAGAGGAAAAAGTGAGAGAGAAAAACGTCATTATAGGCAAATTCCAGAAATTAAACCTACTACTAAAGCCGAGCCCTAAAGTAGCCACTTGGGCTCAAATGCTTTTGCAAAGACGTGGACGGACTTTGCCAGGTTTTTCAAACAGCCCTTTTTGAGTCCCATAACTGACCATTTACCAAAGAGGCATTGGACAAATGGCGGTGTCCTACTGGTTTGATGGCAGAAATGGAAGCGTTAATGATGGAAATTTGGGACTAAGTCATCGGCACTCAATTAAGGGTTTTCCTTAATGATCTGTTAGAGCATGAAGGGAAAAGGCAGACGTGCTGTGACTCATCACCCCAGGCTGTAAAAGTTTAGGACCTGGTACCTACCCAGCATGGTGTGGACAGGTGCCCACAATCCTGGACCAGAAGCTCTTCGTCTTCCGTGGACTGACAGAGGCAACTTTGACCTCAGATTATCCTAGAAAGGATGGTAACTAAAAGAGGCCCCATCGGTTATCACAGACCAGCCTGGTGCCCTCAATTGTCACGGCCCAGCATGAATTTGTAAAAACTGAAGAACTTAATTTTAAATGGACATAATCATATCGACACTTGTCAAAACAATAAAACAAAGAAGCCCGCCTTTCATAGAAAGAGTGGGCCAAAATCATCAAACTCCCACTGGACTAGGATGACTATAACTCTCCCCATCTTCTTGGCTGCTACTAGAGGGGTACCACAGGTGCTTCCAGTGAGGATGCTCACCTACTTGAGGGTAATACCTTGTTCAGTTGCAAAATGCTTTTTTTTTTTTTTTAATCTACTTGTGCAATAGTTGGCCATCAAGGAACAATCGCAGGATAGTATCTTGCTCTGAGATCATTTCTATTGGAATTCCATCACCAAAAGAGGAAAACAAGATGATCACAGCAATAATCAATGATTTCTGTGAAGGAGATGGCACATTTAAGCTGGAATTCTGAGAAGCCCCTTTGAATGGGAGGGGATGAATCCAGCTACCAGAGCAGCTCTATCTAAATAGTAATTCCACAAAAGCCAGGGCCTACTCCGACCACCAAGAGTAAACACGTTCACCCACAGCGTGGGATGGAAAGATTGAAAACATTTCAGGTCCTACAGCCAGCCCCAGGAAGTACAGCTATCAGTATAACAATAGGAGGAAAAGAGGAGCTTCTCGGGATTACCCTGCGGGACAAGGACCACAGACCATCATGGCGGAAACCACTTGAGAGAGTCCTTGGCAATCCGGGGAAAAGCCTTAGAAGTTTCGCAGTATAAAACTTGGAAACAATTTTACCCAGTGATAGCTCTCAAAAAGAAATCCAACATGCAAAAGCCTATTAGAAATTCTAAACACCCTTAATCAGCGATGGAAAGCAAAAGTCAAAAGGTTAATGTGATCCGAGGAGTCAAAGCAAGAATTCAAAGTACAAAATAAATAACTCGGCGTCCGCTGAAATGTTTGCTACAGAGGTTTGAGAAATGGAAAGAAAATGGAAAATCCTGGTCCTCCAGATGGACACAAGAAGTCCCAACACGAGGAAAATGGGAGTTTTTCATGCGAGAAACAAAGCTTGCACCCCATTAATATAAGGAACCGCAGAAAGGTCTCCAAATCTTGCACAAAATCACACTTGTGGCACCTGCAGGCTTGGTAAGCTTAAGTCATTGAGTCTTAAATTAAGCAGAATAGGGCGAAGCGCAGGTCCTTGAGCAACTCCTTTGGAGACTTTCTTATAAATGTGTGGTGAGTCCTTGACTGTTCCTTGCTCTTGGGCTCGGACCCTGCCTTGCCCTCTTATCCTTGACGCCCGCGTGATTAGCACAGAGCCCAGCCCGGGGTGGGCGTTTAATAAATACTTATTGACTGACTGCCTGTCTGCATCAAGGATTTGGAGACTCACTATAGACCTCTTTGTGAGCAAGACCGATTCCGATGTGGATTATCTGTCTCCTTAATGCCTAGAAAGATTTCCCATGTTTCTTTCTGTTTTCCCACTGGAGATCACAACAGTGGAAGGCTCTCCCCCTTTGTCCACGGAGAACTTGAGGCACGTTTGGCGGCTCCCCTTTCCAAAAGCTCCAGGTGCCTCAGCAGATCCCCGTTCGCCTCGCCTTGTCCTGATGCCCAGATGGGACCCTGCCCAAGGCTGCCGTCGTCTCTGTCGGAGACGGCTCAGGAGCAGCAGAGCGTGAGGGAGCTGGTGAGCCCCGGCATGAGATGTCGCCCATGATGGCTGCCACGGCAGCCAGCCTCCCCATCGCGGCCGCTCCCCCTCACGACCCACAGACTCAGGACGAAGATGGGAATGTGAATTGTTTAGAAGGAAAATAGATAAAATCATCTTGGAAGAAGTCGTGCGCCCTGCCAGCCCTCTCATTCCCGTGGATTTGGGTATCCCGTGTAAGCCGGAACATAGTTCACCTAGGCTCACTGTCTGTCTGTCTGTGTGTTTGTGTTTGTGTGTGTGAGAGAGAGAAGTGGGACAGTCTGAAGAGGAACTTTCCTGCAGGTCGGTCTGTGGTGACCGTTGCCATCATCATCGTCGCCATCACAGCAGCTGGGATCTCAGAGCGCCTCTGATCCGGCCGTTTCATTTGAGGCCCAGGAAGGTTGAGAAGGTCCCTCAGGTACTTAATGAGAGAACCTGATCCCCGTCCCGTGCTGGCGTTAAATTGGCTGCCCGGCTGCCAGGGAATAATGAGAGAGCCCGACTAGAGCCTGGTTTCCGCCTGCCCCACCCTCCCCAACGTAAGGACATGAAAGCGCAGAGGCCCAGGAAGGAGCATAATTTATGAAAATAAAGGTTTCAGGAGCCACGTCTGTGGCCGACCGTCACCCTGGGCGTGCAGGAGGCCTTTCCGTCCGGATTTCAGTAACGAGCTATTTTGGAGAACAGGAAGAGCTCCTGTTACACTAGAGAAATTAAAATGGGACTGGCGATCTCCTGCAGAGGCTGGTGGCCCATGGGCCGGGGTAACGGGAGGAGTCTCCGGGCCATTCTGGCCGGCCTGGTCGGGCCCCGGGCCCTGGATCTTCCTGTAGATGGCCTCATGTCACTCGGTGTCTCAGACCCTTAGTCTTCATAATTTGTCATCTCTATTCCCGGCGTGTGGCTTCCAATGCGGATTTGTAACACTTAATCAACTGTCTTCAGAGCAGGAGCTTTATTCTTTTAGGAAAAAGATTCCTCGGGTGTGATTAGGCCATTCGGAGACACGCTCCGAAAATAGTCACCTTTCCTGATGAGGTAATTTGTGTACAACGAGAAAAACAGAAGCCTCCTCCTTGCCTTCAGTCAGCCTGACCCGGATGTATTCTCAGTGGGAGCGTGGAGAAGTCCGTCTTGCCCCCCCCCCCCCCAAGTGATTTCTAGAGATCACTTCCTTGGGCCATTTTTCTCCTTTATCTCTCATTTGCCCCTCAAGTGCACCTCGATCTAAACATCACACTTTCTTCTTCCTCAGAAAAGTCCACTGGCTCCCTGCTACCTCCGGGATCACAGGGAGAGTCTTTTGTTTGTCATTTAAAGTTCTCCCTACCTTTGCCACCTTCTTGCACTTACTCCCCCATGTCTCCACAATCGGATTTGTCTGGCTTACTCCCACTTCTTTGGGAGGCTCTCCATCTTCCCCTTTGTACCTGCTGGGAGGCTCTCCATCTTCCCCTCTGTACCTGCTGGGAGGCTCTCCATCTTCCTCTCTGCATCCTAGCTTCCTTCAACACAACTCAGATCCCACCTTGTTCCCAAGACCTTGTTCACTCTCACTTCATTCCCTCTGATAATTTTCCTTCTCCTATCTCCTGTCTTGGATGTGCCTGGTTGTTTGCATCCTGTCTGCCATTAGAATGGAAAGCCCTTGAGGAAATTTACTGATTAATGCCTTTCTTGGGCCTGCCACAGTGCCTGGTACATAATGAGTGCTTAACCCATTCTTCTCACCTTGGGAACAGAAATGTCTTTGGGGAATTGGGTGCTAAGACACCAAGAGTGGGACATTGTTTGGGACTTGATTGAATGGCCAGACCCAAAAAGTGGCCTCTGAGCTTTCTCTTTGGAAGCCCTCTCCTGGGTAGCCCTGGGATCAATATCTAGTCCAGGACTATTTAACATTCTTATCATTGATTTGTGTAAAGATGTTCACATTTCCATATGACCCGAAGCATCTTAACACCGGCCTGAATTTAATAAGACAGAATCTAATAGAAATCAATGTACACTTTTACGCCGGGGATCAAAAAGTCAATTTCACAAAGACAAGATTTAGACAAAAGTATGGCCGAAATGATTGGAAGGAGCCGATGGATTACCCAGCACGTGGTGGGACCAATAGAGGCTGGTTGGTTAAGTTGGTTAAGCATAATTAGTACTAGTTCAGAGTACTGGCTCTTGAACTTCTTCCCATTCCTACTAATAGTTTAAACTCTCTCCAAATGCCTTGGGGTTGAATTATGCATCCCATATTTTCACTAGTAGAAATACTCAGGGCCTAATTTGGTCCTAGCCTGCCTTCCTTCCTTCCTTCCATTTTCTTTTTGTCATTATTATCATTCCTTTCATCCCACTTCTAAGCCTCTCACCCCTATCATGAAAACCTCAGTCAGACAAATCGCGTCTGTCCCACGAGCCGCGCCTACAAATGTCTTAACTCCTTCTGTGCCCTGAGTTTTGTGCTCAAGTTGTTAAAGAACATGTTGAATCGATAATAGTGGCAGGAGGCCCTTGCCATCTTGTACCTCATTTCTTTACACCGGAACTTTCCCATTTTTCCTCTTGTTTCAGTGGTCCGAGGAGGCCTGTGCTGCCCATCTTACTCAGCGGGATGGGTACCAAGCAACTACCCAAGGTCAGCTCAAAGACCAGCTGTACCAAGAAATCATTCACTACTTTGACAAGGGCAAGGTAAGCACCGTGTCTCTTTTTTTCTTCCTCTTCTTCCTTCAAGCACACGTACTCAGAGAGCTCAAAGGAAGCTCCTCAAAGGAGGTGGACGTTGGCTCTCATTTGCACGTGGCTTTGCCTTCGTGTTCTATGTATGAAGTTTAAATGCCGAAATCCTCAAAAGCAGAAAACATCCTCATTGTTAAATGTTTGGCTGTAGAAGAATGAGCCATCCGTTTTTGAAAAGGTATTTATGAGGAAAACCCAGAGCTGGAGGTCTCCTTTGGAGGTCACTCCTGGTGCTTGTGGTGGAATCCTCTGCCTATTTACACATTCTCTGTTGCTGAGACTAAAAGAACCCTCTGGTAGGTGAGAGGATGGCTCACCGGCACTAGCAGGTTTATTGGGCCCTATCCCACTGTATTCCCTGGTGACCCTTGATCCGCCTGCTGCGGTGGGGATTCCTGCTCCAGTAGATATGGCCCAACTCTGAATTTCTGTGGACCTGTCATGTGGGTCTGTGTTTCCCATGACACGTGAAACAACCAAGCTGACGTTCCTGACCAGAGATGCGGCTCGTCAACATGGTTTGAGGAATGAAATGTCTGTTTTTCAGTTGAAGCCCATTCCATTTTTTCTCTCTGCTTGGCAAGTGCTCCCATCCCTGGGGACGGTCCAGCCCTGCTTTCCAACACCTGCTCACCCCCAAGTGCTTTAAAACTTAGGCCCAGATCAGAGGGAAGGGGTAATCTCAGCATGAAACAATGTGTCAGGCAGATGGAGAGCCTAGGGAAGTGCCCGGTGCCATGGATAATTAGGTACTTAATGTATTCCTGTTAATGGGGATGACTGGGAAGGCTGAGAGAGCTGGGACTGAGCCTGAGCCTGAGGAGGTGTGCAGAAGCAGGGGCTGAGCCAGGCTTGTAGGCAGACCAAGAAGGCCTAAGACCTCATTCGGTCATCCCACTGGTCAGCAGGGGGCCACCACGTTTTGGAGGCTCTGTCAGTCACAGAAGGGGGGTATCTGTGTGGGGAGCAACTTCTGCAAAGTCGCAAGATCCCCTTGGCAAAAGGGAAGGAAGAGGAAGGAAGTGAATTGGAATAACGAAGGGATTTTAGCAACCAAGCAGTCATGGGGATAATCCTTAGCAATGCTTGGAGCACTAAGGAGAGGTGAAGAGATTCCCAGAACCAGCCTTGACACCATACAACATCCCACCATGAGCCATCCAAGGACAGAGCTCGAGGCTCACTCTTAATGTAGATGGCTACAATTGCGCACCGAATACAAAGAGAGAGAAGAACCAGTAAGTCCTTGTTCTGGCCGCTCCTGCCCATTAGCAGAGGCTGAGGTCCCAGGTAAGCCCTCAGGAAGGGCTAAGTGCTGCACTGGAGGCAGGATCACCATTTCTTCCATAGACTAGCTATTCAGGAACAACCCTTCACTGTCATGTAGGGCGTGGACAGAAGTCCGGGCCTGCTTTAGACCGGTGGTCTTGGGAGTGGAGAAGAAGTCACTGCAGCCGCCAGAATCCATTAATTTGTGGCTCTAACCCAGCCCTCTGGAAGGGGCTTCTTTCTTCTCTCAGGTTCTCTCGCTTAGGAATGATGCTCTGTTCTTTCTCCATTTCCCCAGACCAAATCATTCTTCTGTTTTTGCTTTTCCACCATCTGAAAAAGGATGGATTTGCTCTTAATCTGGCTATTGGTTTTTTAATCATGTCCTTTGTAAACATAAAAGGTCATTTCCATATGCTTTCCTTCTCATCCTTTTTCCATCTCTCTATCTGCTTTACCGATAATTACCCTTCACTCCCTTTCCATTCCATTTTACTGTGATTTTCTGCTTTCTCCCCAAAGCTTTTCTCTTTTCTCTTGACGATCTAGCATCCTTTGCTAGAGCAGCTCAGAATTGTCGGTACTTTTTGTGTTTGACTGAGGCCTAGTAATTTTCAACAAAGCCCTTAATCCACGGACTCCACTGAAAATCACTAGCCTTCTATTCAGCAATATAGGAGCAGAAAATAAGCTATTAAAGCTATGGGAAAAAAAAGGAAGAAGAAGAAGAAGAAGGAGGAGGAGGAGGAGGAGGAGGAGGAGGAGGAGGAGGAGGAGGAGGAGGAGGAGGAGGAGGAGGAGGAGAGGAAGAAGAAGAAGAAGAAGAAGAAGAAGAAGAAGAAGAAGAAGAAGAAGAAGAAGAAGAAGAAGAAGAAGAAGAAGAAGAAGAAGAAGAAGAAGAAGAAGAAGAAGAAGAAGAAAGAAGAAAGAAGAAAGAAGAAGATAGTTTTGTGATAGTGGGGATGAAAGCACTAGTCAGTGTTGACCCACCTTTAGAATCTAGAAGCAAGCAGGCGGCACAGATAGAGAGGGTGAATAATTTATCACCTAAGGAGCAGATTAAGCTCAGCAACTGTTTTCCACTCAAGCAGAGCGGAGTTCCCCCTCCCCCAGGTAGCCCTTGCCTTCACAAAGCTCACACATCACTGGCTTCCTCCAGAGGAACAAGAAGACATTTCCCCATTATTTCCGGAACTAAATAAGGTCAAGCAACCTGGCTGCAGAGTTGGTGACGTGGGGGAACTTTTTAGAAGTGGAATTATCAGGAATTCTGAGTTCATGATTTTGCATTAGTGATCAACATTGGGAAAATGTATTCAGTTTCATCCCTCCCATCCAATCCATGAAACCTTAATTAATTGCCTACTGTATGCCAGACATTATATTAGAAACTGAAGACAGTGCCAAGGACTTTTAGTCCCTACCCCCCAAGAGCTTAAAATCTAATATTTACCAAGGACCAACTTGCAGTTTTCTTGTTTGACACGTCCACCCCCAAATTACCACCGCGATGGCGTTGATGTTAATCAGGTTATATCTAGAAGCATCACTGAGTAAAGGGGTTTTGCCATCAGCGTACCAACAGGCATTTCTTAAGCATCCACTATGGACCAAGCATTACAGTCAGTAAGGGGAATAAACAAACAATCCCTTCCTCCCAAGGCTCTTACTTTCTAGTGGGCGAAACACAGTATACAGAGTATGTATCTTTATTGGACATTCAGAGAGGATCCAAGACGACCTGGCTGGGGAAGGCACCCAGGGCAGCCCAAGAAAAAAAAGGGGGAAATAAAAAACTTCTGTAGAATGAGGGGTTTGAACTGAGTCTCGGAGGCAGTGAAGAATTCTAAGAGAGAAGGCGCATTTCAGGGAGAGGAGACAGTCTGTGAAAGGCCTGGAGTCAGAAGGCAGAGCACAGGGTGTGAGAAATGGCCAGAAAGGTCAATCAGCAAGTATTTATTAAGCACTTGCTGTATGCTGGGCATCTAAGAAAAGGAGGAGATAGCCCCTGATCTCTTCCTCTGCTGCCATGTTGTGAAGGGATGAGGCAGCAGAGTCTGAGTGTGAAGACTGGGGCTGGGGAGACTTGAGCCTGGGCCTGGTGGTGGCCTGTGAGGCGGTGGAGGAGAAAGCCGTCCCTGGCTTGGCTAAGGCCAGAGAGCCTGGGTGCTGTTCACAGAGTAGAGGCTGGGTGGGCAGGGGCCCGAGAACGGACCACCTAAAATCTAGCCCAGATCAGCCACTGGGCCCTTTTCCCCTTGCCCTCATGCTAATGAAAGGTGACATTCATTGAGTGTCTTAGAGGTTTCCCAAGCCCTTAAACCACATTCTCTCCTTTGTCCCCCTTGATCAGCTCAGGAGGCTAGGGCTGCAGGAGTCCTCCCATCTTACGGACCAGAAACCCGAGGTTTGGAAAAATTAAAGGAGCCGGCTCTGGTGGCCCAGCTAGGGAGTGCCGGGGGAGGGATTCTAACCAAAGATTTCAGTGCTGTCAGGCCGACCGGCCCTCCCGGCTTCCTGAGCCTCAGCGCACCTTCTGA
Organism: Sminthopsis crassicaudata; assembly: GCF_048593235.1. NCBI lineage: Eukaryota > Metazoa > Chordata > Mammalia > Dasyuromorphia > Dasyuridae > Sminthopsis > Sminthopsis crassicaudata. The sequence goes on from NC_133618.1 coordinate 676,345,119, forward strand.
CCCCCCAATCACCAGGTTGTAGACACGTTTTAAGCAATTAATTATAAGCCACTTCCTGACCCGAGTGTGATCGGATCATTTCTGTGCGGTCCTGTGAGCGGGGGTGCTAGCCCGGGAGGTTTTACTCTGCAGTGACTGGCAGGGTTATATCCTGCATCATTAATCCTCTGTGAGAGAGGTTCCTGAGACCCTGGCCTGTGGGCACAACCCCAGGTTTTTCCCAGAGGCTATGACTTCATTTTAGATGAACTTTTTAAATTAAATTATAGGCTTCTCCAAAAAGCACCTCATTTAATAATCAGAGGGAGTTTATCAGAAATGGATGTAATCAAAGCTTTCATTTCCCACACAGCTGGTGTGTGTGTGTGTGTGTGTGTGTGTGTGTGTTGTGTGTGTGTGTGTGTTGGGTTATGAGGCTTTTAAAAAAATTCTTTCCATTTAACGCTTAAAGTTCTAGCAGACAGTCATGGGACACATCCAGGTTCAGGCTGACAAGCTCAGGCTCTTGCTCTTTGACCCTCTTTTTCCTCGACAAAATCAGAGAAATGGGCCTTGGGGGCTCTGGATCACGCTACGACCCCAGCCCTGGAGCAGAGTGAGTGCACCACCTGGACTGGTGTATCCAATGAGTGAACCCTGGGACTGATGGGGGTTTGTGTTTGACTGAGGCCTAGTCGATATCTTGCCTTTCTTTGTATCCCTAGAACTTAGCACAGTGCCTGGCATGCAGTAGGGGCCTAATAAATGCTTCTTGATTGACTGGCTTAAGATTTAGCCATCAGAAAAGTTGGAAGAGTGCATTCCAAGCAGAGAACACAGGTACGAGCCAGGCTGAACCCAGGGAGACGATGTAGGAAAGATGGGTCAAGTGAACGATATTTGCTGTTGTTTTTTTACAGAGGCTTCTTGGCCAGGTAGACCTGGACAAGATCTGGCTCGATGTAGGAGAAGCATTTGACAACATTTCTTGTGCTGTTCTTGTGGACAAACATGGAGAGACGCTGGTGAGACGTGGGCGAAACTAGAGAGTGTAGGGAGGTCAGTTCAGACTGGATTGAAATGTCTGGGCCGAACGAGCGTTCACGAATGGCTTGATATCAGCTTGGAGGAAAGCCTCCAGGGGAGTTTCCTAGGGATTTGGCCCCGTTTGCTCTGATCTCATTATTAATGGTTTGCACTGAGGCATGGAGGCCGTACTGCACCAGGTTTGCAGAGGGCACAAAGCTGGGCCAGGTAGCTGACACATTATACAACAAGCTAATGGGTTACAGTATTAGATGTGAAAATATCTTGATATTTATTAAGTGCCTACTGTGTGCCAGGTACTGTTCAAAACACTCTGGGAAGGGTGGAATTCTGAGCCGAATCTAAGGGGGAATTTGCTTGGGATTGATACAAAAGCTCACTCTTATGCTCAAAGAATCAGCTTGATAAGTATAGGCCTGGGAAAGCATGACCAAGAAGTCTTTCTGAAGAGAGATCTTAGGGTTTCAGTCGGCAGTCGGCCGGATGTGTTCCTTTGCCCCACAAGACTGGTCGAGGATCGGTGGGAAAGATTCCTGATAGAACTATCCGGAAATGGAATGGGCTTTCCACAGGGGAATCTTCCCCTCACTCAGGTTCTTCCGGGAGCTGTGGCATTTACTGTCACGACTGAGGTGCAATTTAGAAAATAGGCAGGAAGTGTGGGGAGCCTGGATTTTGGCGATAGAAGTGAGACTTGCAAGGGAAGCAGGAGATCTGCGGGACATTTCAGTCAGCCCGTCGGCCGGCGAGCAAGGGATATGAACAGGAAGAGAGGGAGAAGCGAGGGTGCGAGACGGCTTTGTGGTTCTGAGAAGAGCTAATACAGGAGGGAGCTGGGAAAGAAGCCAGGTTGGGCCTGGAAGATGGTGAGCTCCATTGGAAACATGTTGAGGTTAAAGTGAACTTGGCTTCCAAGTGGAAATGTTGTCTAGGACATTGGAAGTCCTCAGATCCAAGAATTAGAATTGAAAGGAACTTTGGGAACTATTCAGGCCCCCGATTTGGGAGATGAGGAAACCGAGGCCCAGAGATAAAGCATCTTGTTCAAGGTCGTCCAGATGATGAATGGGAAAACTGGGATCTGAACCCAAATAGGCCCCGGTCTAGAGCTCCACCTCCTCCGCTTCCCCAGAGCCCTGGGTGGGTTTTGCATATTTGGATGTTACAGTTCTGGCATTGGAAGCGATCTCATAGGTCAGAAGGTTCCACCCTGCGTGAAAGATTCATCAGCAAATTTCTGACAAGGGGGACTACTGCCTCCTCGAGCCTCCCATTCTGCTCCAGGACAGCTCACGTGAGGAAGTTTTCCTGATCCTGAGCCTCAACTTCTCCCTTTGCCTCTTCTGCTCAGAGCCCCTCGTTCTGTAGCTGCTGTGACTCCCAGATGAGACATCCCTAGTTCTTTCCTGACCCTCCTGGCCTTCTCTCCACACGCTCCAGCTGGGCACAGTATTCCAGGTGTGGTCCAGCCAGGGCAGACCCCCAAGGACCACTGTCTACCCTGAATTGTGCACACGGATACTATCAGTGTCCCAGTGTCCCCAGTACCACCAGTGTCCCAGTGCTAATTCCCATCGAACTTGCAGCCCTCAGAAATCCCTAACCCATTTTTAGGCGAGCCGTTGTGTTTCCATCCTTTCCTGAGAAATGTGACTGTGGAGTCCGGCCCAAGAGTCACATTGAATCCCCTTCACTTTCATCACGCCCAGTGCAGTCCCAGGGCTAACCTGTCAGGGAATTTCCCGGCTGCCGCGTCTGTCATCTGGGGGCCGTCTCTCCCTCCCAGCTTGTTGTCATCCACAAACCTGAAAGGATTCCCTCGCTGCCTTTATCTTTTCTTAACAAAGACTGATAAGAATTATTGTGTAGATGTGGTAACTGAATCATGAAGGACTGAGGCTCCTCTGAGGGATGAGCCTGCTGAAGGGAGAGTAGGGGGCTGGGATTGAGGCTTGGGAGCCAAAGTTAAGTGACAGAAAGACGAGATCCAGGGGCACTTAGGTGGTGCAGTGGGTAGAGCACCAGCCCTGAAGTCAGGAGGACCTGAGTTCAGATTTGACCTCAGACACTTAACACTTCTTAGCTGTGTGACCCTGGGCAAGTCACTTAACCCAATTGCCTCAGCAAAAAAAAAAAGAGAGAGAGAGAGAGAGAGAGAGAGAGAGAGAGAAAGAAAGAAAGAAAGAAAGAAAGAAAGAAAGAAAGAAAGAAAGAAAGAAAGAAAGAAAGAAAGAAAGAAAGAAAGAAAGAAAGAAAGAAAGAAAGAAAGAAAGAAAGAAAGAAAGAAAGAAAGAAAGAAAGAAAGAAGGAAAGAAAGAAAGAAGGAAAGAAAGAAAGAAGGAAAGAAAGAAAGAAAGAAAGAAAGAAAGAAAGAAAGAAAGAAAGAAAGAAAGAAAGAAAGAAAGAAAGAAAGAAAGAAAGAAAGAAAGAAAGAAAGAAAGAAAGAAAGAAAGAAAGAAAGAAAGAAAGAAAGAAAGAAAGAAAGAAAGAAAGAAAGAAAGAAAGAAAGAAAGAAAAAAGAAAGAAAGAAAGAAAGAAAGAAAGAAAGAAAGAAAGAAAAGAAAAGAAAGAAAGTAAAATAAAATAAAATTTGAGATCCAGCAAACAAAACAGAGAGCTTTTGGAGACATGAGGAAAGATAAGGGCAGGATCATGGAAGCCAGCCATGGAGAGCCTCTCAGAAGAGAGTTCTGCTGCCACGAGGTGAACAAGGTCGCGGTTCTTTGTCAGAAGGTCCCTAGTGACCATGAAGAGCAATTTCAGAAGAGCGAAAAAAATTTGTAAAACTTGGTGATAGAGCCCTCCTCTGGGCGTCCCCCAGTACAGGGGAGGAACAGGACAAGGAGCACAGGGTTGTGGTTGGTTTGTTGGTTTTTAAAAAATGGAGCACATTAGCTGAGGAAGATTGAAAGATTCCCGAGAGGGGAGTAGATGGGAGCCGGGACCCTGAGACAGGGAGGGATGGTCAGTACAGGAGCCCCCTCCCCTCTGGAGACTGGAGTTTGGGCGGGCTGCAGCTGCAGCCCCTTGCTGTCGGTGAGGAAGAAGGAGGAGGACAAGTGAGTGGAAGGAGATCTAAGTTAGGCTGAGATACGAGATGGCGGGGAAAGCCTGACGGGATATCTGCCCAACAGAAGGAGGAAGGAGGCGGGTCTGTGGACTTGGAGATTTGACCTCAAATCTCACCAGCCCTGGGATCGGGCCAGCCCACTTTGGGATGGACATAATTGCCAGGGAGACGCTCATTACTTCAGATGAAAATCTGCATCTTGGCAACTTTTAATAGATTTCAGGATTTAGAGTTAAGTGGAAACCCAGACATCATTTGGCCTAATCCCCTTCGCTTTAGAGCTGATGAAACAGACCTCAAGAGGTTAACTGCTTGGTCAAGGTCACACAGTAACGAGCAGAGCTGAGATTTGATGAGAAATTTTTTCTTGAAATGAATAAATGCTAAAGGAGACTTACTAGAGTTTAAGAAATATTAAAGGAAAAAGAAAATTCCACCTTTCTGTACTTGTGGGTCTGAGCAATTACCCACAACAGTCCAAAATACAGAATTGGGAAACCTCAGCAGTTAGGAAAGGAGGGGAGGAGGATGGATGGCCATTTTCCCTCCCTCCTCTAAATGCATCCTTCTTTCCTTTCTGGTCTCCTACTCCATTTCTAATACCCCTCCTCTCTTTTCCCCTCTGGTAGAAGTCTTCATTGTAATATTACATCTTCGGGATTTTTCTCTAATTCCCAGGCAAAGGCCTTCTTCTGCAAAATAGCAGATAAGCTTAATAAATTATTAATAGAAGAGTTGAACATTTTTCTTCCTGGGTTCTTTGATGAAGCAGTTATCATTCATGTAGATTTTAAAACAGGTGTAACACAGGTTTATTATCCCAGTAGGGGAGCATAGAGAGATAAGAACTTTGTTCTCTCACAATGTCATTGTTCTCTCTCCCTCTCCGCTTTTCTGTCATCGTATTTAAGAATTTCACTTGGTTTCCTGGTTTGGGACCCTATGTGGATTTAGAGATGCCATCTCTGAGGAATTATGCTAACCCACGGAGAATCTTCTGAGCTCAGAAACAGCAGGGACCAAACCCATCCTTGCTTTTTAAATTTCTATATTTTTTCCTACAAAAATCTTTTATAATATTTTATAATAATCAAGATTTAGTGAAGGGTGGTAGCATGTGGAAGGGAGCATTCTTCCTATTCAGTATTTCGGGATGCTTTAGACATCTGTGATTAAACATGGCAGTGTCCTACCCATTGTCTCCTCTTCAGAATATTCAACTGACCTCCCAGATCATGAAATAGTGCAGCTTGGGGATCGAGAATAGTAGATTGGCTTAAAAAAATGCTTCAAAAAACAATGATTCTATAACCCTTGGCAGAAGCCAAGACATTCCTCTCACGTATGGATGGCCAGCTTATTAATCTGGTGTTTATTCAACAGACAAATCAAAAGATATTTGAGATAATCTTCATTTTTGTTCCCTAATTTTGTGTATCTTATTTTTCCAACAAACAGACATTTTGCCATGTTTTCATAAGGATTCTTTTAGTATCGGCGTCATAGTTTGATTAATGTACACGATTCAGCCTTGTTTTTCCCGGTTTAATTTTCTGTTTTGTTTTCTTTTGTGTTTGTGTCTGTATGTTTTGTTTTTAAACAGATGTGGGAAGAGGCCATCACCTTGGGCAAAGAACTCGCTGAACAGTACGAAAACGAGATGTTTGATTATGAACAGCTCAGTGAGCTGCTGGTAGGTCTCCGTGCCCTCCCATTTACATGCATCCTGGTTTTTCTGGTCTCTCCCTCTGCATTTGAGCATTGGAATTCTCATACTGGCCACCGCGGCCTGCTGTCTGCAGACTGGTGTCTTCCTGACCTTTAAGCTAATCCTGGAAGCACATGTGGCTCAGCTCTGGGGGAGGGGGTCTTAGGCCTCAGCCCCCTGCCCCCCTCCCCAGTTGTCTCTGAACAGCCCTGATTTTCCAGATCTGCCGTTGCATCATTCATAGTGGCTTGTTAATGTGCCCAAGAATAATCACTTGTAACAGCCTTTAGTGCTCTGTCTGCTCGAATTCAGGTGTTGGGGTTTATCTGTTCAAATGTTGTCTCCCCCACTAGGCTGTAAGCTCTTTGTTGGCTGGGATGGCTTAAGGTTTTTTTCCTTTCTGTTTTGGGGGGTATTTTGTGCTTGTATCTCTTTTCAGCACCAAGGACAGTTCTGGGCACTTAATAAATCTTTAAGGTACAAATTGCAGGCGAGTTTTGCTTTAATTAAACCAGCAGTTGTTGTGCACCCAATGTCTGTGTTAAGTTTTGGGGATACCAGGATAAAAATAAAGTGGACCCTGACCCCAAAATGCTTCCATTCTCCTAGAGAGAAGCCACATGTTGGCATTTGGGAACATGCCATTGTCTCCTCAGCAGGGCTGAGCTTCTCTGAACAGGTGTTCTGCCTTCATTTATATAAAATCACCTGGATCCAAGAGTCCTCACTTCTGTACTGGACACCCGAGCTCTCAATCAGGATGCAATGTTGACTGACTGATTGAAGGACGAGGAGCTGCTTTCAAGTTAGGCAGGAAAGACTGTTCTTTGAACGTTCTCTCCTATTAAGACTTATGCAGAGTTCCTGCTAGGCCAGTTTCCCCCAAAACCAAAGATTTTCAGCCAAAGGAAAAACTGATTCCTTTGACTTTTCTGGGTAGCTCTGTTTTTTTCATGATGGAAGTATGAAGATACTAACTTCAAGCATAAGTGCCCCTGCTCCCATGAATTAGTTTTGTGACATGATTCAAGGGTCCTCCAGCAGGCTTAAGGGGCCATAGGAAGAACAGAGCCTTCCTAATGGTTATTGTTCCTAATATGAAAATGTTTTTGCTGTTTCTCTTGCAGAAAAAACAGGCCCAGTTTTACGAAAGCATTGTCAAAGTGATCAGGCCCAAACCAGACTATTTTGCTGTTGGATACTATGGACAAGGATTTCCCACGTTCTTGAGGGTAAAGAGGAAAACTACTTAATTACAGTGAATGAAAATGCCCCTTCCTCCTCAAAAGGGATTCCAACTCTGACTTGGTTCAGTGTGCGATGGCCATCCTGTTGGTGCTGAAGTGGGGACATGTTTCTGAATTTGTTTCACTGGCTATTGTAGATCCCTTTTGAGTCTTGCTATCATTTTGCCTTTAATTTCACAGAAAATAATTTTGCTTCATAGACAGTCTTCATCTGCCCCGAAATCAAAAATTGCTTCCACAGCCATGCTGGTGGATCTGTTCCCTTTTTTGTTTTTTCTCTTTTGGATTGTCTTCTCACTTCCTTCTCGTTCTCTTTCATTTCTCTTATCTTTCAACATTTCTTTTTGCTTTTTCTTTCTTTATTCTTCTCTTTCTTACTTCCTCTTTGTCCTTTCCTTTTTCTTCTTCTCTCTCTCTGTCTTTTCTCTGTCTTCTTCCTCTCTTTTACTCTTCCTCCTTTTTTCTTTGATATTTTCCTTTTTTTCATTCTTTCCCTCATTTTCTCTCTCCTTTCCTTCCTTTTGTTTTCCCTCTGTATCTTCTTACCTTCCATCTTTCTTTTTTCCTTTTTCTTTCTCATTTTCCCCTTCCTTCTTTCCTTCCCTCCTTCCTTCCTTTGTTTCTTTCTTTCTTCTTCCTTTCCTTCCTTTCTTCTTTCTCTTTCTTTTCCTTCCTTCCTTCCTCCCTCCTTTTCTTCCTTCCTTCCTTTGTTTCTTTATTTCTTCTCTTTTTTTCTTCCTTTCTTTCTCTTTCTTTCTCTTCCTTCCTTCCTTCCATTTGTTTCCCTCACATTTCTTTGGAGAATTACTTTTAAAGACACTGCTTTTCAGATCCAAGATTTTCTACTTTCAGAAAGCAATCGAAGAGTCCTTATGGTTATGAAAAGATCTGTACTGCAATTGTACGGGATTGTTCAAGCTCCCAGATTCAGTAATTCTGTGATTCAGTGGAGGTTGTGGGGTTGATCTCTAAGAATTTCTATTAGAATTCATCAACACTAGAGCCTTCTGTCCCAGAACAAATTCTTTCCCTCTCAGAATTCTCAGAAATGATGAGGCCATTTTGTAACAGATGCTCTTTTGGCCTAGGCCAGCCAGTTGGAGGAGATTTTATGTAGTCTTCATTTTCTGGGTGACTCCATATTCTGTCCCCACTTTCATGAAATCTCTCTCGATAATGCCTGTTTTCCAATCCCTCCAACTTGATTCTTTCTGTGAGGCTCTTTTGCTTCTACGGAAACACCGTCCAAAGGGAGCAGTTGATCAGAAAACCTGAAGCTGAACAGGTTTGCCCCAAAGTAATTCAATAAAAAATGGCAGGCGATTCTAAGAGGCAGCCTCCAAATTGGAAATGTGTTTGAGGTGAATACTAATCCTCGAAAATTGGAAGAGAAGATATACACCCAGCTCAGGATAGAAGTCATCAATAACTTCCCTGAGAAGTCTCGGGCTGTGATTGGCTGTAAATCTTGCCCCTCGTACACTCATTTCTAATGGAGTGCCCTCTGCCCCTGTGGACAGTCATCTGGCCATGATTTAAAGCCGGTGAGTTCAGCCCTGTGGAAAAATGATTATCCTGGCGTCACAGGAGAGACAGCGACCGGTCCTGAGCATTGGAAGGAACGGCTTGAGGGCCGACGAGTTAGCAAGTGACATATTTACACGCCGGCTCTGAGCCGAGCTTGCACAGCGTGGGGTCCCCGCGTGAGCTCGAGACTGCTAGGAAGGAAAGCGAGTTTAATATTGAACAGCCTCTTCCTCCTCTGCTAAATTATTCGGCGTTCCTGCAGAGATGCGCGCCTAATGCTTCCCAAATCCCGGCTCCCACGCACAGGTCAAGGGTCAGTTTGTCAACAGCATTAGCTCTTCAGACAAATCAAACACAGTCATATTTAGTCATTCTTTCATTGCTGAGAGGAAACAGGCCAGGGGAAAACAAACAAAAGCCGCTTATCCTGCATCAGAGGCGTCCTCCCCCCAAAAGAATTGTTCTTTCCCCACCTCTTTCCTTATCCTTGTGTTCTCCACAAAAGAGAAACGTGGAATTTTTTTGTTTGTTTTGTTCTGTTTGCCTTTGAAGGGAGGAGGGAGCCTCCCTGAACAAAGTGTAATCAACACTTGGAGAAAATGCTTTTAGGCTTTTCGTGTTAATAATGACTTTGTCTGGCAAGAAGCCCAATGAGCGCAGAGCATTTTCCTATTTGCCCCAAATGATATTTTTGTATCGGCAGACCTTACGCAGAGTCCCTGAAAGGGCCACGTCTCCCCACTTGTAGGCTAAGCCCCACTTGCCTGGTACGCTTTCTGAAAAGGATCTGAGCCTGCCAGTCGGTCAGTAGACATTCATCAAGCACCTGCCGTTTTCCAGGCACTGTGCTAAGTGCTGGTGTTAGAAAAAATGGCAAAAGTCCGTCTGCCCCAAGCTCATGGCAGAGGGAACATACGAGCAGCTCCAGAGCTGGTTACAAGGGAAGGCTCGAGGGGGAGAACGGCCTCCTATAGCAGAGCCTTCCTGAGTTTAAGCCCCGCTCTGGCACGGGGGGAGTCACTTTCCCTCCGAGCCTCAGTTTACCTCTCTGGCATGGGTATGGCCCGGTGACTCCAAGGCCTGTGCTCTGGTTTCCACTCTCGATTGAGAAATTCCCTCTGTCCCCTCTACAATGGGGTATCCCAAGAACAGCCAGCCACCCACTCCCACTATCTAGAGGGAAGCGCTTCCTCCGGCGGCGCTGGAGAGCTGGGCTCGGGGTAGGCTGGCCCTCTATGGGGTGAATTGTTTGCCAACTTTTCCTTGGTGCTCACATCTGACAGAGGTCACTCTTTCTAGGGCAAAGTTTTCATTTATCGGGGAAAAGAGTATGAACGCCGGGAAGACTTTGAAGCCAGGTTATTGACCCAGTTTCCCAACGCTGAGAAAATGAAGACCACGTCTGCCCCGGGAGATGACATTAAGAACTCTCCTGGCCAATGTATCCTTTGGGGCTCAGGGTTCGGGGTTCAGTCCCAAGACGTCCACCGATGGGGCGCCCTTTGCCTTCTTGACTTTGTTCCTCCTTAACTGTTCCCCTCAGACATTCAATGCTTCACTGTGAAGCCCAAGCTTGACTTGCCACCCAAATTCCACCGACCCGTTTCTGAGCAAATTGTGAGGTAAGAAACTCCCCGCCTCGTGGGGCTCTTGTGGGAAACTTCCAGGGTTTATTTTTCAGTTCTCCACCCACCACTACACAAGCATCCCCCTCTCCTTTGGAGAAGAAATAATGGTGTCAGCCAAGTAGTCAGAGTCAGCAAGGACAGCAAGTCTCTGGCTCCAGGAGGCCAGGGCAGGAGCCACGGGAGCAGCTCTGCACTGTACGGTGCTCCTCTCTCTGTCCCAGAAGGATGGCGGACATTGGTTCCCATCAGACACGTTAAATGCAGATTTATATGCTCTCGTCTGGGTCCCAAATCGGAGGTAGCTTTTATTCTTCCCATCAATGGACCCTCCTTCAAGGACCTTATATCCTACTGGGGCTGAATGAGTATAAAGAGCTAAACAAAGAGTTAATGAAGGACATGGAGGTGGGCTCTCATCTCAGAGTGCCGAGAAGGTTGGAGGTTCCTGAAGCTGAGCTGACATTGAAGGCTGCCAGAAAAGTGCTCTTTGCAGGTCTTGGTTGGGCAAAGAGACGTTCTCTCTTCCATGGCAAGCAGGGTGAAATAAATAGTACACCAGGGCGAAATAAGTAGTACACCGGGACAAATCAGGACGAAATAAGTAGTACACCGGGGCAAATCGGGGCAAAATAAGTAGTACACCGGGACGAAATAAGTAGTACACCAGGGCAAACCGGGGTGAAATAAGTAGTACACCGGAGTGAACCAGGGTGAAATAAGTAGTACACTGGGGTGAAATAAGTAGTACACGGGGCCAAACCGGGGTGAAATAAGTAGTACACGGGGCCGAACCGGGGTGAAATAAGTAGTACACGGGGCTGAACCGGGGTGAAATAAGTAGTACACCGGGGCGAATCGGGGCGAAATAAGTAGTACAGCAGGGCAAACTGGGTGAAATAAATAGTACACCGGAGTGAACCGGGGTGAAATAAGTAGTACACGGGGCCGAACCGGGGTGAAATAAGTAGTACACCGGGGCGAATCGGGGCGAAATAAGTAGTACAGCAGGGCAAACTGGGTGAAATAAATAGTACACCGGAGTGAACCGGGGTGAAATAAGTAGTACACGGGGCCGAACCGGGGTGAAATAAGTAGTACACGGGGCTGAACCGGGTGAAATAAGTAGTACACCGGGGCGAATCGGGGCGAAATAAGTAGTACAGCAGGGCAAACCGGGTGAAATAAATAGTACACCGGAGTGAACCGGGGTGAAATAAGTAGTACACTGGGGTGAAATAAGTAGTACACCGGGGTGAAATAAGTAGTACATGGGGCCGAACCGGGGTGAAATAAGTAGTACACCGGGGTGAATCGGTGGCCAGACTTTGCTTGACAACCACTTCCTCGTCATCCTGATGCTCGGGAGCTACTTTTTGCCCATAAAATTCAATATTGTTTCTTTTATCTATTGTTAAAAGCAGTAATGGAAGTAAAACTGGATGTCATGTTTATTTATAGGCGGTTGTTTTCATAAATCATAAAACTTAAGCTTTTGCACCATTTACTCAGAGTGAAGCAATAAGCAAATCGCGAGGCTCACAGTCTGCTAAATATTTATCGTTGGCTCCGGGAGCGCCGCTGCGGCCTGGGACGTTTGTTCATAAATCCCGGCCCCTCCCTGGGCATGTGTGGGCAACTGTGATTAAAACATGTGCTTTGGGTAAGGGAAAAACAGGAGGCATTTTTCCCACTTCAGGACCATGTTGCTACTTGTTGAATCATATTTGCCCTTCCTCATTTATTTGAGGCCATTTAAAAAAACAGAAACACAGTTATTTAGGAATCACGGGCCGCTCCTCCCCTCTTGCTCCTATTGCTCATTAGCCCTTCTCCCTGCTGCTGCCCAAGGCCGAGCTTGAGGCCGAGGGAGATGGAGACTCCAGCTGAGCCAGGCAACCGCGGAGTTGGCCCGGGCTGCCCTGTTCAACCGCAGGCCGTGTGAATGTTGCTGCCTGGGTGTCCCGCCGGGCCTGGCTCCCTTAACAAATTTGTCCTGTGTCTCCCCAGCTTCTATCGGGTCAACGAGGTGCAGAGGTTCGAGTACTCCAGACCCATCCGGAAAGGAGAGAAAAACCCCGATAATGAATTTGCGGTAAGGAACAAAACAGCTTCTGCTTGTGAGCCCCTCCCTGCCTCCGAAGGTACGAGAGGAGAAGGGCCCAAAGGGCCCTGGGAAAGCTGGGCCAGTTGAAGGAGCTGGGTTCCAATTCTGCCTTCCCCACTATCCAAGCTCCTTAGTCATAAAGGAGTGGAGTCGGCCGGCCTTGGAGGCCCCTTCTCGGCTCCCAATCTAGGATCCTGTGGCTCTTTATGAGGGGGTATTAGCACTGGATTTTCCCCTGAACTTTGTGAAGCATTTCGTAGTGTTTAGAGCCAGAAGGGACCTCGGGGACTCCCCTACGGGAAGCAGAGGCCAGAGAAATGCCCGGGGAAGGCTGTCCCCTCCCCAAACAGGCCGGATCTCAGGCCTGTCTCCAGGCCGGCCTCGCTGGACATCCTGAGCCATCCCCAGGGGCTCCAAGGCCACGAGATGCAGAGCATTCCTAGCCCCTGTGCCCCTCGACAAGCCCTGAATTGTGGTCACAGCGGGGAAAGCCGGGCTTCCTACGCAGGCTCCTTTCTGGAGCAGGAGGTTCTCCCTCATTGAGACACCGTGGCCCTGCCGGTTCTCCATGGCCTGGGGACAAAGACCCTACCACTGGCCCCTCCCCCGAGGGAGCTTAGGGAAGGCCTGGGGGCTGGGAAGGCTCAGGAGGATGTGATATCTGTGGAGGAGCTATCATGAAAGTGGAGACCCTCCAGGCAGCTCTCATGGTGGGGGGAGGGACACTGGTGTGAGGGTTAGGAGGCCTGGGCTAGTCCTGTCTCTGACATTTCTTACCCTTTCCAGCCTCAGTTTCTCCATCTCTAAAACGGGGGTTTCTCTCAGAATCCTGAGGTCGAGTGCTCCCCCAGATGTAAAGATCAGTTATTGCTAATGACGTTTTCTTTCTTCCTTGTTTTCCCATGGCCCGTGCAGAACATGTGGATCGAGAGGACCATTTACACCACAGCCTATAAGCTACCTGGCATCTTACGCTGGTTTGAGGTCAAGTCCGTGTTCATGGTAAGGGACCCCGACCCCGTGGGCTCATGGGCTGGACCCTCCTGCCGGGTCTAAGCATACTGAAGGTGCTTAATAAGTGCTCACTCATTGAAGGGGTCTCTCTGGAGAGCCGTAAATTAGCCAGGAGAAGGCCGTTTCCCACCAGAAGCTTTTGCTCGTGAATTACTTAGGAAACAGCCCTGGAGGGCACAGGCCTGGCGGGCCTCCCCCTGAGACCGCGGAGTGGGGATCTGTGCGGACGGGAGAAGGCGCATGAATCCTCCTCGTGGCCTCCGCTGTAAAAGCCCACGTGATCAAGGATTATGCTGGTCACACGCTGAAGCTTAGGCTTGCCAGGGGAGAGAGAAGGGGGGAGGGCCTGACCTGGGGAGGCCGGTGTGCCAGGGCCGGAGACCTTCCTGCGGGAGGGCGGCCGTCGGGCCTGTGTGCTGGGTGCGGGCACCGGGTGGGCGGGGGCGGCCCGGCCGTGGAGCTGGGACACCTGACCCTGATGGCCGGGCAGCCCCGGGAGTCCCTGCCCGCAGGGAGAGCTCCAAGCGCCCGCTGCCCACGGTGACCCCTCCCCAGGCGGGCGCCCCCGAGCTTTGTCTGGGGAGAGAGAGTCCAGAGCCCCGCTCGGCCTCTGTGGGAGGGGGTGATATGGACGGCTCGCCCCTGGGGTCCTCTCTCCTCCCCAGCTCTTCCTCCATTTGGCCAGGCCCGCCCCGCTTTCTAATAACTTCCATGGTAGATAGAAGCGGAAGGAGAAAAAGGTCACCCCCAAATGGGGCCTTCTGCGCCCTTCACCCCCAAGGAGCCCCAGACTGGGGACCGAGGCAAGCTGAAAGCAGCGGAGCCGCCCCCCCCCCCCCAATCACGGCCCAGAATCATTTGCATAGAAAATAAGGCAAGAAGAAGCCGCTGGATAGTGATTAAAACCAGAGAATCATGTAATCAGCGGCAGGTTTGAGGCCGACATTCAGGGAGGCCTGATTACAAGTGGGGGGGGGGGGGTGGCTGAGCCCGCCCTGCTCCGGGCTAATGGGGAGGGCAGGGGAGGAGCCCGCTCGGGAGCCCCCTCCTCGGGCCCTCCCCGCTCCCCTCACCCCCAGCTCTCCAGCAGGGGGGCGCTTTCCGTGTTCGGACGGGTGCTTGGGCAGCCTGGGGGCCTGGGCTAGGCCCCTCCCCAGAACACCCCCTCCCACACCGGATCGGGCGGCCGGCCAGGCCCCTGGCCGCCAGGACACTGAGGAGGGTGCTGCTGGGCCCCTGCAGATGGAGAGCGAGGCGGGGTCCGTCCGACAAAGGCCCCTCCCAGCCCCAAGCCCAGCTCCCGCCCATCCACTGCAGAGCCAGAGCTCGGGGTAGTCTGGTCCGCGCGGAAATGGCTTGTCCGGACTCAGCGGGTCACCCGGAGCCTCCCCTCCTCCCCCGGGTCTGGACCGGCCCCTGTGGAGAAGGGGTTTTAAAAGCAGATTGGAGCAGCTCAAGCCTCCAGCAGGGGCCCGAGGCATCGCTTCCCAGCTCGGCCAGGAGGGGCAGGAGGAGAGCCGGGCCTCGGGGCGGGGGCCTGGCCAGGACCGAGGCAGGACCTGCAGATTCAGGAGCCGAGTGGTCCGGGGGGTCTCTCAGTGTTAGCTCGGTTATTATGGGTGTAGTATCTAGTTACATGTTACTGTATCATACGAGTCATTACATATAAATAAAGCTCCTGTAACGTCAGTAGTGATGCTGCTGGTGAAACAGCCCCGAGCCCGGGTTCGGGACTGGGCCGACACTGAGGACGGGGGGAGCGGCTCCCGCGTTCTGGGCAGAATTCAGGCTGGGGCCGGGCTGGACGAAGGCTGGGAGACCGAACCCCAGCAGCCCCTCCCGTCTCTGCCTCCGGGTGGGGGTCTCGGCCGCCTGGGCCTCGCTCTGCTCCTCCAAGAACCCCGGGCTCCTCAGGAAAGGCCGGCCGCTGCGCTTGGCACACGTAGGCGCTCACTAAATGCACGGGGGAATGTTCTTGTGTGGGGAGACCCAGGTCAGCGGCGAGCCCGGTGCTCGCCCTCCCCGAAGGCCGCGCTCCGGCTCCTCCGGGAGGGGGCCCTTCTTCTCCCTGGGATGCCCAGGGCCCGGTGAAGCCCTGGCTCGATCCCACAGCCTCCTTCTCGCTTCCTTTCAGGTGGAAATCAGCCCTCTGGAGAACGCCATCGAGACCATGCACCTCACCAACGACAAGATCAACAGCTTGGTCCAGCAGCACTCCGGGGACCCCAGCCTCCCCATTAACCCCCTCTCCATGCTCCTCAACGGCATCGTGGATCCCGCCGTCATGGGCGGCTTCACCAACTACGAGAAGGTGGGCGGGGATGGCGCGGCCGGGCCCTTCCCAGGGGGCTCCCGGCTCCTCCGAGTCTGTCTGGGGCGGCCAGCTCCTTTCCCGTGGCTAATTGTGCGATCTGCCCCCCAAAATGTAACGAGATGGGGTCCTGGGCTGCTCCCCTTCTTCCCCCCCTTGTGTCATGGTGCTCCTGACCTACATTGCTGAGACCAGAAGTCTCTCCTGGGATTGTCCCACCCCCCACGAGATCCCCCCAACACAGGCCTGACCAGGCCCCCTGCACACTCCCACTGAAGCCCTCTCCCCTGGCTCCTCGGCACCCCCAAAACAGTGGGTCCTCAGCTGCCCTGCAAAGCCCGGGTCTCTGGTTTCTGCCTCTACTCCCAGTCTTTCTGCCTTTCTCCCTCACCTCCCACCTTTGCCTTTGTCCGGTTTTCTTCCCTTGTCCGGAGGGGGCCCCCTTCCCCGCTGAGCCCCGCCCGGCGCCCCCCTCCGCCTCAGAGCTCGGCTTGGGCAGCGGCCCCCACGGGGGACGTCCCCCTGATTCCTTTAGGTGGGCGCTTAACTGCTTCCTCAAGCTTAACTGCAGCAGCTCTGCGTCTCCTTGCGGGAAGGTCCTCGGGGCCTCCCTGTGCAGCCCTTGTTCATGCAGGGGAGGCAGGGCCAGAGAGCCTGGAAGGCAGCGGCCCCCCCCCCAGTCCGAGCAGGGCCCTCCCAGCCCCAACCCTACAATGCCCCGTGGGCCCTCCTCGCCCTCCCCAGGCTAACGACGATGGGGGCTTCCCTGTTTCGTGCCATGTTCATCACCAGCCACCGGACCAGATCTCGCCTGTTTGGGGGCTTTTGCCAGGGGCTGGAAGGGGGTCCTTGGGTTCACAGCCGCTGCCTTCATCAGAAGCTTTTAAACAGTCCGCTAGCCTCGATTTCTGAAGTGGCCCATGTCTCCCCCTCCCCCCGCAGGCCTTCTTCACAGAGAGGTACATGCAGGAGCACCCGGAAGATCACGACAAGATCGAGAAGCTCAAGGACCTCATCGCCTGGCAGGTAAAGGCTCCGGACTCGCGTCAGGGCAGGGCCGGGCGCCGTTCTGTCTACCTGAAGGGAAAGAGACTCTCGGACCTGAAGTGGGGGGCTCAGCTCATCTGAGGATGCCCCCGTGACCCCCAAGTCCTGGCTGATGTAGTCTGACTCTGGGTGGACACCGCCGAGGGCCTCGTTCTTTGCCTCCCCTGCCGCGGGGCGCGGTCAGTCAGGAGGGCCAGCCGTGACGCTCCCGTGTCTTTCAGATTCCGTTTCTGGCCGAGGGGATCAGGATTCACGGGGAGAAGGTCACGGAGGCGCTGCGGCCGTTTCACGAGCGCATGGAGGCCTGTTTCAAGCAGCTCAAAGAGAAAGTTGAGAAGCAGTACGGGGTCCGGACCATGGTGAGCGGCTGGGGGGCGGACCTTAGCGGGGGGGGGGGAGGTTCGCTCTGGGGCGGAGCTCGGGAAGTGGCCAGGGTGGTGTGGGGAGGGAGGGGGGCCCGCCGGACCTTGGCAGAGAGACGAGGCTGGCCAGTGGATGTCTTTGCTCGGGGTGACCCCCTGCTGCTGGGACTGAAGGGGGGGATGTACGGGGGTCAGTTCCCCGCAGACCTCTCGGGCATCCTCAGAATCCGAGCTGGCGGGACTTTGGCAGCCATCTGCTCTAACCCGGGCTGAGGGAGCAGCCCCTCTGCGGCCCCTCTGCGGCCCCTCTGACTGGCCCATCCAGCCCTGAGTGTGACCCTCCATCGATGGGACTCCGCCCGCCTGTTGGTTCCATTTGTGAGAGCTCTTATTGCAAGAAAAATGGTCCTTTTAAAAAAAAAAATCAGTATTTTATTTTTCCCAGTTACACGTAAAGGCAATTTTCCGCATTCACTTTTTGTGAGGTCTGGAGCTCCGCGGTTTTCTCCATCCCTCCTCCTCCCTCCCAGCGGAGCAGACGCCCTGCCCCAGGCAGTGCCGTCTTCTGAACCATGTTGTGGGGGGCCATCCTCCCCCCCGGTCTGAGCCCACCTCTGGGCTCGGGCCCGTGGCTCTCCGGCCTGGGCTCACGCGGGAGGCGAGCTGGTCACTGCCACGGGACAGCTTTGCTGACGCTCACAGACGCCCACTGTGCTCCCCCGAATCTAACTCCAGGCTGACCGTCTCCTCCACATGATCCTGATTAATCATCCAGTCACTTCCATCAGTCAGTAAGCATCTATTAAGCCTCTACTGTGTACCCGGAGCTCCGCTGTCCTCTGGAGGTGGGCAGACATTTGTTGTCCCCTCCGCTGGGAGAGAGCACTTCTTCCGAAGTCATGGCTTCCTTCGAGACTGGGACCCAGCACCCCTGAAGGAGGCAGAGGCCTCTCTGCACCCCTGAGCCGCCCCGGCCTAGTGTGCCCCCCTGCCTCCCCTGCCTCTAGGGACGAGGGTCCCACAACACAGGAGGAACCAAGAAACCTTCAGTGTCTCCTTCTCGTGATCAAGCCGCGTAATCTCTGTGGGCCCGTGAGCGGGCCAGCTGGACCAGCCCCCTGCCCGTGGCGAGTGGGTGGGACTGAAGGCGGGAGGGGTCGGGGGTGAAAGGAAGCCGAGGTCACCGAGGGTCCCGGAGCTCGGCTTCCCGGGAACCAAGACTTTGGGCAGATGCTCTGGATCTGATGCAGCCCGGAGCGGCCAAACACGAGCCTCCTGTCCTGGCTGGCGGGGATCCCGAGGGCTGAACGTGCAGGGGGGGAGAGCTGCTGACGGCCGCAGACACCACGCTCTTTCCCGGGGTCATGTGCCCGTCACTGAAAGAAAAGCGACATCATTTTTGGTAGTGATGTGACTGGAAGGAGCCGGTCCCAGAGGGACACAGATCTGGGACGGAAGCCGCTCCCCACTGCCGGTCTTACTGCACCTTCTGCCTTTCTTGGGCTGCTGCACACAGTGGGCGTTTTGTGCAGAGTGGAATGAAGGGCTCCCACTGCCGGTCTTACTGCACCTTCTGCATTTCTTGGGCTGCTGCACACAGTGGGCGTTTTGTGCTGAGTGGAATGAAGGGCTCCCACTGCCGGTCTTACTGCACCTTCTGCCTTTCTTGCGCTGCTGCACACAGTGGGCGTTTTGTGCTGAGTGGAATGAAGGGCTCCCACTGCCGGTCTTACTGCACCTTCTGCCTTTCTTGGGCTGCTGCACACAGTGGGCGTTTTGTGCTGAGTGGAATGAAGGGCTCCCACTGCCGGTCTTACTGCACCTTCTGCCTTTCTTGCGCTGCTGCACACAGTGGGCGTTTTGTGCTGAGTGGAATGAAGGGCTCCCACTGCCAGTCTTACTGCACCTTCTGCCTTTCTTGGGCTGCTGCACACAGTGGGCGTTTTGTGCTGAGTGGAATGAAGGGCTCCCACTGCCGGTCTTACTGCACCTTCTGCCTTTCTTGCGCTGCTGCACACAGTGGGCGTTTTGTGCTGAGTGGAATGAATCGAAGCCACCAGATCATTAACAGTAACTCCAGCCAGTGACACAAAATGTTGCCAAAGAACCAGTGGAGAATTTCCCTCGGGGACCCCCGCACGGGGCTGCGGATCTGCACGGAGGCTCGCCAGGCTCGGTAGAGCTTTATCACCCGGCACAAAGACTAATTCTTTTTTTTTTTTAATTTTAAAATTCTTTTCTTTAATTTTTTTTTTATATTAACTTTTTATTTTCAAAACGAGTGCAGAGATCATTTTCAACATTCACTCTTGCAAAACCTTGTGCTCCCAATTTTTCCCTCCCTCCCCCCCTTTCCCCTGGGTAACAAGTAATCCATTATAGGTTAAACGTGGGCACTTCTTCTAAACTTGCTTCCACAAGTAAAAGATGTGTCTTTTCGGGAGAAATTTCTGAAGACCCTCGTGGCTGCAGAGCCCTGCCTCAGGGGCAGGATGGGAAGCTGCCCCAAAGTGAGCTGTCGCCCAAAGTTGGACCTCCCTCCCAGAAGCCTTGGGGTCAGAGCCCCCAGCCCCTTGCAGCGATTTTAGCCCGACTTGGAGCCTCGATGATCTCATCTGCAAAGTGGGGTGTTCCTGCCGTCTCTACAGCTGGGAGCCACTGGATATTGGGGCGTGAACTACTTTGAAGGAACTGAGTCAGCCCCGCTGTGCTCCGGACGACGCAGCCAGCCCGCAGGAAGGGCGGCCCGGGCCCGGGCAGGGAGTCCCTGGACACCCCGGCGGCTGCAGCCTGGGAAGAGGCTGACCCCTGAGTCCTAACAAATGGCCGTCCAAACGTAGAATTAGTGAGGGGAGAACGTTCGTCAGAGGAGTCTCGGGTTCCGGCTCCAAAGCTCTTTTGGCTGTTGTTTCGGCTCCGCTCCGGGGCTTTGATGGTTTATGTGGACGAGAAACATTCAGAGAAACAAGAATTGGGAGCAGGGGCTGCGGGGCCAGACCCGAGGTTCCCTCCAGCACCCGAGCTCAGTCCCTCTCCGTACTTGCAGCCTTGGGGGTCCCCAGGGCACCGAGGGTGAGCTTACTTGTCCAGGTCACACAGCCAGGAGACGTGCAAGGGGAGTTGGAGCCCCCGGGCTCTCCCCACTGCCCGGCGGCTCCGGCTGCCACTCACGCCCTAACCCTCTCGTTTGCAGCCCTCGGGAATGGACGACCGCCGAGGAAGTCGCCCGCGGTCCATGGTGCGCTCCTTCACCATGCCCTCCTCCTCCAGGCCCCTGTCGGTCGCCTCCGTCTCTTCGATGTCCTCGGACAGCACCCCGTCCAGACCCGGCTCCGATGGGTAAGGGCGGGGGCGGGCGGGCTGAAGGGAGGCTGGGAGAATGATTGCTCAGCAGCAAGACTGAGGGTCATGGGCAGAGCTGGGGGGCTCTGCCCGGCCCCAGGCTGGCAGTCAGGAGGAAGGCTCGGCTAGCCCTGCCCTACTGGGCCGGCCGCTGCTGACCCTCTGGGAGTGTTGGAGGGCCTTGGCACCCGATCCCTTTGGTTAGACCTCTGGATGCAGTGTATTTCGTATTCTCTATAACTCATTATTCATTATTAGTGTTTATGTGGCGCTTTACTCCTATTATTCCATTTTATACTTATAAGAACTCTGGGAGGACTGTTATTATTATCCCCACTCTACAGGCAAGGCAATTGAGGCTGAACAGGGTTAAAGGCCTTGCCTGGGGTCACTCAGCTGGTGTCCAAGGTCCAGTTCTAATTCAGGCCTTCCTGACGTCAGACCCGGCATTCTGCGCCGCCTCCAGGGCCCAGAAGGCTCTAAATCCTTCTCCTTCCAAAGCCCGGGCCTGGGGCCGAAGGGGCCGCCACTCCCGGGGTCCCCAACGACAGCCGCAGCGCTCAGCTCCTTTCTTTTTGCTCAGGGTGCTCGAAAACGGCTGCCCTTCCCCGCTTTCCCCCCAAAGATGAGCCGTGTGGGTTTTCAGCACGTTAAAACTCCATGCCCTCATCATTACCGGCCACTTTGCTGAAAACCAATTTAATTCCAGCTTCCCCTGGACAAGCCAGGCGAGCGCTACATTGTTATTGGGTGGAAGAACCTAGAAACGGGATTCGGTGATCGAGAGAAACCCCTGGGTGCTGATGTCTTGGCGGGAGACATTTGGAGAACGGGTTCAACCCAAAAAGCGCATTTACAGCCCCCTCAGCCCTTCTCCCAGGGACCCTTTCATGTAGCCTTTATTAGAAGCCGGGCTCGATTCATGGGCTGCCTTTTGTTCCCTCTGGGAGTCGTCCCTCTGGCAACCCTGGCTGCTGCCTCCCCGTGGGGCCCACAGTGCCAGAGGGCAAAGGAAAACAAAAGGGCATCCTGCCTGTCACCTCCCTGTGGGGCCCACAACACCAGGGGTCAGGACCATGAAAGGGCATCCCATCCAGGCGCTCGTGAGGAGGTCAGACCCCGGCCCTGCTCTCGTGGCACTCCCGCCAAGCCGGTCGACATTGCACAAGGCCGACTGCCTCCATGACCCTGACTTGTCCCCAGAATCAGTTCTTAGCCTGATTCATTAAAATTGAGCTTTTTAATCTAAAAGTTTTTGAGGAAAACAAACCCAGAAAGAGCTGCCTCCTGGGGAACAAGATATAAGAATAAGTCTCAGGTCGACAGGCAGGGAGGTCTCCACTGGTCATCCCTGAGAGCCCAGGGCCTGAACTCGGGCCGGCCCTCAAGGTGCTTCCCTCTCCTGGGGAACCTGGACTGCAGTCCCTGCCCTTTCCTCCACACCTAGTGGGGCCCAGGGAGAGTCAGCGCCTGAGGGGGCGCAGGGAGGCCTTGGAAGGGAGAAGGCCGTTTGGAGCCTCAGCAAGGCTCACGTCTGACTCTGGAGCTAGAGGCCACATCTGGGAGTTCCCACAGGCCAGAGCGGACATGGACCTGAGGGAGTCTGTCCAACAGGAGGAGGTTCAGAGAGCTTCAGAGACTTGGGGCAGGAAGGGAGGCCACATGGCCCCCTTCCCTCATTTGCAAATAAAGCAGTCACATGACTAGCTCATCCAAGAGACGGAAGGGCGATCAGGCGTCAGGCCCTCCAGGTCCTAGTCCGCCCAACATTCTCCTCCCCAGAGTCCAGCGTCCGGCCTTCTTCACCCTTCCACAGCCTTCAGCTGCGGGTGACCATGGAATGGCCACTGGATTTGCAGTCCGGACCACGTGACTGCAGCCTCAGTGTCCCCTTCTGTAAAATGGAGGCCTTGGGCTGGGTGCCCTTCTGCCATCCTGTGCTTTTCTCCTTTCTCTCGAGCCTCGTCATGACTGAGACGTCACACTTGAGCAGAGCCGGGTGTGGGATGGGCAAGCCGAGATGTCCCTGCGAAAGGAAGAGAAAACATAGAATAGAATAGAGTTGTCTCTTCCCCCCACGTGGGCAGAGGGGGGAGGGGGCCAGATAGGGCTCTTCATGCCTGGCCCTGCCAGCTGCGTGCCGCCAGCCAGCACACGTCGCTCTGTGCACCTCAGTTTCCTGACCTGTAAAATTGGGATCTAAATTCTTGCCCTCCTTGTCTCACAGGAAGTTGGTGAGCAAAGAAAAATTTCAAAGAGAACAGAAGTAGAAACTAATTTTTTTTTAAATTCATTTTTCCAAATTATCCCCTCCCTCCCTCCACTCCCTCCCCCCGATGGCAGGCAATCCCATACATTTTACATGTGTTACAGTATAACCGAGATACAATACATGTGTGTAAATCCCATTTTCTTGTTGCACATTAATTATTAGATTCCGAAGGTATAAGTAACCTGGGTAGATAGACAGTAGTGCTAACAGCCAACATTCACTTTCCCAGTGTTCCTTCTCTGGGTGTAGTTATTTCTGTCCATCATTGATCAACTGGAAGTGAGTTGGCTCTTCTTTATGTTGAAGATTTCCAAGAAGTAGAAACTATTATTATCTAATTAAACGTGATGTCCCAAAAGGCCAAAGTGGTGCAACTGGGTAATTGTTAGCTACACAGACCGCAGAGGGGAGGGTCACAAATTAAAGAAAAACTTTTATTTTGAAATTGGGTGAATTTTTCTTTCATCTAATAAACAACCTGTGAAGTTACATTTGTATGTTTAAAAAGAAAATGCCTTTACTTTAGATGAAAGGAGCTCAAAAGTTCAAAAGAAATTAAATTCTTTTTTAGTCAGCGCCTTTTAGCCGTGCTGTGTCTTAGCAACCATTCGAGGAGTGTTTAGTGCCCCCAACTCAGTGCCCAACTTGAAGCAAAGCAGGATTCGGGAGAACCAGATGAACGGCCTCTCACCACCGGGTCCGTCTCCAGCAGATTTTTCAATGTCATCTGTAGATGCATGTCTTGCTTTCTCCCATGATTCAGGCCAGCTCAAGTGCTCCCTGTATTTGGGGGTGGCTAGTTGGCTGACTGCACCCCAAGAGATCACAGACCTCTAGACATAAATATCTACAAAAGTATTTTCTATTCTTTAAAGTCACTAACCTGCTAAGATGCCTCTTTGTGAAATCTCAGTCTTTCAAGAGGGAAGCTGATTTTCTCAACGATGACGAGAGGTATTATGGGTATGAATCTTGCAAAAATCGGGTGTGTAGCTGGACCTACAGTGGGTCAGTACCTACAGCTCTTCCTCCTGAGAAGGACGTCAGGCTGGTGGACCACAGAGAGTGGGACTTGATTTTTTAAAATAAACTTTTCCTGGCATTTGTTTTTATATTACTTACTTTTCCCCAGTGGTTTCCCTCTCCACTCCCCCTATTTTCTACCCCAGTCCCTCTCCTACAACAACAACCGGGGGAAAAAAAAAAAAAGACCAAAAAGTTCATTGAAATCAATCAATCAACTCAGAAAAAAAAATCTGGCATTGTAGACATTATTTCACATCTCCCATCCTCTTCCTCTACAAAAAAAAAAAAAAGTTTCCCCCCTATTCTTTGAGTCCTTAAGTTTTTTTTCAATGCATTAAATGTTGCTTTTTTTTTTTTTTTTTTTTTTTTTTGAGTTCTAACTTCCATGTATTAAAACAGTTAGAGGGAGCAGGTTACATTTGTAGATCGACCTTAAATGCCAAATTTATCATTACAGCGAGAGATGGGGAGTCACAGTTAATATGCAGGTTTTTTCATTTATTCATTTTATTTCTCTCCATACATGAACTCAAGCTAATATTTCAGGAAAGCAGGCAACAATCAGGCTTAGCGGGGATATGAAGACAAGCAAAAAGAAAAATAAATAGTGCCTAACATCAATGAGCTTATAGTCTAATAGACAAAACACATAAAGGATCTGAAATAGTGTCTGGAGGCAAGGGGTAATTCTGTTCTCTATTTGAGAAATGTAGCCTTTGTCAGAAAACTTGATATAAATTGTTTTTCCAATTTCCTGCTTTCCTTCTAAGCTTGGCTGCATTGGTTTTGTTTGTGCAAAAACATTTTAATTGTATAAAATCAAAATTATCCATTTTCTATCCCATAAGGCTCTTTATCTCTTGTTTGGTTATAAATTCTTCCCTTATTCATTAAATCTGACTGATAAACTATCCTATGCTTTTCTCGTTTGCTTGGTATAAATCATGTACCCACTTTAACTTTATATATGTATATAGTATAAGATACAGGTCTCTTCCTAGTTTCTGCTAAACCACTTGCCAGTTTTCTCAGCAATCTTTGTCAAATAGTGATTTCTTGTCCCCAGTCCTGGATCTTGGGGTTTGCCCAATGCTAGATTACCATAGTCATTTAGTGCAGTGTGTTGTTTGCTCTTTGATTCCACAGTGGTGACCCTAAGAGCAGACACTTCCTGTGGCGAGCTGAGGTGGACGGTGCCTTACTTACGTTATCTCCCTTGTGCCTCCTCACCAGCTTGTGAGACGGGCACTACAGGAACTGGACTCACAGATTTCAAGCAGGAGGGAACCTTGGAGATCATCGGTCTAACCCCTCGTTTTATAGATCAGGAAACTGAGCGCTTCGTCCACAATCCCAATCAGTCAGGGAGGATTAATCGCCTCCTCCGGGCCGGAACCTTGCCAGGTGCTAGAAATGGAATCCTTCCTCCTCAGAAGGAGCTTAGATTCCACTGGGGAAGCCCACAAATCTGTATATATATTTGTGTAAAGTTAATTTCTACAAAGCAATTAAGCAGAGGACAGCACCAGAACTTGGAGGGACGAGGAAAGACACAGAGGTGTGTTCCAGGCAGAATTTGAAACCAGATCTGCTGACCCCATCCTCCAGCCTGTGTTGCTGTAACTGTACCGCGAGATTTGCTGTTTTCAACCTGTCATCTCTGGGATGCCAAATGATATTTCTTCTCATCAAAATCATCCCATCCTAGAAGTCATTTCTCTCTCGGCTATAACCATTAAGTCTTTAAACTGAATTTCTAGTGATTTTTGCATTTGGAAAAAAAAAAATCTGTCATCATTTGCTGTGTCGTAAATCTTTTAATTGATCGGAGTCAAACTTATTCCCTTTAGGTTTGTTCTGGAGCCCCTCCTGCCAAAGAAGATGCATTCGAGGTCCCAGGATAAATTGGATAAGGATGACCTTGATAAGGAGAAGAAGGACAAGAAGAAGGAAAAAAGGAATAGCAAGCATCAAGAGATATTTGATAAAGAATTTAAACCCACCGATCTTTCTCTGCAGCCTTCGGAGGCAGTGATCCTCTCGGAAACGGTAATTTAAAGGGGGAAATGTTGTCTCTTTGTGTTGGCTGGCTGCTGTTTGGTGTCTGCTTTAAACCCGTTGGGGATTGAAAGAGGCACTTGGGTAAAGGAAGGTGAGAGTCTCACAGGGGGCCTTTGGTCTGGGTTCCTAACCTGGCCCCAGCAGGATGGGGTGGCTCAGAGTCCCTAGAATGTAGCCAAGTGTTTGATGAAAGCCCCGTGAGCCCGCAGGTAAAGCGATGGTGAGGGAGCCGCGGGTCTGCCCTCGAGGTTCTCATTCTGAGCGCCGGTTCCCAGTCACAGAGCTTGACTGTTCTCTTGCTGCATCCTCGCGCTGGACAAAGGCCTGTGTATCAGAGCTGTGGGTAGCCCCATGCCGAGAAGGTGACACCTTGTGTAACAGAGTCAGGAGCCAGAAAGAGCTTGACAGGTTAGAACAGCACTCTTCTAAGGCAAAATGGGATAAGGCTGGCTGTCAGATGTAAAGTTTGGTGTTGGAGTTACGCAAAGTCAACTTCACAAGGACAGCTCGAGAGTGCAGCTGCTAGCAGATCCTGAAAGGGATCTGGGGGTGCTGGTGGACCCCGTGTTCGCTGGGAGCCAGTAGTGCGACATGGAAGCTAAGGAAGCAGCTGCGCTCTGTCGTTTCTGGCTCGTGGGAGGGTCTGCACTGCACAGACCCCGTCAGGAGCGAGGGTTCAGAAGCCGGAAAAGAGCCGGAGGAGACAGCCTGGGCTACAAGATAGAACGTCAGCCTCCCCATGACACATAAGGGGCGTTGTGACGCGCCCAAGTCGCCCAATAATCGGTGGCATCGGTGTGGAAGTCTCCTTTCTGGGAGTTCCCAATGTCAAGGAAATCGAGGGGATGGACCCAAAGTGCAGAAGACACTGTGTAGGGACAACACAAGGGCTGGAGGTGCTTATGGCTCCCTGCTATATGGGAAAGACGGCCCTTGGGAAGAGGTTTCTATTGTTGAACCCCAAAATAAACCCTGCCCAGAGCAGAGTGGGCTTCCTCAGTGATGAGCTTCCCGTCCTCAAAGGTATTCGAGCAGAGCCTGGACAACCACCTGGCTGGCATGCCATGGGTGGTCTGAACGAGGCGGTCAGTAGGTGTGGAACCAGTCTTATCCAGGAACTCCCTTCTCCCCCCTGAACCTAAAGCAGTGAGAGAGACGAGGGAGAATCCATTAGATTGTAAGCTCTTCGAGGGCAGGGGCCTGTCTCTGCCTCTTTTGGTCTCCCCAGCACTGAGCACTGGCACATAGTAGGTGCTCCATAAATACTTAGTAATCGATTCCTGATTGATGAGGAGCACCGGCTCCTGACGGCCTCTAGGGTTTGCCTTTGAAGGCATCATTTTTTTGAAGAGCTCTCGGTCCTTGGTCAGTTTCTGCTTGAATAAGCCAGAATTCTACAAAAATCTCCTCAGAGAGATCCTTGATTACATTTAGCACCAGGGGACACTGGATTTCTGTAGCAGAAAGTTCAGGCTTTCTGCGGGCAGTGCCCAGGATGCCACCTCGCAGCCCTGTGCATTTACCCAGTGCCAGCCACAGTCGGGATGGAAGGAGCTCTCCTCGGGTGCCCTCTGGCAGAAGCTCTCTGTGCCCCCTGTGATTTTCCCCAGCAGCCGCCCCCTCCAGACCCTGCTAAGGGCACAGTCTGCCTTAGTGGTGCCTCAAGAACTGCCCTCTCTGCCCGATCTCTTGCCCTTGTCTGCCAGCTTGGGGCGGTGGAAGGAGGGCTGAATATAGCATCCCCATTCTGCCTTCAGAGAAGTTACTTCACTCTTGCCACCATTTCCTTCTCTGCCCATCTCTGCCCCTTGCTCCCTGCGTGACCGTGGGACCCCGGACCTCAGTTTCCCCTTTATGAAATCCAGATCCGCGGTCCTGGCTGAGCACCGGCTTCCTGTGGCTCCGTGTCCTTTATTCTGACTTGAATCAGCCCCACGCAAAGTGAGCAGAACGTCCGGAGGAGCGGACCAAGAGTCAGCCTGTAGCTTGCGCAGCTGGCCTGCGGCTCGGCTCTCCTTTCTCTGCCATTTGCTGCCTTGGGCACCCCTGCTCTCCACCCAGTCCTTGCGGCCATCACTGCCCATCCCGCCCGGGGCAAACAGAGTACAAGAAAGGAGCCCTGGAGCCACAGGCCGGGCCCAAGCCAGTCAGATTTCTCGAGCTTTGTTCTGTTAGACGTGAAAAACTCTGGTAACTTTCCTGATATTCAGCAAAATGAAAACTCCCAGCTGGCCTGTTCCTTCCCCTCCTGTGACTGAGCAGAAAAACTGGTTTTAAATCTCCCGTCTCCCCGAGAGCCCGGCACGGTGTTCTGTACACAGCAGGCGCTCCATCAGTGTGAACTTAAGTGGAGCCTGCAGCACACGGCACTGCGATCGGCTTCGGAGGAGACCAGGGTTTCGGGGCCGGGCTTGTTCCCAAGCAAGGTCTCTTTCTAGCCAGAAGCCGGAATCCCAGAGCCGGGTCAGGCTCCCGAGGATTCCGGGAACCCCTTCCCCTCTGGGAAAGCTAAAGAAGGATGGAAAAGGGGATCCTATCACATACACGGAGAAAGGATCTGGTCAGAACTCCCAGCCCGGGCCGGGGGAGCAGATCGGTTATCTGTGACCGGGCCCAAATCCCGGGCTGCTGTCCGAGTCCTGGGGTCGCAGAACCACTAACTGTCCGAGGTGGGATTGGGTCCCGGGCTCTCTGCCTGCCTCTGACCCCGCTCAGCGCCTCGGGAGCCTAAGGTCCCCTAGGATTGGAGATGTCCAGGCAGGGCTGGGGTCTTCCTCACTGGATGGAATTGTCCGGAGAGAGTGTGAGCCCTCTTGGCCACATCCAGTCTTCCCACCTGGCCTGCCTGGCCGTATGAAAGAGGCTAAGATCCCTCCTCCTCCCGGACCCAGCCCGGAGCCCCGGGCCCGCCAGGCTCTGCAAGGGCAGAATAATTCCAGGAAAAAAAGACCCCAGAGCAAATCCAGCAACACCCCCCCCCCCAGCAGCCCCTGAAGGCAGGGATGAGAGCGAAGGATGAGTCAGAGGGCAGACTGGGAAGAGTGTGTGTAGACCGTCTCCACTGCACGCCCCCAGAAAATGGACCCATCCAGTATCTGATAAAGCAGGACCGCGCCGGCCCGAATGGGAGGTTACGTTGTCTCCCTCGTCAGGGCTGTTTTTAGGAATTTTTGTAACTGCTTCAATTCCTTTGTATTTTTTAATTGCTAGAGCTCCCCCAGGCCTCTCAGTGGGAGCCCAAGATGTAAGAAAAGCAGAAATAAAGCAGCTGGTTTCATAAACTCGGGGAAAGGCTGGGGTGGGGAAGGGGTCACGGAGATCCAGAGATGGAGGGAAAGCCAGTAAAGGGAAGATGCTGTCCCGTTCCTGAAGGGGACGGAGGGCATGGCTGGGTGGCTCAGGAGTTAGCACGCACAAGGGCGGGATGGCCACGAAGTCCCATGGGGACAGACCGAGCAGACTCCCGGTCCCACTCCCGACCCTTAGAAAGCGGCCCTCCTGGGTGGGGTGCCTGGTCCATTCACAGGGCAGCGCCCCGAGTCAAGCTCCAGCTCTGGTGTGATTTAGGCAAATGCCGGCTCTCCTGCCCGTGGCTTCTCCAGGATGGCCAGGCTGGACCAGCCGGCCCTGAGGGGCCGAAATCCCCGGTCCTGTGGCCCGGACCCTGTGCCAGTCACCTACGAGATGGAGGCCCGGCCTCCCCTCGCACACCAAGGCAAGTCCAGGACTGTGAGTCTCTTTGCTCTCTTGTTTTCCCGCAGATCAGTCCCCTGAGGCCTCAGAGACCAAAGAGCCAAGTGATCCTTGTGGGGAATGAGCGGCGCTTCTCCGTGTCCCCATCGCCCCCGTCCTGCCAGCAGACGCCGCCTCCCATCACCCCCAGGTCCAAGCTGACTTTCAGCCTGCAGTCGAGTAAGTGGGGGCTCTTGTGGGGGGCCGGGGGCCTGCACCCAGTGCTGAACTTTTCCCAGTGCATTTTGGGACTGCTTCCTTCGGCAGAAAGAACGAGGCAGCCACGCGCTAGCTCATCGGGCCTTCCCTTTTTTCTGGGACAAGCAGTCGATGTCCCTCCCCCCACTTACTGCTGCAGGATGGTGTGCAAAGGGTTAATTCAAAACCTCGAGTGGTTCAGCCTCCCACACGGAGCTCTCCTTAATGCCTGAGAAAACCTTTCTTTTTAAAAAAAACTAGGATTTACTTTTTAAATTTTTATTTTATTTTATTTTCCAAATTCACACAAAGCCAGCTTCCAACATTCACCCTTGCAAAATCGTGTGTTCCCCATTTTCTCTGTGCCCCCTCCCCTAGACAGCAAGTATGGGTTAAACATAACTCGTGAGCATGCGCCCAGGCTTCCCTGCTCCTCACGATGATGGGGGGGCTGTCAGCATCCCTGAAGGATCCATCCCGGGGCCCGTGGGAGAAAAGAGAGAAAGGCAGATCCAGGCTGGAAGGTCCATCCCTCCTTCTTAGGGGTCCAGATGGTCTCATTTCAGCAGCCACCTCACAGTCCGCAGCTCCAGGTCACGGCCGAGGTCATTCACACCTGACTCCTTCCCCTTTGGGGGGGCAGTGACTGCAGACGTGCCGGCCCTCTTCGGTTGGACATTTTTGGTTCCGGACATAATCATACAGTGTCGCCACAGTTCCCCGGGGAGGCTCCGGTGCATGTCTCTGTGGCTGCCCCCACGTTCCTGCCCCTCCCAGGCCCCGGCCCCTCTCTGGCCACCACTGCAAGTCTCCAGGATCTGGACGGAGGGTGAGGAGAGCCCGACACGGGCCCGGCCTGGCAGTCTCTGCCCGCGCCGGAGCCTCCTGCCCTGGGCCTGGCACCTTCTGCCTCTTTGCCTGGAGTCACTCGGTGGCAGGACTTGAACCACGTTTCCCAATTCCTGAGGGCGGCTCTGCCCGCTGGGTGTCTCTGTCCCTGGACCATCATGGGGCTTAATAAATGCTTGTTTTCTTCAAGTTTTTAATTCTTCCCATTAAATGCAACTCAACCGTGTCTGAAAACAATCCCCGGAGTCCCAAGGGCAGCAAAGTATCGGGCCGGGGACGGCGGCTCTCCGAGGCGCCCGGGCGGGGCTGCAGGCCCAAACTCCACCCTCAAGTCCGCCGGCGGCGCTTTTCCTCCTGGCCGGGCCTCCCGGACCCGGGAAGCCCCAGAACTGTCAGGGGCAGGGCCGCGGTCTCCCACTGGCCGGCGTCCATCCCGGCCCCTTCCATCCCCCTCCGTGTAATGGAGCGCTGGGCCATAAGGCGGCCGATCACTTGGTATTTCCCCTAAAACCCTCCCAGCAACTTCCCGCTCTTCCTCCGGAGCTTTGGGCCCTCAGGGCGGCTGATCCAGTATTTTCCCCCCAAATAAACCCCCCGCAGCCGGCCGGCCTCCCTCAGAGCAGCGATCGCACTTATGGTCCTCCTTTTCCAGGCTTGGAGCTGAATGGGATGCCCGGCGTAGACATGGCGGACGTCCCCCCGCCTCTCCCTTTGAAAGGCAGCACGGCGGATTACGGGAACCTCCTGGAGAATCCCGAGCTGATGAGCCTGACCACCCCTCCCCCGCCGCCCCCCCACCACCGGGTAAGTTGCCTTCGGCAATGAGAGTCTAAGGAAACTTCTCCCTTTCTGGAAAACCACCTTCCCCTCCCCCCCAACAAGGCACCCATGCCCTGCTGTGTGTCCATCTCCACAGGGACCTTCCCTCAAGAGAACCTGCCTTTCAGTCCTCCCAGTCTCTGTGGGTGGAAGCTCGTCAGAGGCATTGAGGCTCGTATACAAAGATGTGTGTGTGTGTGTGTGTGTGTACACACACACACACTCTCACACTCACACACATTCTCACACACGCACACACACACTCACAGACACACTCACACTCACACACACTCTCACATACACACACACTCACAGACACACTCACACACTCATATACACACATACACACACACTCTCACACACACTCAGTCTCACACACTCACACACAGATATACACATGGACATATTTATATATGCACACATATATTTATATACATGCATGCGCATTTATATTTATATATACATACACATACACACATCTATACCATATACGTATATTTTAAACACAGATATATACAAGCACATATATATTTATACATATACACATATTTTATACATATACACACATGCATATATTTATATATGTTTTATATATACATGCACACATGCATATATAAATACATATATATATACACACGTGCACATATATTTATATATACATGCACGCATATTTTTATATACATACGCACACACATATATATATGTGTGTGTATATATATATATATATATATATGTATAAAACTTATATAAAACAGGTTTTTTTAAATTATAACTGACACAGCTTTTTAGTCCCTCATGACAGTCACTTTTTTATAATATTTGATAACTCTCTCAATGCCAGAGATTCTGGGACATACTTCCTTGCCCTCTCACCTTGATGGAAAGGGACTGGACGATTTCACTCAGCTTCCCTGACTTCTGTTTCGTGGCTATAATTTTGAGAACAGCCTGTCACTGACAGAAGGAAAACAAGGATGTACTTTTTTGGACGAAAAGTTTGTATTTATCATTTTGTTTTCTAACTTTACCCATAATCCTCTCTCAAGACATTTTCGTTATTTGTTCAAACCCAAAGCCTTCCAGGGGTTGCATTAAGTCTCGTTATTACTCACTTGGTTTGGACGTGGTACTAACGGCTGCCCAGAAGGTGGCATCATCGTTTTCCTAAGTAATGGAGAAGGCAGTAGTGACCTCAGACCTGCGCGATGGCTAGAGCCGAGGGCCCCGGCCTGAGAATGACGTCCAGAAAGTTTGGGGACTGATTTCTCAGCACCGAGGATGTCCCACTGTGTCACTCATAAAGCCAGCCCCCAGTTGGTTCTCGGGGTGAATAACTTGCTAAATTTAGACCACCCGATAATGGAATTGTAAATCCAATTATATTAATTACCCAGCTCTCTTTGTTGTTTCATTCCTGCCTAATTTACTTGCAGAATGTGAGCGCTTCCAGGTAATGGACTTGTTGTTGAGGTCTAATTTATGAAGTCAGAACCAATGGCAGCTCCAGCCTCCTGGTTCCACCGCCAGCCCCTCAGAGCCGTTGGGCGTTCGTTGATCATTGGATCGTGGTGGGGGGGAACCGGGGGGAACCATCTCCCTGTCGGAGCCGGGCAGACCAGCGTCTAACAAATTCCCAAGTGTGGCCCCATCACCCATCTTCTTCCTGGGCGGCCTATCCCAGGTCCAGGGTCCACGCAGACATTTTCCTTAAAAGTCCTGGCATCCAGAGCTTGAGAAAATGGGGGATTCTGTTCCAATCGAAGCATGGCTTTTGGGGAGAAGTCACTATTTCTCACAGACAGAACATAGTACAGTTAGTATAAGCGGCGAGCTTTGACCCTTCTTGTCTATAACCTAAGAAGGTTCCAAATAAACATCCAAATGCACCTTTGGTAGAACATCAGACATTTTGATTGCGTTCTTTTCTGCTTGTTCTCGGGTTTTTGTTTTTTTTGTTGTTTTTTAATCTATAAATATGATTCTGTCAACTTAACTAGAGGTAATCAATCGAAGATTTTTTTTTAAGTTCCTACTATGCGCCAGGCATAATCCTGGGAATAGAGAGGCAAAAAATCATGGTCCCTGACCTCAGGGAGCTTTTGTTCTGGTGGGGGAGATGACACGTAAGTGTAAATGGCACTTAATCTCAGGGAGAAGACACAAGTAGGGGGAGAGACCTGGAAAGGCTTCTTAAAAAGCTGAAATTTGAGCTGAGTCTTGAAGGAAACCAGGGGGTGGAGGGGAGGGGGCAGAGCCTCCCACACATAGGGGACAGCCGGGGAAAACACCGGAAGCCAAGGAGAGGAGAGCAGGTGGGAGGCCAGTGGGCTGGATAGGAGAGTGTCCAGCAGCAGAATCACCTGGACTGGGAGGTGGGCTGGGGGGCAGGGGGAGAAGAACCAGCAGAGGCTCTGGAGGAAGTAGGGGCTGGCAAAGGATGGCGTCACCTCCTGCTAAAACAGGAGGACGTCAGATCGGCGTTTGGCAGCTGAGTGGTGAGATTGGCAGCGGGATCTCCAGACGCGCTTCAGCTCGGGCTCACCCCTGCTCAGGTGTGAGCGCCCCATTCCAGGTGTCATCAGCCCAGATTCTGGGGGAAACCGCAAAAGCCCCTTTGAACATAGAGCAAAGTCTGAAAGCCGACCTTAAAGGGGAGAAATGCCCGCTCAGAGCCTGAGGGTCAAATGCCCACTCAGAGGCTGAGGGACAAATGCCCTAGTTCTCAGGCACCCAGCCTCCTCACCTATAAAACGAAAGGAGTGGGAGGGCCCAAGGGTGCCCGAGGACCCTAGGTCAGCCGGGCCCTCATGTTGGAAAGAGGGATTGGGGAAAGAACCAAGAAGCAGAAGCAAGAAAGCGTAGCCCAGATGGGGCTCTCGTGGGGGGCCAGAAAACCAGGCTGAGTTTTGTCATTTTTGGCAGAATCGAGAAATTGCAGATAGAAATCCCCAAGAATCCACCGTCCGAGCCAAGCTGGCTTTTTGCCGTTGCTCCCTCCTTCCGTCGCCCATCTCCGCGCCTTTTCCCAGGCTGCCTCCGCGCCTGCCTGGAATGCCCTCCCTTCTCACCCCCGCCTCCTTCCAGACTCAGCTCAAGCAGCACCTTCTACAGAAGGCTTTTAGGGTACCTCCAATTGCCAGTACTGCCCCCATTCCTTTGAATATATCTGTAACTCTATGAAGTACATATTATATAGGTAATGTATATTATGTGTAATGTATAACATAGATTATAGATACTTGGTATCTACTTTATACTTCTTTCTCTCTGTCCTTTAGGACAGGGATCATTGGGCCAGTACTTGACACAGAATAGTTGCCCAATAAATGTAGAATGAAGGAAGAACATCCAAATTCCAAGTTTAAGAGTGGGAGGAGGAAACTCCCACAGCCTGGAGGCCGCCGGCAGCGTCTTTGGGTTCTCCCCACAGCCAGGCTCCCGTTCCCTCCGCAGATGGCCCCAACTTCTTGGAAACACATTATTTCACTTAAAACGGAGTGCAGAGCCGCCCTGGGAACCTTAGTTCTCCTCCCAGACCACGAGGAAGTGTGGGGCTATGTGAGCTTGTTGCAGGCTTCTCCTGGATCTGAGGCCATGATATATGACAAGAAACTTGTTCTCTCTTGAATTCTGCTACAGAGTGATGGCTGTTCAGGTCCTGATGTGTCCAGTAGAGAGAGAGCTCATAGGCCGACATAGGTTCCCCCTAATGCAAACTGTTAGAGGGAGGAAACAAAGCCAGCCATTGCTGTTAAGTATAGGGTGCAGTGTTACCCAGCCGAAGTTCTAGGGGACCTGCTTAAAGATGAGAAGAACTGGCAAATATGATGAACTGGATAGAACCGACTAGACTAATTGGATTCCCATCAATGTTTGAATTTCTTTTTCTTGTGTATTATTTAATCCTACTTTAATGATCTTTTTTACATCATTAATTTAAATCAGATTTAAATTAATTTATCATCAGATAAACTCAACTGGACAGAGGCCAGTGCTGATTCACAAAAACTCAAATTCAGACTGTGTTCTTATAGAAAACCTATGGTGTGTAAGGCCCTGGGAAGGGCCTGGGAAGATTCTTACCCTCAAGAAGCTTACAGTCTGTCCCTGGCCGTCGATCAGTCCTTCTAGCTCACGTAGCCCTCTCAGTGGGCTCGAGAGACCGGGGGGCTTATCTCACATCCACTCATCCCCACATCCTCGTGAGCCCCTTAACTCTATTTTGGCCCATAAAAGACATTCATCGACAGAGAATAATTAGGGGAAGGGGTTTTCTAAGCCAAGGGTAGTTTCAGTCTAGACTCTAAATCTTCATACAACCCCAAAAGTGACCCCAAAAGTCAAAAGTGATGGGACTTGTGTGGTTAACCATTATAGAGACCAAGATTCTATAATCTGTATTATATACTTTATTTTACTGGTTCATTAGTTTCCAGTTCAAGATTTCGGACTCCTTCTTAGAGGCTCATCGTATCTGATGTTTTTTGGTTGTGTCCAATTCTCCGTGACCCCGGAGATAATGGACTAATTTGCCCTTTTTTCTCCAGTTTACTAAATCTAAAATTCAGATCTCTGACTCCAGAGCCTGTGCTCTGTTCACAAGTGACCTAGCTGCCTCCTGGCACATAGAATTAAGTGCTAGTCGACTTTCTTGATTTTAAATTATCCATATACTTGTGGTTTTCTACAAATGGAAAGTAGACTCCCCAGGTTTGAGGGGGCTTTGATTTTAGCTTTCTCTCCTCACATTTGGTGTTGTGTTGACCCGGGCTGAATTGCCTCTCCTCCTTTTCTCCCTCTAGAACCTGCCTCCTCCATTGCCGAGTAAAACTCCGCCACCGCCTCCTCCAAAGACTACTCGCAAGCAAGCGTCCGTGGACTCTGGGATTGTGCAGTGAGCCG
The DNA here is from genome assembly GCF_048593235.1 of Sminthopsis crassicaudata. Lineage (NCBI taxonomy): Eukaryota > Metazoa > Chordata > Mammalia > Dasyuromorphia > Dasyuridae > Sminthopsis > Sminthopsis crassicaudata. Next base: position 676,381,364 of record NC_133618.1, read on the forward strand.
GCCTTCCTCCAAAGATCAAGCCCTCACGCTCCCCTCCCCAGTAGGTTCGGAGTCTGCCGTTTACCTCATTTGGGCCTGCCGTGTCTAACGTGTAGTACCGATGTTCTAACGAAAGAGAACCCCTGGCTAACAGCGGAGCAGGCTTTTTAAGTCAAAAACGAGCAAAATGGCACTCGAGGGAAGCTGGCCCAGGCCGGGGCCTGGTCAAGTGGCCGAGGACATTCACGTGGCTGGGGAGCCCTTCCCCTCGTGTCCTCTTTCTTCATACCAAATGATTCTCTTAGCTGCCGTCAGTCAGGAAGGACAGGTGCCCGTCTATGCAGAGCGTCGTAGCTCCCAAAGTGAAGCGCCAGGACCCCAAGCATCCTTAGAGACCATCTACTTGGCTCATAGAGGGCTGGACCGGGCTTAGGGCCCAAATCCCAGTAGAATGAGTGCCAGTTTAAAAAAAAAAAAAAAAAAAAAACATATACTTTTTTTTTTTTTTGCTCCAAGTGAGGTGGTTTCTTATCCACTGACTACATTTTAATGACATGAACATATCAAGCTCCTCCCCTTTCACAGCAGGTCCCCCATTCAGTCTGATGTAATTTAAAATAGGATATTTTTCAGCTACTGAACAGATACTAATTTATATGGGGGGGGGAGGGGAACATCATTAGAACTTACTGGGTCATTTTGGGAAACTCAATATGGACAATAGGAAGATGAAGTTTTTCTTTTTTTAAAAGAACAAGCAGAGTAACGTGCATAGGTGGTTTTGATTAGCAGAAATCTTTTTGTTCCGTGTCTTCGTTCTGTACAGAAATGTGTATATATGACGGGTCTTAGAATGTTTTTAATGTGTAAGGTGCCTGCTTTGTTGTCATAGGTATCTGCAAGTGATTCCCAGTGTGTGTTCGTAATTTTTTAACTGCTAAAAATGTATAAATAACATTTTTTTTTAGAATTTGTAAGTTCGGAACATTTTGAATGATGGTTAAAAAAAAATTCTGGAGACTAACTTTTTATCCCTAATTTTTTTATTCCGCCAACTATATTTTTTTTACTCGCTACAATCATTATGCTTTTGACATAGAGGTCGTAAATGTGTCACTGACTCCCAAGAATAAAACATTATTTAAAAAAAGTCTTCGCATGTGACCTTGTTAATGTCCCCCAAGGCTAGCATCTTCTCCATTTAAATAAGTCCTTGCTGTTTCTCCGCCGCTTTTCCATAGGGTTCAGTCCTGTACACACACAGGCCTCCTCAGAAAAAACAGTGGATCGCCTCACTGTGACCGAGTCTTGTTTTTCTAATATGACACAGGAAGCAAAAATAGAAAATAATGATGAGTGGCCTGGAGCCACTCGGGCGTACTGGCTGATCTCCATCATCTTCCAAGCTCCCATTCTTCCTGCGTGCTCCCTCAAACCTAAGCTTTCCCCCCGCAGAGCTGACTGGGGTCTCGGAGCTGGGGTCCGCCAGTGTGGGAAGACATTCTCACTGTTTCTCCTCACGTGATGGAGCCCCGTGACCAAGGCACAGCAGTACCATCACCCTGGCTGGGGCCGGGAGCCACCTTCAGCCTCCCTCTGTTCTCACTCCCACAAATCAAGGTTCCTCCTCAGTTTGCCTGCTCTGTGATCAACTTCATACATGCCCTTAAATTGCCATCTAGAATAAGGTCTGTTGACTCCTTCTCGGTCTGAAAATGTCTCCCCTGTCCTGAAAAACAAATCCTTTCCCTGGACTTCTTTCTCCATGTCCTCCCTCCTTGTCACTGCCAGACTTCTTGGAAGACAATGCTGGGGGGAATTTACAATGCTGGACGGTCTAAATTCCCCCCTTCCCCTTCTCACCCTTCCCTCCTCAGCCCCTGCAGTCGGGAAAACAAGTCTCCGTGTTCTGCTGAAATGGTTCTTCTTAAGTAAGGTGAGCAAATTAAGGCTTTGCTACCAAGTCTGGCTGTCGTTCCGTCCTCATTCTTATCGACGTTCAACAACATTCAACACTGTCTCCTCTGCCTCTGTACCGTCCCCCTCCTTTTTAAGCTGGACCCCGTTGCTGGAGGGAAGAGGAATCTCTCTTCCCGAGAGCCACCTGATAAATCTTGACCTGGGAGGAAAAGCAGCTTCCTCGTTTCCATTCAACAATAATATTACGGACAGCATTTCAATAGTGTCGCAATAGTTGCCTACACGGTCTCACTTGAACATCACAAAAGCCCACTTCTAATGATTGTTTTCATCACAGTACAGATCTTATTGATCTTCCTTTTTACAGAAAAGGAAACTGAGTCACAGGTAGGGGAATAATTAGAGAGCTTTGTGCCTGAAGACAGGAGCATCTGAATGATACTTCCCAACTGTGTAATCCTGGGCAAGCTGCTTAACGACTCAATCGTGGTTTCCTTATTTATAAAACGAGGCTAATCTGTACAATGGAGTGGTGGTGCCCCAGGGTTGTGGTGGGGATCAAAGCAGATCTTTGTCAATCTCTTCACAAATTTTAAGGCACAATATAACAGTTTTATATATATATATATATGTATATATATATATATATGTATATGTATATATGTATATATATATATATATATATATGTATATATATATAGAGAGAGAGAGATCTGCCTAAAGAACTGCAGACTTTCCTCTTGGTCTTTTAATATTCTGTGGGAGCCCGAGCTAACAGCCATTATCTCTTGCCCTTATGTGTGACCAGCTTATCCCTTTTCCCAGTTCTGTAAGATAATTTTCATTATCTTTCTCATCCAAAGACATCGATAATGCACAATAGTTTCCTGCTGACCACCAGGGGTCACTCCATTTTCCTGTGGGTCATCTACAATTCTGATTTATTGGAGAAGATGGTGTTTCTATGATTCACTGACAAGGGGATCACTGGAAATCTGTCGGTCCGAGGTGTAGCCACAGGACTTGTTGGACGTACCCAGAGCCATGTCTCAAAAAATCAGGGCTGGATTGTGGTCTGGCTCCTACTTCTGCCCATTCCAACAAACGTCCCTAAGACTTTCTGTTGGATTTCTCTTTCTTCAAGGACTTCCACTTGGGTACTGCCTCTTCTATGATGTCCTACCGCCCCTGAAAGTGATCATTCCTTTCTCAAATTTCTCTAGAACACATCGGATCTTGCTTTCGCGTCATTTTACCAGCAGAACACATCCTTCTGTGCATGACCTTCTCCATTCAGTACTTTAGAAACAAATATCAGTTATTCAAGGACAGGAACAGATATGAATTTTTTTTTCCAAATTTGCCTTAGTGCTCAGCATCACTGATACTTAGGTGGTTGTTGCATTGACTTGCCTACGATTGTTTCCTTCCCTGCTTTTCCTCCTAGCCCTTTAATTTATGTGAATACTTTTAATTAACATCTATTTTCAGAGATGTAGTGCTCTAAATTTGTTTCTGTTTTCTTTGAACATTTTCACTTTTTCTACTTTTTTTTTTTATTTGAGTTTAGGGGGATAGTTATAATTGGACTTCAGAGACTTTCTCCTTTGCAAGATAAAATGCAAATTCTCCTTCCTTGCTGTGTAAATCACTGCCCACTTTGGGAAATTTTCTAATTTGAGGTTAATTCTTCCCACCCTGGGCTCCTTCCTTTCCTGTCAAGCTGAATATCCTCTCTTTGATCCTGCTATTTCATTTTCATGTCCAATCAGTCACTAAGATTTCCTTGTTAAGTAGCTCTAAACTTTAGGGTTATATACTGATTGTTCCTGCTCCCAAGGATGCCAAGGGATTTTCCCATAGTTCACTTCTCTCAGTGGTTTTGCTACTAGACTCCCAGTTCTTCAGAATCCTATGCTACAGATGCAAGCACGTTTGATTTTACTTTGAGGACCCGAAAAAGCAAAAATGAAAAAAAAAAAATCAGTATTCCTGGTTAGAATAGAATCTGAATAGAAAGGAACTTCAGAGAACAGCTAGTGCTGGCTTTCCCCAAACAAGAATTATCTCCCCATATTCTTCACAAGTGGTCATCCAGCCTTCCTTACAAGAGTCCAAAGTAGGAAAGCCCAGCAGCTCTGGGGTCAGCACCTTCCAGTGTTGGATAGGGCTGATCATCACCACGTTTTTCATGGATTTGAGCTTAAATGCGTCTCTTTGTAATTTCTGGAGATTCTTCCTAGCTCAGACTTCTGGAGCAAAATGAAACAAATTCGGCCACCCTTCCAAAAGATCATCCACTACCTGAATCCAGGTATTGTGTTAATCCCCCTATTCCAGTTGCCTTGTCTGTAGAGGTTGGGTTAGATGATCTGAGTGCTTTGTGGCTCTGTTTCACAACGTCACTGCTGATGTCAGGACACGATGGATAAACTGACAAACTTGGAGTCAGGAAGATCTGAATTCAAATTCTGCCCCAGACACTTACTTAACTATGTGACCCTGGGCAATGTATTTAAACTCTCTCAATTTTACTCTCCTCATCTATGAAATGGGGATAATCTTAGTATCTTCTTCTTGGGGCTACTGTGAGGATCAAAAGAGATAACATCATAAAACACTTTGTAAACCTTAAAGTGATCTATAAAACTAGATACTGTTCTCAACCTCATTTTGAAGATAAAGAAATTGAGGTTCAGACAAAGGAAGTGACAAGCCCCTGGTTGCCCAATTCAGCTGCCTTAGAATATCTTATAAAAAGTTCTGGGCTAAATATAATGATGTGGATTTGAATTCACTCTCTTCCTCCAGGTCCGATGTGTGACCTTGAGACAGTCTCTGTTGGGCCTTAGTCAGCAAGCCAAATCAATAAGCATTTATTAAGGGCCCTCCAAGTGCCCAGCACTGTGGCAGATGCTGATGTTTGGTCTCAGTTTAAGCCTCAGTCTCCTGCTCTCGGAAGTCCCTTAAAACTTTCCCTCTCACGGAGTCCCAGATCCTGAAGGAACCTCAGTTTCTAGTACAGTAGAACCCAGACAAGAAGCTCAAGCTGATGTCTCAAAGACCTCCGGTCAGAAGACTCTCCCAGCTCTTGAGAAAGACCAAAACAATTGGAGGTAATTAAATAATCAAGAGAGTGAAGAATTCAGATCTAGGCCTTCTAGCTGGGAGCCCAGCAAAGCTTTCTCTGCCTCCCTTAACGTAGCAGTCGTAACAAAACTGCCACATGGGAGAGAATCTCAGTAGCCATCTACCAGGTCCAGTTCCCACCTGAGAAAGCCATCCCCCTCTTCCATTCTTGGCAAGTGGCTAAAGACCTCCGAAGAGAAGGGCCCACCACAGCTAAGGGTAGCTCCTTCTACTTTATGAGAGCTCTCATAGTGAGGAAATCATTCCCCTCCCCCATTCAGCCTAAATCTGCCTCTGCTGCTCTGAACCGTTCTCCCTCTTGGCAAACAGAACCAGCCCAAACTCCTTTCTTTGCTTTCTTGCCCAAAAGCTCATTAACCCATTTGCTATTCGTTGGGACCAAAGGTTGTGCATCTTCCCTTTAGAAAGGCCACAGGCAGAAACAGGTTTAAGATCCCTGACCCAGCACTGCCCACCTTCGGGCAAGCTCCCAGACCAGCTCCCCAAGGAGCAGAGCATTTGTCAGTTTTGGAACACCTGCAGCGAGAGGCTTCGGAGCTGTCCCTGGTACCTGGAGGCCTCCTAAATGTCTCTTAGCATTTTTTTTCCTGCAGATAAAATTTTAAGACACATGGAAGAGTAAGATTTCCAGACTATAAATAGTCCAGTCAGTGGAAATAAGGCTGCCTCAGGTCAGCCCGGCTCTGTGGAGGCCCTGATGAGAGGAGAATGTAGCTCCAGCGAAGGCAGCCTCGGGCTTGTTGACATTCTGCATGTACCTCCACAGGCTTCGGGCTGAGGGATTTCCACTGGCTTGTGGACAGAGACCCGGCTTTGCAGTCAGAGGAACTGGCTTTAATTGCCAGCACTTTCTTATAATAGCCTCTCTGGGTCTCAGCTTCCTCATTTGGAGAAAGCCAAAATTGCACTAGACTTCCCTTCCAGCTTTAACATTCTAGGCTCCTGGACGTAGAAGCTTCCTGCTATTTTTCCAGCACTGCACTAAGCCCAGGAGGAGGATGCAAGAGAACCGGATGATTCTAACCTCCAGAACTGAATAGAGTAACGATAATAATAATCATTTATTCTACAGTGGGTCTAAGGTTTAAAAGGCTTTCCCTACAGCAAAGCTGTGAGGTTTGGGGAACACATGTTCTATCCCCAAAGAGAGGGAATGAAGTGTGTGGGCTGATGGGCTGCCAGAATCCAAGTCTCTTCTGACTCCAGGTCCAGCTCTCATGGGTTGCAGTGAATTGCCTACTGACAACATTCAGAGGCTGAGTCTGTCTGGTGCCCAAAGAGCACACGACAATTGAGTTCAAAGATCAATCACTTTGGGGGGGAAATTAAGCCTTTGAAACCTCCAAGAGCCCCAAACCAAGGAAGACAATTTTGTTTCTATTTTTTTTTACATACAGCCATGTATTAGAAGCACTGGATGTTCCCATTAAAGACAGAGGAGAAAAAATAGATGGAAGGAGGAAGAAGAAAAGGATGAATAGTATGAGGAGAAAGAGGAGAGAGAGGATAAAGAAAAAGAGAAGGAGGAGATGGAGAAGAAAAAGAAAGGAAGAAGAGAAAAGGAGGAGAGGGAAGGGAGAAGAGAAAGAGAAGGGGGAAAGGTAAGGGAGAAGGTCTGAAAGGAAAAAGAGGAGATGATGGCGAAAATGGAGAAAGATGGAGAAAAAGAAGAGGAGAAAAAGAGGGAAAGGATACAAAGAGGAGAATGGAGAGGAGGGGGAGGATAAGGATAGAAGGTAGAAGGATAAAGAAGAGGAGAAAGAGAAGACAAGGAAATGGGGAAGAAGAGAAAGGAAAGGAGGAGGAGGAGAGGGAAAGGAGAAGAGAAAAATGTAGAGGAGGAGGGGAAGGGGAGGGAGGATAAGAAAGAAAAGAAGGAGGGGATGAGGAAGAAAAAGAAAGGAGAAAAGGAGGAGAGGAAAGGGAGAAGAGAAAGAGAAGGGGAGAAAGAGAAAAGAAAAGATTGGGAAGAAGAAGGAGAAGGGAAAGAGTGAAGATGGAGAAAAAGAAGAGGAAAAGGGAAGGAATACAAGGGATATATAGAGGAGGGGGGAGGATAAGGATAGATAAGAAGAGGAAGAGGAGAAGGAGCAGGGGAAGAAAAGGAAAGAGGGAGGAAGAGAAAAGAGAAGAAAAAAAAGGGTAGAGGAGAAGGGGAAGGGTGGAAAGGATGAGGAAGAGGAAAAGGAGGGGAAGGAAGAGGTCTGAGGACAGGCTTTGCTGGGTTCTGACCTATCAGCAGCAGATAACAGTAAGAAAACATGGAAGCACAATGGGGCTTTTTTCCCTAGACTCTTTCTTCTCCACCCAAAATCCATCAGTTGCCAAGAATGGCCCCACCTGTTTCCCATCCTTCCCCTTCCCCACACTCACAAGGTCACCCTGGTTCAGACCCTCTTCACTTCTCAATAAACTCCTGATTGGGCTCTTTGACTGGAATCTCTCCCTTCATTTTTGCACAGCTGTCTAATTACTCTTCCTAGAACCTGAGAGCAGAGAACATTATTTACAGGCAGAAGCCTCCTTCTTGGTATCTATGTGACCTTGTCCCAGGTACTTCCTCTCTCTGTACCTCAGTCTCCTCATCTGTAAGATGAAAAGGTCAGACTAGATCACTCAATCAACAGGAAAACATTAAGCATAGAAGTCACTGGGGTAAGCACTTGATATACCAATAAAAGGTAAAAACAGCCCCTGCTCTCAAGGAACTTTTATTCTGATGGAGAGACAACATATACCCATGTGGGTATAAAGAAGAAACATGCAGAATGGATACACCTTAACCTTAGGGAAAGATTGGTGGCTGAGGGAAGCAGGTGGCCAGGTGGTTCTGTCTCCTGTCTAAATGGCCCTTGAGCTGGGTCTCAAAGGAAACCAGGGGTTCTAGAGGAAGCACTTTGAGGGGAGAGAATTGTTCCATGGGGGACAGCCAGTGCAAAATCATGTAAACAGGAGCTGGAATACACGTGTGGATGTGGCTCAGCCTTGAATGAGTGTGGCTACACCTTCAGGTGGGTGCTGAGCAATGGAAAGGATGTGGGGCAGGTGGAAAGAGCTACAGGGGTCAAACAGAGGAGCTGACCTTTGGTCCTAGAGCTCCCAGGGAGCCACTGGCTTTAGTGTCAGAGCTGGCTTTAGGACAATCATTTGGTTCCTCTCCAGCACCCTATATGCTCGCTGGTTAGCGCACAGAAGGTGCTAATAAAAATGCTTGATGATTGATGTGAGATCACAGTGGGCTGTTATGAACCACTCACAGAAAAGGCCAGCAATTTGTAAGGTAAAAATAATCAAGTTTCAAGCTGAAATTTTTATGAATTAGCATAAATTATTCTATTTCAAATGCTTGTTAACAGTTAATTTAACTTCATGAACACTTGTGTTTGAGAAGAGTGCACTTAATATCAAGTAAGATGCTGCCTGCAAAATATCAAGTTATTTTTAAAGCCCCTACCTCCTCTAAGTTTCTCTGCAGGAAAAATGAGGTGCACTCATTTGTTTTGACTGCCGTTTGAAGACTTTTCAAAGAAATTAAACTTCTAAAAACATCAGCAATAATCCTGAAAAGGAAAACTCCCCGTCCACCCCAGGTTTCCAAATAATGAGTGAAAGGTGATTGCATTTCAGCATTTCAAAGGAGGCTATTTGAAACTGGAAATGAGGCGGCTCCAGAGAGCTTTGGGATTCATTTCTTGTCTCTGACGCCAAGTGTGTAAGAAAAGGAGCTCTATTTATTGCTACCCTTCATCTTCTGAGTATGATTTTGATAAACCCATCCGGAGAGAGAGAACTGGAATTAAGTGGAAGAGGCAAAGGTCAGCCCTGTGCTGTTCTGAGATAAGCCATCGTCCTTACAGAGAGGAGAGAGGATTTGCACAAGATGGCAAAGGACTTTCCACCTAGGTCTACCCAAAGCCGAAATTCGGATTCACTCAAGGACCACCTATCCAAAGCCTCGGGTCAAGGATGTCAGCCGAAATGAAACAGGTAAGCCAGATCCTGCTTCAAATCTCTATCAAAGCCTATAAGAGCCACAGCTAGGAGTCATTCTTGTCTCTAAGCATTATGGGAACTTCGGAAACATGTGCCGGTGATGTCTGATCTTTAAAAAGCATCCTGAATTTCATTCCTTCTGTGGCCAATTTTGGTTACAGGAATAAGATATGTCTTTCAACCTTGGGGACTTTTAACTGTCCCTTTTTTCAAGCATGAAATGAATCATAGGACCATAGAATGTCAGAGTTGGGAGGGATCTCAGAGACCAATTAGTCCAATTCCCCCATTTTACAGCTGATAAAACTGAGGTTCTGGAAGCCCTTGCCCAATTAAATGCAATCCCATTAACCAAGCCTTTACGAAGTACTTGCTATGAGCAAAATGTGATTTCACTGAATAGAACCTCCCAGGTAAGGAAACTCCCTTTACCAATGGAAGTCATTAGAAATACTTACATGCAGCCATTAGGGATCCTAGCTAGGGCTGGAATGCAGGTCTTCCTGGCTTCAGGACCAGCTCTCTGCCTTCTCCATGTGAGTTAAGAAAGGGGAAAAATGCAAGTCTCCATTTCAGAGATTTTATTCTATTGTTCTTACACTTGCACATAGCAAAGCAGATTCAAACTTTGGGCATACCATTTTTGCACTCGAGGAGGGACATCAAGGGTCAGCTCCATCAGCCCAATATGCTCCCAAGCCTCTCATTTCACATATGATGCCACTGAGCCCAGGAGGACGTGCAGAAGCTGCCCAAGACCCTCTGGCTCTTAGCTGACACGTAGCTCGGAGAATGGACATCTAGGGAAGAGCAAGCAGCAGCTCTGAGGCTCAGAAATCCTCACCGTCTGCCATGAAGCGAGAGCCGCTAGCGGGCACTCAGAGGCTTCCAGGCTGCGACTCCATCTCTGCTTTGCAGGTAAAAGCGTTCTGCCCAAGAGGGGGAGGAGGTGTGTGCATGGGGGAGAGTGATTGCTTCTCTAACAATGGTCTTATTAAGAGCTTGAGCACTGTCACAGCAAATGACTGTGCTTGTTCATGCTATAGCACGTTACCAAATTATATCTGCTTTAATTACTCAAGCTTATTTTCCTGCCAGCGCTGGTGGTAATCACACTTTTCCACAGGGTTTGATGGGTAGCACTGTTTCGAGACAGAAAATGAAGAGAAACTGGTACAGATGCATCGATCAGACTTTCTTTCTGTCTTGAAGAGCCATCTTGGGACATTTTATGAAAGGATTAGTAATTTACCAAGGGGAGGCTTTTCAAATGAGGAATTAAAGGATTGCTCTTGTGCTGATCAGGAAGAAATCTATTTGGGGGTCAGGAGGAGGGGGATTCCCGCGGTTCACAAGTGGAAGTGATAGCGGAGATCTAACCTCAGTCTCAGCACTTACTTCACCTGAGGCGGGATTTTTTTCTGCCTCTGGTCCCTGGTTCTCTCCCACCTGGAAGCTCTGCTCCATCCAGATCTAAAGATCCTCTAGGCAGAGACTGAGAGTTGGAAAGGACACTTACTATCTAGGCCAATTCTCTCCTTTTACAGATGGGGAAACTGAGGCTCTTACAAGTGAAATATAGTGATTTGTGTAGCCTCAGAAAAGCAATTTGAACCCTAGTCCTCTGATAGTGGTAATGATCTCCCCCCTGGGTCAGGCTTCTTCCCTTTGGAGCCAAAACAACAAACACCTGGACTGATCGGAATGATAGACAAGGTTTTATAGAGTGAAATGTGACAGGGCAGCAAGGTAGTGCAATGGAGAGAGTGCCAGAGTCAGGGAGGCCTGAGTTCAAATGCTGCGTGACCCTGGACAAGTCAGTAATTTCCGTTTGCCTTAATCTGCTGGAGAAGAAAATGGAAACCACTCCAGCATCTTTGCTCCCAAACGTAAGGGTTTCAAGGGACTGCAAACTCAATGCACCTCAATAGTATTTCAAGAGATCCTTGAGCTCCTAACACAGGTCTTTTCCCACTCTGGAATGAATTGTCCTCCCATCCCTCTTCCAAGGTCACTGACTCCACAAGATGGACGGCCTCCTTGGAGAGCCCCAGTATGGCGCCTGGCCTGATTGGCTATTAGCTTTTGCTCTCATGTAGTTCCTGGCACACGTCAGTACTTCACATGTGTTTTCTGATTAATCAATTACTCCATGAGTGAGATTTCTCCCTTTCTAATCCCTTGTTTCTTGGATTCTACCCTTGCATCAGTCATTCTCGCTACTGACCATTACTAGGTCCACCATGGTTCTCTCTGTTACCCTCTGGCCACCAGACATAGGATTCTTCAGAGATCAAGTGTTCTACAGCTTACAGTCCCACCAGGAATGTGGTACAAGAGAAGAAGGGCTCTAATTCAGTAGTTCAGGATTGTAGAAAATGGTTGACAATCTCCCAGTAAGTTTTTGACATGAAAATGTTTTAGAATTTCCCAGTAAAAGGGATTTCCTCTATTAATGGTGAGATCTGCCAAATACTCTGATTTATAGATGACACTGTTCTGTGCCAGAACAATACAAGCCTCCATCAAGATCTATGATGCCTCCAAAGAGCTACGCAATCCACACAGGATAAACCAAGTGGATGAAAAATCTCCTTTGCCCAGATTAGGCTAGATGGGCAACCTACTGAGTGAGTCCATTAGCACATAGCAGGAGGTCACTGCTGAAGAGTGACAAAGAGCTGGGATCTATATTTAAGGAGGAGGAGGAGGAGGCAGAAGAGGAGAAAGATAAAATCAAGCTGAATTGCTTCTGGGAAACTGGAGACTGATTTTAGCAGTGTGACACGGCAGTCAGGAAAAACTAGCTTGAATTCAAATTGCATTGTGTTCAGGACCATGAAGGCAATGGTCCTGATGGCCTCTGTCCTAATCAAAAAACATCTGAGGGAAGGGATGAGTTTGTTTCTGGTACCATATTCTAGGAGGGACCTTGACTTTAGCTTTAGCCAATGCAGGTCTATCTAAGGATGATAAGTGAACTAAAACCACTTTATATTTGAATTGGTTGGAGGAACTGTGAATGTTTAGCTTGGAAAAGAGAAGGGGGTATGAGAACTATCATCAAATATATGAAGGTCTGCAATGCAGAAGAGGGAAGGATTTGATTTGTTTAGAGGGCACCAAAGGAACCGGGAAGGGGAGTTGGAAAGGGGAGGTGAAGAGGCAGAGACATAGATTTAATTTTGGGGTTGGGGAAACCTTCCCAATGATTCTGACCATCCCCAAATGGAATGATCTAGCACTCCTTGCCAGCACATACTCCATTCCTGGAAGTTTATATATGGAATTCTGATTCAGGTATTAGTTCCAATCCCAAGATTCTCTGTTCTTGTGATTCCTTGACCAGAAACTAGGCAGGCTCACCTCAATATCAAAGCCACTTCAGTTCTTGGTGGGATAATTAAAAGAAAAGCAAATTGAGTATTATTTTGTCCTATTCAACAAAGCCCCTTTCCCCTCCAAGTCAGCTAAAATACTCTGGAAGTCCCAGCTGTTTTAGCAGATCATTTTAGTAGCTGGAGGCTCCGTTCAGTGAAGGTGCTGTGGGAGTCAGACCACCCAGAGGTGCATTCTTGGCTGATCTGCCAAGGCTAGACATGTGCATGTATGCACAAAGCTCTTTTCATCTTAAATCAGTATTTATGGAAAAGGCCCCAGAAAAACCGAGTGGATGGAGGCCTGTTGTCTAAGGAGGGCTATCTCCATGGAATGGAAACCGTTGGGTCATCAATAATAATGAGTCTGAGGAGCTCAGGAAACTTGGGGAAGGCTCCTCTCAGAGCTGAGGCCCCAGAGAACAGTCCATGCAGGGAGCCTGGAATCAGAGAGGGGGGAATCACTGAAATCCGATCAGAAACAGATAGATGGTTCCTCTTAGCCTTCAGAAGGTAGGTAGTGGGTGCAAGGGCAGAGGGAAGGAGGCTGGGAATGCTTGGCACACATACCCACTGAGCTTGCTTGTCTGTCCTTCTTCATTAGAAGGAGAGGGTTCCAATGGTGGTTACTCAGAAACGATAGTGATGTTTGAAAAATTATTTTAAAATCCTTTGGGGGACAGAAAGGGGCAGCAGGATGCCTTGTGCATAACAAAGAGTAACAAAAAGCTGACACAAATGTGGCTTCAAGGCTTATGAAACACTTTTCATGGATTATCACATTAAATAACCCCAGCGACCCGTGAAAAATCATATTATCTCAAAGCTGGGAGGGACCATTTAGGGCACTCCTACTTGACAAGAATCCCTTCTATAATATACCTGACAAGGAGTTATCTCCTCACAATTAAGAAATCTGGAACAGAAAAGCTGTCCAAGCACGTGCCGTTCATCCTCCCAGCTTTTCTGAGATGGGTGCAGCATGCTGATATTCACAGCAGAGTCATGATAAGGAGTGTCAGCATCCTCACCCCCAGTGTACGGAGGGGAAGGATGAGGCTCAGAGAGATGCTGTAACTCACCCAAAGCTAAACAGCCACTTTGTTCCAGAGTCAGGCTGTCCAGACTCCAAGTCCAGCTCTCTATCCCTTGAGCCACCCAGCTCTTTTCTGACTCAGCTCCAGGACTTATATTTCATGAGGTTTCTCCTGATTCTGACAGTGGATGACTTTTCCAAGTGACAAGGACATTCAAAATATGCATTTTCCGAGTCTCATTCATTAAAACATGCCTTCAAGTTTGGACAAGATGGAAAAGCTCCTTAAACTCCATGAGACCTGGAAAAACCAGTCTGCCGGGCTCCCTCCCCTCCTCTCCTGGACACTTTATCCCGGCTCAGCTGCACAGACAGCAGCACCTCCCTCCCTTCTCTCTGGGGTTGCCAGGAGAGCCATGTTTAATATTCTCCTCAGCGCTCCCGCTCTCTCCCCGGCAGTGCGCTTGTCCCCAGCAGAAGGCGTTGGGCTTGTGCATTAAGAGTGACTGAAGAGAAAAGGTTTAACTTTCCCAGTGAAAAATGAGTTTTCCTTGTTTCTGGTGGCTTCGGGTAGTCTTTCACGGCACCTGCTCGTGCGAAGGGCATGTGGGTTCATTCATTGTGTTCTCGCCACCCTGGCTTCTCTGGTAGAGTTACGTGTGACCTTCTCCCTACCTTATTTCCCAGTTATGAAGAGAGCTTTATATCTTCAGAGAGATGGTCTCCGAGGTCCCATCCATCTCTAAAAGCCTATGATCCCATGAGCTTCTTACCCTTTGTAATAGTCTGGTCAGGGAGAGTATAAAATCTTGAACTCAGTCAAAGAGAATCCTAGAATCAGAATTCCAAAACAAGAAAGGAACGTCCAAAAAACCATCCAGTTCAGCCTCGTCCTTCTGCAGGTCAGGAAACTGAGGCCGAGGTGACGTCATTTGCTCAAGGTCATCCAGCTGGTAGGAAAGCCTGTTTCTCAGCTCCCAGCCCATCACTCAGAGCAATCTTATTAGTCCTTCCTTATGAATATTAAACTCTTGATTAGATTCCCATGCAGATAATTTATCATCCTTTTTAGAAATCAATATATTTTGTTTTCTATAACAATCATTGCCAAATAAAACCCTGCTGTCATACCTCCCCCTAATAAGAAGCCAAATAAATCCTTTTGATATTAAAGCCCACAGTTAGCAGCAGAGTGTGCCTTCCCTTCTTACATGAGCTGCTCCTTAACCGAAGCAGAGACGGCCATAACTTCCGAGATCCAGATCCAAGTCTGGCCCCCGACAAGCCCTGGATTCTGGGGCTTTTTTAGTTTTTCTTTCAATACTGCAGATGAAGACATTGTGTCCTTCCACCACCCCTCTCATTCTGATTTCTGTCCATTTAAGCACATTTCTCTGAATTCTATTTATAGAAATGGAAAGGGCCTCAAAAACTATCTAGTCTGACCTCTTCATTTGCAGATGAGGAAACTGAGGCACAGAGGGGAAGTGGCTCGTCAAATCACAGAGAAACTTCAGAGCACAGCCAGGATTTGAATTCAGGTCCTCTGACATTTCTTTCTTCCGGATCAAAGGCATCCATCTTCATGACAGATCCATTCATTCTTAATCCATAATTTATTTAGTCATTCCCCAATCTGTTCCCAGATTTCTGTCCTACAAATTGTGCTTCAATGGCTATTTTGGCTAGGGAACTTTCTGTCTTTGCCTTCCATAGGGTATAAATCCATTCTTAACCCTTTGAGATCTGGTTTTCACACTCACTATTCAGCTGAAATTCCTCTCTTCCAGGTACTACTGATCTCTGAATTGCTAAATTGAACCACATTTTCTCAGCGCTCATCCCTCTTGACACCATTAGTGACCCCTTTTCCCTGACCTGCCCTTCCCTATAGATTTCTGTGACATGGCTGTCCCTTAGCTCTTGGAAAGTCTAGAAGAGACGCTGCTGAACGTCGACTTTCTCAGCAGAGCAGGTGAGAGTGCCAGGAGATGGAGTTACTGTTTTTAAGGTCTCCTGAGTCAGCCGTTACGGCTGACTCAGGAGCCAAGTCTCTCTGACACAGGTGATCCTTGCTTTTATCAGGGGCCAAGGGACCAATAAGAGCCCCACCCTGTCAACCAAGGGTTCGAGTCCTTGGAGGAGAATTCCATGAGTCACTGATGTGGCCAGGGGAAACTCATCTCAACTCAATAATGAGCGTAGACTGGGGGGTTGGAAGGGAATCTGACTGACAAAGAGCTAAATCTGTGGATTAATTTAAATGATATCTCATTCTTCTTATTATATTGATGCAGCCCAGCAGAACATTGCATAGCTTTCCAATTAAAGTCTTATTTTCCTTCTGAAAAGATTTTTTAGTAATATTTATGTGAGTCCCAGGTATATCTTGGTAGGTTTACTCCCAGAAATTTTATATATTGTATAATTATCTTAAAGGGAATTTATCCTTGTTTTTCCTCTTGGCTTTTGTTAGTAACATACAGAAATGCTAATGATTATTATGTATCTACCTTGTATTCTGTCACTTTGCCAACGTTATTAATTTCTCAATTAGTTTATTCACTGATGGGTTTTTCTAGGTAACAAAGCAACTAAGTGGAATAGTAGATAGAATATTCAATGCTAGAATTAGGAAACCGAGTTCAAATCCAGCTTCAAACACTCACTAACTGTGTGAGTTGGCAAGTTATTTGATGTCTGCTTCAGATTCTTCTTCTGTAAAATGGGTATATTAATAACACCTACCTTCCAGGGCTGTTGTGAGGATCAAATGAGATACTATTTGTAAGTGCTTAGTGCAGTGCCTAGCACATAGTAGGTGCTTAATAAATGTTTGTTTCCTTTCTCCATCACATCATCTCAGAAAGGGCATGATTTTGCCTTTTCTTTATTGTTTCTTTCACTTTACTTATTGTTATAGTTAATAGTTAACAATAATTATCATAGTTAATATAATAATGTAGTTAATATAATAAAATCATTATAGTTAATAATTATAGTTAATATAATTCACATAGTTAACATATAGTTAATATAGTAGCAAGTTTCATTGTTGTTGTTCAATTATTCTTCAGCCATTTCCAGCTCTTCATGACCCCATTTCGGGTTTTCTTCTACATTGGGGTGGTTTGCCACTTTTCTTTCCAGCTCATTTTATAGGAAAAAAGCAAATAAGATTAAGTGACTTGCTCAGAGTCACACACGTAGTAAGTATCAGCAGCTGAGTTTGAACTCACAAGCATGAGTCTTGCTGACTCCAGACCAGGCACTCTATTCACTGTACCACTTAGCAGCTTGATCAATTAATTTTAACCAATTTAATAAAAATGACATACATTTATTTCGGTTCCTCCTTTAATCTCTAGCACAAATCTAATGTGATCATAATAAATAACTTCTAGAAATGTTGCTAGAGTCTCTTTTCTACAGCAATATTTAAATAAATATTCATTAGTGAAATTGATTTATAGCTCAATTCTGCTTTATCCCTCCCTGGTTTGTGCATTAGGACCACATTTGTCTCATAAATAGAGTTTGATGGAGGACCTGCTTTCCCAGTTATTGAAAACAATGCATTGTGTGTACCATCAGGCTCAGTTGTTCTTTAACTGTTTATGGTTTACTTTTAAGTACCTCTTAACCAATAGGATTTCCCCCACTTTGGTAATTGATTATTGGTTTGTTTGGTTTTGCTATGATTGAATTGTTTACTAACTTTAGTTCATGCTTTATTGATATGGATAATTTCTTTTTTGTAGATTTTCATTTAAATTTTGTTTAAGTACTCAATATTAGAAGAGATGATTTGCTAGGACAAGAGGATGTAAGATGCCTCAAAAATGCCTATCAAGGCTTATAAATCCATTTTGTAGTAAAAAATAAAATTACTTCTAGACTTCTCCACCCAACCCAGGGGTTCATAACTGGGACCCCTGGAGTCAAGGGAGACAGAGATGAATTGAGCTTGGGTTAGATAAGTCAGAACAGATTGAGGAAGAAACAGGGAAGGCGGTTCACAGGCAGCCCCTGAAAACTTCAAGTGAGATCTATAACTCCCTAGCAGATTATTCCTGGCAGAGGGTAGTGCCCATAGCCAGGTCAGTTAAGCCTGGTTCAGTCCCAGTCTTGCCCAAGACTCCTCAGGACTGGAGAGAGTGTAATTATGGGGCATTCTTGGCAGATCCAAATAGATACCAGTGTCTAGTTAAACTCTAATTCAAGCAGTCACTGGAATTTTTGAAGGGAACTTAGAATGGGAATATCTGTGGACCCCAAAAGCAGGAAGAAAAGATCCCAGGCAGATAGATCTAGAATCTATTTAGATAGATCTAGAATCTATAGATCTATAAATCTAGAATCCTATAGCAAAAAAATACATAGATAGATCTAGAATCCTATAGCAAAAAAGAGGACACAGGCAGAGTCCCATAGTCCCTGGAAAAAGGGACTTAGTTTGGGTCACTAAATTCAGAACCAGGCAGGTTCTATCCATGCTATTCAGTCGTAGAGATAGGCTGCTTGTTCACTCTCCCAATCTGGATACTAAGGTGAAAGAAATGAGTCAACTCAAGGAAACTCTGAATATTATCAGAGCATACCTTGATTTGGGATGCCCAGAGGGTAAACCTGAAAGAGAATAAAGATTCCATCTAAGGAAAGCCTCAAAGACAACAATGTCATGGCCACAAAGACTATCTAGAAAAAATGGAAAAAGAGAAAGGAAAGGAAAGGTGGGGGAAAGGTAGAGAGAAAAGAAAATTTATGTTTTAAAACATGGTGGAAAGCCTCATTTAAAACATTCATGATGCTTCCAAATTGAAAGCAGCTAGCAAAAATGATTCAAAAAGAAAGTAGATAAAAATCCTATAAACTTACAACAAAAAGGAAAGAAAAGAAAATATAAGATATGTATTTAAAAAATTAAATTATCTGGAAAATGAGTTAAGGAGAAAGAATCTAAGAATTATCAGATGATCTGAAAAATCACAATCAGAAAAATAAAATCTGAATACCCTATTTCAAGAAATTATAAATGAAAATTGCTAAGAACTTTAGAACCAGAGGGCAAAGTGAAAATAAATAGAAAGAATTAATTGATCACCTCCAAATGAAACCCTCCAGGAACATCATAGTCAAAATTCTGAGCTTCTGTGTCAAGTTAAAAAACAGCAAACTAAAACTCCAAAATGGAGTTTTCAGGTCCAAATAAAAAATAGTATAAGTAATATTCTGAAAAGAAGTTTCAGTATTAAGCACCACATAGCAGTATAAAGCATCACATAAAACAATGTAGCTCCCAATTTAAGGGAGAGGAGATCTTGGAATATAATATTCCAGAAATGAAAAAATAATGGTTTAGAAACAAGCAAAATTTTTCTGACAAATTTAAATATAATCCTACATGGAAGAAAAAAATAACCTTTCTGATAGAAAGACCAGAAATGAGTAGACAATTCCAAATGTAAATGTAGGTCCCAAGAGAAACACAAAAAAGTTCACATATTTGTATAATTCAGAGAAAATATGTAGAATTGAATTGTTTAAAATGTTACTAAGGAAATAAGAAACAAACGTCTTCTCAGAACCTCAATAACTTTTAGCATCAAAGAGAAAGGTTTTTAAAATGGCAGTAGGTCTATGAGTGGATTTTGATCTATTTTAAGTGTTTTAGTAGAAAATAAAAATGAGAGACACAAGGAATTATACTGGAGGAAAAAAGAAAGAAAGGGAGTGAAATCACTTGTATCAAAGAAGTGTATAAGATGAAGAGGATATGGTCATGGAAAGAAAAAGTGAATTTCGCTTTCATCATTCTGAATTGGATAAAAAAAAGATTGAATATGACACATATATGTTGTAGTGTATAAGTTCAATACATGGAAAGGGAAATTGGAGGGGATAGTGATGAGGAAGGAGTAGAGATTGGACTAAGAGAAAGATGGGATAGATAAAGGAATAGACACAGCAAACTAAAATATTGGAGGGAGCCATATAAACATAGGATTAAAAAAAGGAACAAAGCACAAAAACTTGGGATCAAGGACAGAGTAAAGGCAAGAGAAGATAAAGAGGAAACAAAACCTTGAAGATTTTACATGTGTTAGGCAAACTTCCTTTCTTCTGTCACTTTCTCATTTATGAAAAAAGGAGGGCAGGACAGCAGGAAATGCACAATTCATAAGCGTACCTGCAAATATAAAAGGAATGAACTTAACCACAAAATCTAAGAGGATGGTAGGATGAATTAGAAAGCAGAAATCAACAACGTGTTATATTCAAAAAACATACATGAAACACAGAAATTAATAAAGTTAAAATGAGAAGCTAGAGAAAAATACTATGCTTCAATTGAACAAAAGAAAAAACCTACCAGAGGTAGCCATGATAATTTCAGCTAAATCTACAACAAATAACAACAACAAAAGGAAGGAAATTTATTTTGCTTACAGGTGACAAATCAGTTATTGATACTTAATATATGTACTTAATCCAAATACTTGATGCAAAATTTAATCAAATTAAAGGGGAAAATAGTAAACTATAATGGTAGAAGACCTTAAAACACTCCTTTTTGGTTTCAGACAAATTTAACAAAAAGTTAACAAGAACAAAGTTAAGGACCTGTTTGCAATTTTAGAAAAAATAATAATAGATCTCTGACGAATAATGAATGATAATAGAAACAATTTACATATTTCTCAGCTTTATGTGATATTTACAAATATCAACCATATTTCAGGGAATAAAAACTTTACCAACAAAGAAATTTGAAACATCACTTATGGATCATAATGAATGAAAATAATATTTTCAAGAAAGAGTTAAAAAGTAATTGTAGACTAAATAACATAAATCTAAATAACGGGTGAGTCAAAGAACATAAAAGAATGGAAAATTATTATAATGGGACAGTAAATTAAAATTAATGGCATACAACTAGAACAGTTCAAAGGGATAAATATATCTTTAAAAGATTTCATTAACAAAGGGGAGAAATAACATTGAATTGAGAATTGAAGTTTAATTTTTGATTATTGAATATTTTGTTCTATTTTTAATTTTCAATACTGTTTTTTTTCAAATACACATAGTTTTCAACATTTATTTTTGTAAGACTTTATCTTCCAAATTTTTCTTTCTCCCTCCATTATCTCTCCCCAAGACAGCAAGCAATCTGAGACAGGTTATAGATGTATAATCCTTTTAAATATATTTCCATATTTGTCATATTATACAAGAAAAGTCACACCAAAAGTAAAAAAACATAAGAAGACAATCAAAAAATGCTAAAAATCCTATGCTTCAATCCACATTCAATCTCCATAGTCCTTTCTCAGTATGCTGATGGCATTTTCTATCAGTTGATCATCACCTAATCTTGTTGTTACAATGTATAAGGTTTTCTTGATCTTGCTTACTTCCCTCAACATCAGTTCATCTCTCCAGGCTTTTCTCAAATCAGCCTGCTCATCATTTCTTATAGAACAATAATATTCTATTATATTCACATACTATATCTTATTTAGCCATTTCCCAACTGAAGGGCATACACTCAATTTCCAGTTCCTTGCCACTACAAATAAAATTGCTATAAACATTTTTGCACATGTGATTTATTTTCCCTCTTTTATGATTTTTTTTGGGATACAGATTCTGCTGGATCAAAAAGTATGCACAGTTTTATAGTCCTATGGGCATAGTTCCAAATTATTCTCCACAATAGTTGCATCATTTCACAACTCCACCAACAATGCCTTATTGTCCTAGTTTTCTCACATTCTCTCCAACATTTATCATTATTATTTCCTGTCATCTTAGCCAATCTGAAAGGTGTACAGTGGTATCTTGGTATTGTCTTATTTGCATTTTTCTGATCAATAATGTTTTAGTACATTTTATATGACTAGAAATGGTTTTAATTTCTTCATCTAAAAATTGTCTGTTCATCTCCTTTGAACCATTTGTCAATCAAAAAAAATGACTTGTATTCTTATACATTTGAGTCAGTTTTCTATATATTTTAGAAATGAGGCCTTTATCAGAAGCATTGGCTATAAAAATTGTTTCCCAGTTTTCTGCTTTCCTAATATTAACTAGAGTAGGTTTGTTTGTACAAAAACTTTTTAAATTTAACATAATCAGAATTATTCATTTTGCATTTTGTAATGTTCTCTAGTTCTTCTTTGGCCATAAATTCCTCCCCTCTCCAAAGATCTGACAGGTAGACTATCCCTTTCTCTCCTAATTTAACTATCGTATCATCCTTTATGTCTAAATTATTTCAAAAACTTGAATAACAATAAACAAAAATTCCCTACTAAATAGTAAGGTAGAAATTCTGCCTATTAAACAAATTTAACAAAAATAAAAGCAGAGACTTCACTGAATTGATAAATAAAAGTAAAAAATAAAAGTAAAAGTTGGTTTTAAAATGAATAAAACAAGGGAATAATTAATTTGATTTTTTTTATTTTTAAAAGAGAAAAAAATCAAATTGTTCATTTCAAAAATAGACCTGAAGAGACTATAAAGACAATTTTCTAAAGCATTTTAACTTATATTATAAAGCAGCAATTATCAAAGCAATCTGGTATGGCTTGGAAATGGTGTATCAATGAAATATTTTAAGTACATAGTACATTATAGTAAATGATGATTTTAATTTAATATATGATAAACCCAAAGATCCAAGCTTTTGGAAGAAAAAAATCACTTTTTGACAAAAACTGCTGAGAAAACTGGAAACCAGTATGGTAGAAACCAGTTATAGACCAATATCTCACAGTGTATATCAAAATAAGGTCAAAATGATACATGATTTGCATAAAAGCATGGAGCAATCTGTATTAGAGAGTCAGTGAAATCATGAATAACTTCAACAAAGCTGCAGATCAGAAAGTAAATACTCGTCTGTCAGCAGCCTTACCTTAAAGGCTGCTCTTCCAAAGGAGTCTCCCAAGCTTATATCCAAATCTTCCAAGAAATATCTTTAAAAAAAAAAAAGCAAGAAAAAGAAAAGGCATTTCTCGATGTGTTTTAAGAGTCATTAATATAAGATAAAAACAGAAAGATGAATGCCCTTCAAAGGTCGCCATCATGAATGCTAACGAGTTCAAAGTCCAGATCAAGAGGAATAGATGAATAAGTTAAGATACGGGAATGTAATCAATACTATTGTTCTTGTAAGAAATGATGGAGGACCCTGGGGGGGGGGGGTGGTGTCAGATGCCAGCCCTGGAATCAGTGACTCATCGCCCTGAGTTCAAATCCAGATTCAGACACTTCCTAGCTGTGTAACCCTGGGCAAGTCACTTAATTCTGATTGTCTATGTGAGAGGAGAGAGACAGAGGCAGAGATAGAGAGATAGAGATATAGAGAGAGATTCAGAGAAACAGAGACAGAGACAGACAGACAGACAGACAGAGCCTCAGTAACTCTGATCCACACAGTGACCCACCACAGTTTCAAAGGACTCATGATAAAATTTGCTATCCACCTTCAAAAAGAAAACTGATGCACTCAGAGTGCAGATTGAAGTTTTTTTTTTTTTTTATTTTTCTCTTAGGTTGTTGTGTTTTTTGTTTGTTTATTTGTTTTTGTTTTGTTTTTTCTTTCTTTCTTTTTTTTTTGAGAGCAGGACTAATGCAAAAGTTAAGTTTATACAACTATACATATTTGCAATACTTTTTTTTTTCTTCTCATTGGGTAAGAAGGAGGGAAGGGAAGGACAGAATTTAGACCTGAAAAAAAAATACAAAAGTCTCTGTCTCTAAAACAGTCCAAATCAAAGATGACTTCCCTGTAGATGAATGCTTCTGTGATGGCTCCCCCAAGTCTTAGAATGTTGATCCACAGTCCCTCGGGAGTTCAGTCTCCAGGTACACATGGACTGGGAACAAATGGATGAAGAATTCTGGTGGCAATAACTCTTCAGTCCGTCATGGACAGACATTGCGAAGGAAAGGGAACTGAGCCTAGTCCATTGGTTGGAACTTCTGGGAAGTTCTACAGTACTCCCACTCTCTCTCTCTCTGAAACAAGGACTGGTTCTTTTTGAACACCAGTATTCTGCCTTTGATGTGAGCTGGCCAAAAGTCATGGAGCATCAGGGTCAGCGGAGAAGTGAGTTCAAGGATCCCCCAAAGTCTTGAACATGGAGAAATGCAGAGCAAGTGGGAGGACGGATTCTTCTGTACATTAAAAACAGAGAATTGCCCGGGAGAAGGGGTGTAAAGGGAACCAAGATGAAAGCAGATGAAAGAAAAATCTGGGCTGGTCACACAGTGGAGTAAGTGCTAACCAGGGATACTCATGCTGATGGGAAAGGGGGAAGGGAAACAGTTATCTATTTATATGGCGCTCACTCCTTGCCGGCACTGGCTGGGTGCTTTTATATATATCACATTTGATGCAATGTCAGAGGAACTAGAGGTAGCGTCCCCCTTCCCCCAGAGGAGAAGGGCTCCTCCGCAATTAATTTATGAGAGGAGATGGACGCTTGCCACATGCAGATATAATTATATAGTGATCATCATCGGAGAGATTGCCTGCTTATGGGACATCACAGATCTATTGATTCAAGAAAACACAGAGTAATGTGATACTTTCATTCTCTGGTGCCTTTAAGCATAATGTAGTTTCCCTGTTTTCCCCCCTTGGCCATATCCATTTTCATTGTTGCCTTATCTGAGATCCCCCATTTTGGGAAACTGCCTGAAGCGTATTAGATATTGTTCTAATCTCTCATTTAATTCCATCCATGTCTTTGTTCGGTACACAGCAAAGACTTAATAAATGTTTGTTGAGTGTATGTGGAACTAAATATGTTTCCTTTATGGAGCTAATTGTTGTTTTCTGCTTGCTAATACATTGGGCCATTCTTTTGGCAGATGGATGTCCATTCTATTCCTTCCATCAAATTCTGTTATATTAATATTTTTCTTTTAAGCCAGCACAAGCTTTGCTACATTCATCTAATCTCCTTGGTGTCTCAAGACTCCCTCAGCCCTCTGCCATGTAGCCTAAATCCAGATTACTTGATTCTATTTTTTTTTTGTTATTCTCTCTTTATCTGTCTCTGTCTCTCTCTCTATGTCTTTGTCTCTCTCTCTCTGTCTCTCTCTGTCTCTCTCTGTCTCTCTGTTTCTCTCTTTCTCTCTTTCTCTCTCTCTCTCTCTCTCTCTCTCTCTCTCTCTCTCTCTCTCTCTCTCTCTCTCTCTCTCTCTGTCTCTCTCTCTGTCTCTGTCTCTCTCTATTTTTCCCCCAATCCAAATAAAAGTTCAGTTCAGAACCTTCCATTTTATCCATCCCTTGCTTCAATCACCCTTCTCTTGCTTTGAATGACATTCCTCTATGACAAATATATACATATATTTCTAACAAATTCGTTTCTAAGAAATATTAATTCAATTTCTTTCTTCTCATATTTTTTTTTGCTTTTAAATTATTCAAGGATCTAAGCTCCCATTGTGGGCTTTGTATATAAATAGTCTTTCTTTATCCTCTTAATGACCCTTATAAAAAGTAAGGCAGCTAGAAGATAATATTGCCATGTCCCTTAACCCAGATAAGAGTGTGATTGTGATCTCTCTTCCATTCCCCAATCTCTTTCTCTTTGTTGGAATGATCTTTATATATACAGCCCCATTCCTGAGCTTTATGAAAGAGACAACCTGGAACCGTGGAAGGTACAATGGATAGAGTTAAATATGAACCCAATCCAGCATCTGCCTTACACCGTGGGCACGCCTTGTCTTCAGAATGCAGGGAGGCAGTTAGTGCATTCTGATTCTCTCCCTCTTCAAATCCATCTCCTTTTGATTACTTTCTCCTTCCCATTCCTTCCGCTCTAAACAGTTGTCTTACATCTGTTCCAAGTCCAAAGCCCCACCTTGAGCCCAAATCCCAGACATCCTAGGGTCTCCAGGCTTCTCTGCCAGGCTCTCTGATTGCAACATGGTATCTGGAACCCTGACCCCAAGCTCTCCATTGGTCCAACTCCAGGGTCTGGAGAGCATCCCACCTCAAACTGAGAATGAAAGAAACAAAAGAGAAAACAGAACTCTCCCAGACCCATTTCTATTGCGTGCATTAAGCCATCAAGTGAAATGAGAGAATGAGGGAAAGACAACTTCCTTTGTCAATTCAGTAATTGAACTAGGGGCTATCTGTACTCTCTGGACACAGCAGGAAGAGAGATATTGTCCCAATCTTGCAGATTTAGAGACAGTCTACTCTGGCTATGTTGTCAATCCAAGGAAATTACTCCCAGCCATTTGGTGGGAGAATGCCGGACACAAAGTGCCTCCATGTTAGACAATCAGCATGCCCCAAGAGTCATTAGTTATCTGGAGCTTTTCTTGCTTTGTGGAGTAGGACATATGTCAAAGCCTAATTTATACCAGACATTCAAATAGCTCAGGTCTTCGAATTTATCAACCACTAGGCCACTGTATTTCTTTGCTTTTGCATGTTGTTCCCCTAATCTGTTCCACTGATTGACTTTTCTATTTGTGAATTTTGAGATCTGGCACTGCTAGGTCTACTTAGATTTCCTCCTCCCTTTCTTTTTGCTCTTACCCTAAATATTCTTGATCTTTTGTTCTTCCAAATGAAATTCGTTTTTTTTTCTAAAATCTATAAAGTAAATTTTGGGGAAGTTGATTAATATTTAATGGAATAAGTAAATTAATTTATATAGCAATGTCATTTTTATTCTCATGAATAATCAACTTGTGAGCACTTCTCCAATTATTTAGGTCTATGTTTATTTTCACAAAAAAAATGTATCTCATAGTTGCATTCATAGATTTCTTATGTATAGAGTGGCAGCTAGATTCTGGAGTATTTTATATGCTCTGTAGCTATTTTAACTGGAATTCCTTACCTTTTCCTGGTAAGTTTTGTTGACAATATGCAAAAATGCTGATGACTTAAGTGCATTGATTATTGCAACTTTGCTGAAATTATTGCTTCAATTAATTTTTAGTTGACTCTTTAGGATTCTCTAAATAAATTGTTATATCATATTGTCATTTACATTTTTATAACTAATATAGTCAATTATAAGGATAGTTTCTGATATAACCTAGCCACTGTGTATAATCTTTGTGACAAGTTGTAGTCTCTACTAATTGTAGTAAAAAAAATTGTTTTGCTATTCATTAGAGATTTTGATTTAAAGTTTTGTTTCCATGTTTCAACTGTCTCTGATTTAGGTGTTCACACCATCTTTGTATTCTAAAAGGAATATAGTAGGATCCCCTCTTTTATCTCCTCCACCAAAATAGCTCATGCAATTGGTCTTTGAATATTTGTTAGAATTCATGTGTAAAGCCCTCTGGTCCTTTTTTTTTTTTCTTTTGGAGTTCATTGATGGATTTTTCAACTTTTTTTGACATTAGATTATTTTATTCAAGTAGTTTTTGTTCTTGGTGTTTTACATTTTTGTAAGTATTCTTTTAGTTCTTTTAGGTTGTCAGTTTTATTGGCATATAATTAGGCAAAATAGTTTCTGCTAACTTTAGTTCTTTATTCATTGTGAATACTACTTTTTAAATTTTTGATACTGATAATTTGTTTTTCTTTTTAAAAATAAAATTATTTAATAGTTATTTTTAAATGGATCCCATTTTTATTTATTCATTCCTTTTTAAATTTTAAATTTTGCTAATTCTTTGACTTTTCAGGATTTCTACTTAGTAATTTGGTTGGGTTTTAAAAATTTGTTAGTTTTCTGTTTTATTTTGTTTTTAATTGCATGCTCAATTCACTGGCCTGTCCTTTCTTTGTTTTATTGATGAGTGTTTAGATATAGAAACTTTTGCCTATAGACTGCTTTAGTTGCATCCTTAAAATTTCACTAGGCTTCCTTACTTTTATCTTTAATCTGTTCTTTTAGCCATCATTTTTAAAGTTGTTTTTTAATGTCTAATTTTTAATATTTCTTTTTTCTCTCAATAGTTTTATTTTCCCAATTACATGTAAACATAGTTTTCAAAATTCATTTTTGTAAGATTTTGAAATCCATTTTTTCTTTTTCCTTCTCTTATCATTCCCCTCTCAAGATAGAAAGAAATCTGATATAGGCTATATATATATGTGTGTGTGTGTATATATATATTATATTCAACAAAGGCTGGTGAAGAAAATTTTATGTTTAAATCATTTAAAACATAGTTTTCTTCATCAGTCTTTGTTGAATATAATTCCATCACATTGTAGTTAGTAAAAGATCCATTTAATATTTCTGCTTCTCTACATTTGCTTGTGAAATTTTTATGCTCTAATAAATCTTTGGTTTTTGTAAATTTTCCTTACACAGCTGAGAAATACGTATACTTCCTTCTATTCCCATTCAAACATCGCCAGTAATATTAAACTTTTCACATGTGTTGTCTACCCCATCGGAACGGGGATTGTCTTACTTTTCTATCTGTGTCTCCTTCACTTAGCTAAAGACTTTTTATATATCTAAATTCCCTAAAATTTTATTCAAGTTTTTAACCTTCTTTCTTGTTTATTTTTTGGTTCAATTCTGGAAGGGTTATAGTGAGATCTACTAGTAGTATTGTTTTACTGTCAATTTCTTCCTGCAATTTATTTATCTTTTCCTTAAATTCTTTTTTCAAAAATTTCCTCCGATGAACTAATTTTCTAATTCTTGTAGCATTTTATTACATTATTAGAAGTATTTTAAAGAGTCTTTTTAAAGTTTTATTTCATTTCTTCTAAGAATTCTAGTTGACCTTGTAGAAAAGATGTGTTTTTCTCTACAGATTTGCTTGTAGTTTTTTTTTTTTTTTTTTTTTTTTTGGAGTTATTTTCTTCTTTTGAGTTTGCATCTTAGAATTTTCTGGCATAATGAGTACTTCACAATATGGGGATCTGTTTTGTTTAATCATTTTTCTAGCCTAACATCCCAAATTTGGATGTTGTGTTAGGACCAACTTTTGCGTACTTCTGGAGACAATATCAAGGCTTTGTTTGGCTTTGTTGTGGATTATGTGTAATCTAGTTATTGGTTTCTTTGAAAACTGAATTTTTTGTTCTTCACTAATCTTAGGAGTAATTCAGACTATAGCCCTTGCAATACCTTCTCAATAAATATTCCTTTTTAATAATTAACTGATTTCAATTAGCTAAGTGATGTCAAAAACATTGGGGGCTCATGAGCAATAGTATTAGTAGCTCCAAGGGAAGAATTGATAATCTTCTGGAAACCTAATTTGCCAATGTGAAGATGCTTAGGAGCATTATATAAAGTAATTTCAAGGAGGGATCACTAACATATGAGGATATTATCAGGGAAAGCCTCATATAGGTTATAGTATATGAACATGTTTTGAAAGAAGGAAGCTAATTATTCTACCAAGCTGAGGGCAGAGAGCTTTCTAGATGTCAGGGGGCATTCCTCCAAAACCATGGAAGCAGGGAATTCTCCAAGTCTCTCCTTTCTAGTCAATCTTCCATTCAGCTGTCCAACTAACTTTTTTTAAGCTTTTTATTTTCAAAGCTTATGTATACTTGTGTTCCAATTTTTTCTCCTTCCTTTCCCCCCCACCCTCTCCCCAGATGGCAAATAAGCCGGTATGTGTTAAATCTGTTCAATTCATCTATGCATGTTTCCACATGAGAATTCATCTGTCCAAGAAAAATCAGATCAAAAAGGAAGCAAATGAAAAGGAAAGCAAAACCCAAGCAAACAACAACAAAAAGAGTGAAAATGCTATGTTGTTATCCACACTCAGTTCCCAGAGTCCTCTCTGTGGATGCAGATGGCTCTCTCCATCACAAGATCATTGGAACTGGCCTAAATTATCTTGCTGTTGAAAAGAGCCATGTCCATCAGATTTGATCATTGTATAATCTTGTTACCGTGTATAACGATCTCCTGGTTCTGTCCATTTCACTCAGCGTCAGTTTAAGTCTCTCCAGGCCTCTCTGAAATCATCCTGCTGATTGTTTCTTATAGAATAATAATATTCCATAACATTGATATACCACAGTTTATTCAGCCATTCTCTGACTGATGGGCGTCCTCTCAGTTTCCAGTTTCTGGCCACTACAAAAAGAGCTGCCACAAACATTTTTGCACATACAGGTCCCTTTCCCTTCTTTAAGATTTCTTTGGGATATAAGCCCAGTAGAAACCCTGCTGGGTCAAAGAGTATGCACAGTTTGATAACTTTTTGCGCATAGTTCCAAATTGCTCTTCAGAATGGTTGGATTTGTTGACAGTTCCACCAACAATGCATCAGTGTCCCAGTTTTCTCACATTCCCTCCAATATTCGTCCTTGTCTTTTCCTTTTATCTTAGCCAATCTGACAGGTTGTAGTGGTATCTCAGAGTTGTTTTAATTTACATCTCTCCAATCAATAGTGATTTAGAGCACCTTTTCCTATGACTAGAAATAGTTTTAAATTCTTTATCTGAAAAGTGTCGGTTCGTATCCTTTGACCATTTATCACCAATTGATTTTTCTAAGTACAATCATGCTATCCCTAATTTAATCAATTTCATTGGCTCTCTGTTGCATCCAGGAGCCAATATAAAATGATCTATTTGGTTTTTAAAGCCCTCCATAGCCTGAGACATTTCTATCTTTCCAGTTATCTAACATTTTAGATTCCTCCTACCTATACCTATACCTACAACAGTGACTCTGACCTTTTTGCTGTACAGGGGACTCTATTTCCTGACTCTTACTAATTTCCCCTGCCTGGAATATCTCTCTCTTCATTTCCACCTTCTGACTTCCTCCAACTGCCCCCTATAGTCCCATCTTCCCTAAGAAACTTTTCCCACTGCTCCTTAGTCTTAGTGCCCCCTCTCTGATACTACCAAATTTGCCCTGTGTGGGTCTTGTTTGTACCCAGTTGCTTGTGCATTAAGTTCCCCATTAGACTGTGATATCCTCGCAATCTGGGATTGTCTTTTTGCTTTTGTTCTGCCCTTTTTTGGATCCCCAGAGCTTTACTCCTAGTTGTTGTGGGTTATCCTTTGTTTTCCAAGAGGACAAATGACATCACAGGTGATGTCTTGATTTGAGTGTGAAGAGATATATTGACTTATGGCAGGTATTTACTAAATGCTGGTTGCTTGACTAATTGAGATGGAAAGTGGGGAACAGCGGACATTATTATTTCAGAGTATTGAAGAATTCATGAAAACATCATTATGAAATATGCCTGGAAAGGAAAGCAAAACCATCTTATAGAAAGCTGGGATTTTATTCTGATGGTAAGAAGGAAGCAGCGAAGACATAAGAGCATGAGCAAATCGCAATTTAATCCTATCAACAATAACAATAAGTCACAGCTCATCATTACCTGTGTTTTAAGGCTTAAAGAGCGCTCTACACATAGCTACCCATCAGGGAGCAGACCAGAAGCCCTCTGAGTGATAATCAGTCCATCATCAATGACTCCCTCCCACTTCCCCTGCTTTTAGTTTGCAGACTTTGGGGGGCAGTCTGGGGTCCATTAGATTAATTAACCATGAGGTTAATGTGATAGCCTTCTTTTCCTCATGCCAGGTTCATGCAATAATGAAATCTAATGAAATAAAGTTATTGAAGGAGGATTTAGTAGTAAATTAAGAATAGAGAAATCAGGAAAGCTGGGGCTGAATTGATGCAGAGTGAATGGAGTAGAACCAAGGGTGTAAATGTCTTAAGGACAGTGACCATGTAAATGGACAGATCACTGAAAGGAAGTCGCCGTGTCAGTACCTGAAGAACCAGCCATAGTCCCCGGGGAGCGGCTCTCTTTTGTAACACAGGCGGGGGCCACGGTCCTGGAACACGGTATCTGTCATCGTCGGCAGTCGCCGTATTGAAGACCTTTGCTAAACTGGTTTTCTCAGTTACCAGGGAGAGTTTGATAGGGCAGGGGCCAGAGCAATGATTGATGTGAAGACAAAGGGCATCAATCAGACCTTCTATGACCAGCAGGGGCCAGTGGTCCTTCAACCCAGTGCAGGCGGTAGGGGAAGATAGATATTTCAGGAAAAGGAATGGAAGAATAATGACAACCGGAGACATTTCTATCCCACTTTGTGGTTTGTGGAACACGTTCCGAACAAAGATTTAAGTTTAGCAGACTGTGAGCAGATTTGTTCTGAGCACCATGTCAAGTAAAAACCCCGAAAGCTTTTTTTGTTTTTGCTTTTTTAAAGAGAAGTGGAAGAAGCCACGTCCTCTTGCTGCTGCAGCTTGGTGACCGATACGGGCAGCAGAGAAAAAAGGCTCTCCTGGTAGACGGGCCCTGAGTGTTTAGCCTGGACCCGGGGAGGGCTGGAGGTGCTGGGGATCTTAGGAATTATTTCTTTAAACAGCAATTCGGTCCCAATAGCATTTGCGCATTAATGGCATTGCTGGGGATTGTCTGGTGCTTTTCTAACCTTGTCGAACAATCTTGTTTTTCATTTAAGACTTAGGGGGGATTTCCCAGAGAGCCAGGTTTTTACATTTATAAACCAACTCATTGGGAAACAGGCTGCATGCGGTTTTTACTCTTTCACTTTGATTCCCTGGGAAAGATGACAAGAGTTAATGTTTCTTCAATAGAAAAGCTTATTGTGTCTGGTCTACTCTCATAAATATGTCTGCTGCTGCACAGTCTCTATAATAACCGGGACAGGTGCCAGACCAGACGGAGCAGGGGAGGGACCTCAGAAACCATCCCTTCTCACCCCCTCAGATCTGCAGAAGACACGGCTGAGACCCAGAAGGGAAAGCGATCCCCCCCAAGCAGCAAGGGGCAGACAGGGTATTTGAACCCAGGGCTTCTCGTCCTACCTCCACTGCTCTCCCCATTCCTCAACTTTACTCTCCCCCCTAAAGATAGAGCCAGATCTGATTCATCCACAGATCCCAGATTTAGAGCATAAAAGGCTTAGAGATCACTTTGTCAAAAATTCTCAATATATAAGCCAAGAAACTGAGAACCAGGCAATCCAATCCAATGAACATTTATGAGCACAGGCACTGTGCTGAGCATTGGGGGTACAATTAATGGAGACAGTCCCTACCTTCAAGAAGCTTACGATCTAATGGATGGAAACAAAGCAATAATGGATAGAGAGTTGAAATGTGGCAGAGCAACAGATAAAGTGGGCTGAGCCAAAGCCTAGTTTCTGCCCCCTTTAAATCAAGCCATTAGAAAGAGCACCAATCAAAATGGAGAAGAAGCTTGGTCAAGGCATGAATTAGCAGCATGGCGGTGAGATGAGAGGTGATGAGCTTATTTAGGCTGGGAGAGCATCTTGCTCCGTGGAGTTGAGACGAGGCAACAGATACACAATGGAGTGAGACAAGTTAAGTGATGGGTCACTTAAAATCATGAGTATCAGGGGTGGGATTTGAATCCAAGACTTACTCATTTCCAGTAGGATATTCTGTGACTCTACCAAAAGTGATAAAATAGCCAGGAAAATTAGAGTAGTAAAACAGAGTCAAAAGACCTGAATCTTGGCTCTCTTCTTGGGCATAAATGGGATCTTAGGCAAGTCCTTTTCCCTTCTAGCCTCAGCCTCCTCATCAGCAAACTAGAGCAATTGGGCCAAATGGTCTTTACCATCTCAGGATTCTCAAATGTATTCCATGTTATCTGCCTTAAACTCTGTCACTTCTGAAATACCCATTATCTCTTTTGTTAATTAGTTTTTAAAGATCATTTGAAGTGGCTCAACAATTACATTTAAGATTTAAAATTTGTCTGCACCATGCCCTTGAATGAGTCAATATAAGACTTATCATAAGCTAAAGTTTGGTTAAAAATAGTGCTCACTTGCCTTTCTTGCTGTCCTAGATTAGAAATTGACCCATGGCCAGCCACTTGCATTAAGCAGGAACTGCGTGGCTTACATCGTAGAGAGATGACATCCATCTTCAAGGCAGCCTTAGACAGAGGAATTATTTTAAATGCCACTTCTCTCATTTCCACCAGAATCTAAGAGTCCAGACTCCGGTTCCTCATCTCTGTTTATCCCTGAAAATCTGCTTGACAAGGGATGTTACCCTTGCCGTGGGTTTGATTTCTATCTCTATGTAAATGATTGCTCAAACCACCAATCTAGCTGTAATTTCTTTTCTAAGCACCAATTGCCCGTTTCATATATTTAGCTCGGTGGTCCATAGACATCCAAATTCAATGTATCCAAAATGGAACTCATGGTCCTAAGACCCTCCTGTCTTCTTAATGTCTGTTTTTCTGGCAAGGATAAAGTCATCCTTCCGTTCATGTGGGTTGGAGACCTCAAGTCATCCTCCACTGCCCTTCTTTTGCAATGTGGATATCCCATTTTGACAATTCTGCCTCACAATCTACTTCCCTTCCCTTGCTCCCCCCACTTCAGTCCCTCATCACCTCCTAACAATCTCCTAATTGTCTCTTCTTTCAAGATTGCTTCCACTCTGAATTCCCCCCTTCTCAATACCTTTAAAGCATTTCTTCTCTTTGATTGGAAAAGGTGGAGAGTGGACATTAAAATAATCTTCCTACACTCTCTATTTAAGGAGGGACCCAGAGCAGCCATCTCATTATCACAAATAATGTGTCCTTAGCATGCCCCTCTCCCCCCCCAGCCAGTTTCTTTTTATATTCTCTCCTCCTTAGATTGTAAGCTCCTTGAGGGCAGGGTCTGTTCCCCCCCCCCCCTCCAGTGGATGGTATGCAGAAGGTGTTTAATAAATGTTTACTATTGACTAATTGGGAAAATTTTTTTTACAAAGAAGTTTGATGCTATGAAAAAAGTTTCCAACAGAGAGATCCCAAAGTGGAACAGCCTGTGTTCAGAATTATCGCAGTCCGTTTCCTTGTGGCACATCAAGGAGAGAGAGTAATTTTGGCAGATACAAGTCCTCCTTTCAGGTATTGCTAGGACTGGATGGCCACTTCTTTGTTGGTTTATAATTCCCCTCCCCTCACCAAAACACAGAGCCCCGACAGCAGGATCTGTTGAAATTATTATCTCCTGCAGAAAATCCAGAAAGGTTCCTGCAAACAGAAAGTTTGTAAGAAAATTGTGTTGGGTGAATTCATCCATTCGACACAGTTATTAAATTCCCACTGTCTGCATGTTCCCCAGGCTAAGCCCCTATTGGGGTTCTCACTCCTTATGGAGGTGGAGCTAACCATGAATTTCTCTCGGATGTGAGGATAAGAAAGAGCAAAAGGAAGAAAACGGGAAACATAGGGAGGCTTCATGTAGGGAATCTGAAAGTGTTTTGAAAAGAAGAGAGAGACAGAGACAGACAGAGATGAGACAGAGACAGAGACAGAGCAGAGAGACAGAGACACAAAGAGACAGAGAAAGCTAGAAAGGAAATGATGCTTTTTCTTTTTATTATTATATCTTTTTATTGGCAGAACATATGCATGGATAATTTTTACATTATCCCTTGCACTCACTTCTGTTCTGACTTTTCCCTTCCCTCCTCCACCCCCTCCCTTAGATAGCAGGAAGTCCCATACATGTTAAACATGTTAAAGGATATCTTATATGTGTACAATTCCCTTGTTGCACAAGAAAAATTGGATTCAGAAGATAAAAATAACCTGGGAAGAAAAACAAAAGTGCACGCTGTTTACACTCATTTCCCAGTGTTCCTTCTCTGGGTGTAGCTGATTCTGCCCATCATTGATCCATTGGGTCTGAGTTAGCTCTTCTCTATGTTGAAGATATCCACTTCCACCAGAATCCATCCTCATTCAGTATTGTTGTTGCCCTGTATAATGATCTCCTGGTTCTGCTCATTTCCCTTAGCAGGAATGATGCTTTTTCTCAGTTCCAAAAGATTCACATTATACAGGATCTTGACAAAGTATCCATCCACGTATAAATCCCGGCACTTCACTTAAGCAATTTCACAGAATGACTCAAAAGTCAGGTACATGGACACGGAGATGAGTAAGTGCAAAAAATAAAATCCACAAAACAGAAGCTTGAGGAGATCCCAGTCCAAGTCCTCTCAAGACAAGGAGCTCCAACGTGAACAAGGAGGAACATGGGATGCTGCCGACAAGCTGTCACCCTCTTGGCCATCGTCATGCCTCTGGAATCTCACCGTCTTCAGGACCACATGGACTCTGAAATTCACGGCTCCTCTCTCCCTCCTTCCCTTTGATTGGGGAGACTGGGATGGGATTGTGGAGATTTCTTGGGGATCCTTCCCCCAAGGGTCCATTTAAAGACAGCATCCAAGGCAGCCATCTTGTCATTTTCCACTCCTGGACTTCATTATCCCCCCATTCCCAGTTACATCTTCCTCCTCTTTTTCCCTTTTCAGCATCTTCGTATGTGTTGGCTTCCCCATTAAATTGTAAACTCCTTGAGGGCAGGGACTGTCTTTGGTCTTTGTATCCCTAGAACATAGTTCCTGGCACAGGAGGCACAAGACTTCCTGACTGACTTCGGCTAGTGAACTTTTCAAGAAAATACCCAGAAGGAGTGTGTGTGTCTACGACACGTTCTAGTCTCTACTCCTCTATGGATGCTCTTTGTGAGAAGGGATTATTTGGGGTTTGCGCTATTGTTGTCCAATACTGGAGAATGGAGTGATTTGCCATTTCCTTCTCTAGTGTATCCCCGTTTTTAACAATAATAATAGTTGTTTTTTGCTTTTCAAAATACATGCAGAGGATAATTGTGGAAATGTGTATAGAAGAGTTAACATGTTAACATAGAGTGGATCATTTGCCATTTAGGGGAGGAGACGAGGAGAAAGGAGGGAGAAAAAAATGGGGACACAAGGTTTTGCAAGAGAGTGAATGTTGAAAATTATTGTGCATATGTCTTAGAAATCAAAAACTTCAAAATAAAACAAAATGGGTAAAATACATGCAAAGATAGTACCATTCTTTGAAACATTTCCACAGTCAGCATGCTGTACAAGAAAAATCAGATCCAAATGGGGAAATAATGAGGAAGGGGGAAAAAGCAAGTAAACAACAATAAAAAATTTGAAAATGCCATGTTGTGATCCACCCTCAGTCCCCACAGTCTCTCTCTGGGTGCAGAGGGCTGCTCCATCACAAGGTCATCAGAACTGGCCTGAATCCCCTCATTGGTGAAGAGTCCATCCCAGTTGATTATGAGTGTTTTCCCATTTTACAGAGAAGGAACTAAGGCAAATACAGGACAAGTGGCTTTGCCTGGTAGACGTTTGAACTCAGATCTTGCTCACTGCAGGCCACGAGCTCTATCCACCAGCCCCCGCACAAGGCTTGGTATATGTAGGGGGTTAATAAATGCGTGTTGGTTGATATAGAAAGGCTGGTGATTTGTTGGTCTTAAAGGAGCAGGTCTGACAGCGTGAAGGGCTGCACGTAAGGGACTAAGCATCTCGGAAGGGCATTTTCTGGCCGCCAGCTCTGGAGCAGGCTGGGATTCTGAGCCAAGGGCCTGAAGCAGAAACAGGAGAGTTGAAAAGGTGCAAGTCTCAGCCCGAGGGCATCTTGCTGCTTCTGGGCTGGGCTCCCAGGAAGGCCGGAAGCTTTGTCCCCGAGGCAGCGGCCTAAAGGGCTACAGTCCCCCTCCCCTTGGCAGAGGCCAGAGGAAGAGGCTAAAGGGGCAAAGTCAGGGAGGGCAGCTGAGGACGGGCAAGGCTCCTGAAGTCGGGTGCCAGCCTGAGGGTGGCTGGGGACAACACCGCTAAGTCACCAGGATGCTCCCTGCAGGAGAGGAGGAAGGGCTGGCCTTGGAGGGCAGAGCCAGGTATGTGCCAGAGCTAGCCTGGCTGAGGACCGATAGGACCTCTGCCTCTGGGGGGGAGCCTCCATCCCTCTGTGGGGGTCCTGTCTGTCTGTGGGGCTCTGACCCTGGGGGGGAAGCCTCTGTCCCTCCGTGGGGGCCCTCCCTCCCTCTGTGGAGTCCTCAGTCCCTCTGGGGGGTCCTTAGTCCTTCCTCCAGAGCCCTCTGTCCTTCCTTGGGGTTTCATTGTCCCTCTGTGGCATCCTTCTGTCCCTCTGGGGGGCCCTTCCACCCTCCATGGGGGCCAACTCTCCCTTGGTAGCAGTTCACTGTCGTTCTGGGGGGCCCACCAGCCCTCCATGGGGGTCCTTTCCCAATAGACCCATGGGAATCATCCTTTTGGAAGAAATATCCTTCCTTCTTTATTTGTTGTTTAACTGATTGGTAAAAGGAAGATTGGTGGAAGCTTGTGAACTGTGGTTTTTAAGTGGTTGCTGACTTAAGCATGGCTGAAACTTTCAGGCAGCCCAGGGTATAATAAGTCAACCAGCATTTATTAAGCACCAACTATATGCCAGCCACCAGGGTTAAAAGAAAAAAAAAGGAGGGGCAGCATTCGCTTTCAAGTTCAGTCTAAGGGAAAGATAATATGCAAACAAGTATGGCAAACAAGATGTAGACTGGATAGTCTTAAAGAAAAGAAGGAAGGAAGCAAGCATTTATTAAGCTCCTACTATATGCCAGGCAGTATGCTAAATGCTTTATAAATTTTATCTCATTTGATCCTCAGACAATCCTGGGAGGGAGATGCTGCTGTGATTCTCATTTTACAATTGCAGAAACTGAGACAGAAAGAAGAGAGGCGTCTTGCCCAGAATCACACAGCCAGTAAGAGTCCAAGGCACCTTTCATTCCCAGGCCCAGCACCATTGGGTGCCCTGTGTTTGCCGTCAGAGGGAAGAAGCAGGGCCCTCGGGGACTAAGAAAGGCTTCCTGAAGCAGGGGACATTCTAGCCTGAAGGGAGCCGAGATATGGAAATGAGCTGAAAGAGAATCCAGGTGGGAGGGGCAGCCCACAAAGTGGCAGGAATCAGTAGATAAAAAAGGGAAGTGGACAGTCAAAGAGCACCTGACAGGGGGAGAGGGGGAAAGACTGAAAAGGGGGGAAGGGGACTTTCAAAGCCAAAGGATTTTAGATTTGACCTTGGAGGTGAGAGGGAGTCATGGGAGTTTGTGGAATAGAGGAGTGACATGGTCACATCTGACTCTGGGGAGATCCCTTGGACAGCCGAGTGGACAATAGGCCGGAGGGGGACAAGATTGAGCTAAGGAGTGAGCTAACCAGCGGCTACTGCCATCATCCGGGCATGAAAATGATAATAAAAGTAACTAATCCCAGGGCCAAAGCCATTGATGTGGGACTCTCCCCCTGCTGATGGAAAGCAACTTGGAACTCTGGGGAGAAGGGAGAAGAGCCAGCAGTCTCCATGGTATCACTTCTTCCCAAGTGACCCCAGGACCAAAGCCCATTTGGGGGGACTCCGTCCTCATTGTTGGTAGGTAACTTGGGAACTCTGGGAAGGAGTGAGAGAAGCCAGAGCAGCTTCTTCCCAGGATCTTTCCTTCAGCAAGTGGGCTCGGCATCTTCCATCTTCTCCCTCAAAGCTGGAATTCAAAAACCCCCACGATCGCTGCAGCGCCACAGATCATTCAGAGAATGAAGGGCTCTCCAGGCTCCTGCTCTTGCCAGTCCTGCTCCGCCCCTTACCCAGGTGCAGGATGCTGCTCGGCAGTGAAGAGGCTGAAGGGCTCCTTGTTGCCTGGGATTTCTCTGGCATCTGGGCCCGATAGCTGTTTCTGAGTCTAGAGGTATGTACAATTTAGTCATTTTGGCAGCGCAGTTGCAAATTACTTTCTAGAATGGCTGGACCAATTTGCGACTCCACCAATCGTGCTCCAGTAAGTCTTTTCTCCCCTGCAGAATCTCCAAAATTTGTTATTTTTAGTTTTGTTAAAGTTGATGGATGCAAGGTAGAATCTTGTAGTTTATATTTCACTAATTATTAATGATTTAGAGCATCGTATTTTCCCCATACGGTTATGGGTAGCTTACATTTCTTCTTTAGAAGGCTGCTTATTCATATCCTTTAATGATTTATCATTTGATGGAGATTATTTTCATTTAATTTAATTTAATTCTCTGTGCATTCAATATTTTCTTAGTAGACTAGAAAACTTGAAGACGGTTTTAAGAATCCACACTTAATTTCTCTTCCCACATCTCCTGCACCCAAGACTTGATGTGCACATTAGAAACCCAGGGCTTGAAGTTTCCTTCCCATCTCCCCCCGGGTTCCAGGGTTCCACTAAGATCATGGCTTATGTGTTGGAGACGCAAGCAGACGTTGCTCAGTGTTGCCTCAGTGCTAACATTCTGAACTTGGAGTGGATCAATTTCTTAAATCCTCTTTCAACTCCAGTCTTGTCAAGCTCCATTATTCTCAACAGTGTCTGACAGATTGAGGTAAAAAGACATCAATTACCTTTTGAAATTACTGTCTCTGCTCTAGGATTATCAGAATTTCTGCTGACTTTGAAAGTTCATTGCACGAAGCGTATTGAAAAGATGCTGAATGTTCCCATTTATAGCTCTTTAGTCAACTGTCATGGAGTGGCGTAGACTCAATGCCATCGTCTCCCCTGCACTGATTTTATTGGGGGGAGGGTGTGGCTCATTTCTATAATTAATTTCTAGAAATTAATCTCTTTTTACATCTAATTTATTTGTATATCCTGAAAACATTTTCAATGTGGATCTATTTTTAATGTGCAAAGATCCCACTAATAAAAATGGATCCATTTAGTGCCTGTCAATAGTGACATTTCTTGTTCAGTGGTTCAGTCATGTCTAACTCTGTCTGATGCCATGGACCATACCACATCAGGCCCTTTATTCTCCACTATCTCTCCAAGTCTGCCCAAGTTCATGTTCATTGTCTGCGTGACTCTATCCATCTCATGCTCTGCCTCCCTTTTTCCTTCTGCTTTCAATTTTTCTCAACGTCAGAGTCTTTTCCACTGACATACAGACATACTAAGTGATGGGTTTATTAAGATAAATACTTGTCACCTGATCACTCATTCATTACACAAACATTTGATCAGAATTTGCTCTATGCAAAGCACTTGGTTTCAATATTGACTTTTAAAAGTGCCAACACACTGACTTGTGGCCAACCTGTGAAAGAACCTTCTGAGCTCCTATTGGTCTGATCAGTCCCTGGCGAACACACTGTCCTGTGACCTCAACATAGTGTTGCCATTTTGGTCTTCAAGAAGGAAGGATGACAACTATACAGGACTGTGTGCAATTTCCCTTAATGAAGGAAACACTAATCACAATAAGAGATAAAGACAGAGAGAGAGAAAGAGAGAGAGAGAGAGAACAGAGAGAGAGATGAGGAAAAAAAAGAAGAAGGAAGGAAAAGAAGAAAGAGGAGGAGGGAAAAAAGAAAAAATAAAGAAGGAGGAGGAAGAGAAGGAATAAGAAGGAATAAAAAAGGAGGATGAAGAAGAAGGAGGAGAAGGAAGGAGGAGGAGGAGAAGAAGATGAAGAAGAAGATAATTATGATTATGATGAAGAAGAAGATGAAAAAGAAGAAGAAAAACAAAAAGAAGACAATAATGATTATGATGAAGATGAAAAAGAAGAAGAAGAAGAAGAAGAAGAAGAAGAAGAAGAAGAAGAAGAAGAAGAAGAAGAAGAAGAAGAAGAAGAAGAAGAAGAAGAAGAAGAAGAAGAAGAAGAAGAAGAAGAAAGAGGAAAAAGAAGGAGGAGGAGGAGGAGGGAGGGAGGGAGGGAGGGAGGGAGGGAGGGAAGGAATATCCCAGATAATTATTCCTCTGTATTAAAGCTTTTACATAATAAGGATTACTGCCTGAAGAGGACAAAGTAGTTTTTTTGGACACCAGTATTTTTCTCTTAGCAATTTGTAATGAATATAGCTTTGCCCTCTATTGAATGTCAGAGGTGAATTTTGGTTAAGAAAAGTAAGTGGATCAACCAGTAATAGTCTTTAAATGTTTTGACTTGGTGATATAAAGTGTGAAGTGCTTTAAAAAATGTTTCCATAAAGAGAACTCTATTTCTTCTCATTTTTTATGTAGCCTCATAGTCTTTCACTTTCATAGGTCAATAGGCATGAATGATCTCACGGCGGTTCCATCTATTTATTGTATTATGAAGCTGACTTCTAAAAGTCCTAAATATTATGTTCCTGTCGACAAGAAAAAGGGAGTGTTTCTCATGAAGTGTAAGTGCAGGGCAGTCAACTCCCAGGTGTTCTTTGGCAGTGGATCATGGGGTGAGGGTGGGAGGACACATATTGCCTGGTCAGAATCAGGTATTTGAACAGTTTACTTTCAACTATTTCTCCAGAAAACGTCCGTGAAACAAGAGACATGAGAGTGGATCATAAATTTATAGCAAAGCTGTTGACAATAAAGTGATTCCTGTCCAAGGAGAATAGTTAAGGGAGGCTAAAAAATTAAATGTCTTCTTCATGCCCTTTTAAATCTTCTGCTCAAGGCACAACAGCATTGGCAAAACGGGTTTAATGTTTGCCTCTTATAATTGATGTGCCTGAACCTTAAATTAATTAAAACAAACATAGAATCATGAATTGAATCGACTAGATAAAAAGGTTCCTTCTCTTTGTGTTAAGAATCCCAGCTATTCTGCTCCCATTTATTATTTTTTTTTCTTTCCTTGCATTTCAAGGTTACTGTTTTCAGAATTTCCACTGATCCCACTTGAATCCAAGAAAGTATTGTGGGGGGGGGGAGAGGGGGGAGATGGGTTTGCTCCATTTTATGAGTTTCCTATTAACTTAGATGATCGAAGTCTTGCCCCATCCCATTTGAAGGGGTGCTCGGTGGGGCAGTGGATGGAGAGCACTCATCTATGTGAGTTCAAATCCAGCCTCAGATATTTACTAGGTCCATGACTCTGGATAAGTCTTCATTTTGATTGCCTTGGTTTTTTCATCTATAAAAGGAGCTGGAGAAGGAAGAGCTCCTTCCTTCCCTCCGGAGGGATATGGACGGCATTTTCCACCCCAAGTCTCTGGGAATTGTCTGGTTGAAAAGATCCAAGTCCATCAGTTGATCATCCCATAGTCTCCTTGTTGCTTTGTATAGTGTTCCCTTGATTCTGTTTGCTTCACCCAGCACTGGTTCATGTGAGTTTTTCTTGGCTTTTTCCACATCAGTCTGCTTATCTTTCATAGAGAAGAATAACATCCCAGTACATTTCTGTTCCATAACTTGTTCAGCCATTCCCCAGCTGATGGGCACCCACTCAGTTTCTAGTTCCTTGCTGCTACACAAAGAGCTGCCACAAACGTTTTACCCGCTTTATCCCGTTACCCACATGTGGATCCTTTCCCCTCTTTTATGATCTCTTTGGGATAAAGACTCAGTAGAAATACCACTGGATCAAAGGGCATGCACAGTATTACAGCCCTTTGGGCATAGTGTAGACCACATTTTGAAGGCGTCGAAGGGTCCCCTCCTCAGACGGGGTGATCCCACCCTAATTCTTCGCTCAGAACCACAGGAGCTGCCTGATGTTTGGCAGAGACTCAGGAGGATGGCTTCTTGTCTCGGTAGCCATGGTCTGGAAAGCCAAGCTAGTCAGATAGCTCGCTCTTGCTTGGCCTTCTTTAATTGATTTCTGCTGAGAAGATAAATCAGCTCACAGCAGAGAGCACATGTGTTCAGCCAAGTTTGGGGAGGTGATGTGCCCACACGGTTTCTTTCTCTGAGGAACTGAAAATGAATTGGAGCAGAACAAGGGGCCTACCTGTGCTGGGATAGTTTAAGGGCCATGTGGATGAAGCCCAACATGTAGGAAGGAAGGAAGGACGCTGGGTTCTCTGGACAGCCTGGTCTCAGAATCTAGACTTCTAGACAAACAAGGGAGCTTTCCTGGGCAGTGCCAGCCTTGGAGGACAGAGATGATCTTGGGGGAGTTGCATATTTTAGTTCTTAAAGACTTAAAGGATTATGCACTTTCTGAAGGCAGAGAGCCAGGTTTGGCTCAACTTTGTGTCAGCCCCAGTGCTCTGAACTCTTGAGGTGCTGAATCTATGTGGGATTTACTGAAACTAAAACCTAAACATATAGGAGGGCTAAGGGTTTGCAAAGGGGTGCTGGGGTGAACCCAAGGGAAGAAGAAGCAAGAACAGAAGTGCAAAGGGGGGCTGCCCTTCATAGACATGCAGAGACCAACGCTCGATGGATATAGGTTTGGATATAGGGTCAGTGGGAGATCAGAGGGGGGGTATTCTCAGATTTGGGAGCATCCTTGGGATTGATAAATGATAAGAATCACTTTTGGAACAGGGAATAGGATAGACAAGTAGGTGGCTTAGTGGCTAGAGTTAGGAAGACCTGCATTCACCTCCCACCTTATCCCTGAGTGACTTGTGGGCAAGTGACTTAATCTATCTCAGTTTCCTTATTTGTAAAAATGATCGTAATAGCATCGACCTC
This sequence comes from Sminthopsis crassicaudata, assembly GCF_048593235.1. Taxonomy (NCBI): domain Eukaryota; kingdom Metazoa; phylum Chordata; class Mammalia; order Dasyuromorphia; family Dasyuridae; genus Sminthopsis; species Sminthopsis crassicaudata. The sequence continues at coordinate 676,425,073 of NC_133618.1, forward strand.
CTCTGGTTGTTGTGAGGATCAAATGAGGCAATATTTGGAAAGTGTTTAACACAGTGCCCAGAACACAGATAAATGATAGTTGTGGTGATGATGATGGTGATGATGATGATGATGATGATGATGATGATGATGATGATGATGATTTGGAGAGGGCCACACTTATGCATTAAGGCAGGAATAATGAAAAACTCTCTGAAAACATCGGTCTTAACCTCTTAAGTCTTGATTTTATAGAGTCATTTGCAAAAAAGATCCAGATTATTCTGGGGCCACTAAGAAAACCATAAGAAGTCAGAGTCACGCAGCCCTGTCGGTTTCTTTGACAAAATGGTTTAACACATAGGCTGCCCAATAAGAAAGGAAGCAGAGAATTAGCAGGATTTTCTGTCTCAAATGAGAGTGAGGTTTCTGAGAGAAGCCCTGAACTTAGTGATAGAAAATCAGAGAGGGAAATCAATTTACTAAAGTGGCCTTAGTTAGCCATGACTGGGCAAAGATTCTCCTTTTATGGCTCTAAGGACAGGTGGACCCTCTTATGAAAGGGAAAAATTCTAAGTAGTTTTCCCCCTAATCCAAATACGGGAGAAAAGAGAGGTTGCCTTTCTGAAAGATATGGTGAAAAATCCTCAAGATTTTTTGGTTAGAAGAGAGATGGCAAAATATAAGATTACAAAGAGAGAGGGAGAGGGCAGCGCTGGGTGCAAGTACCCCAGCCGAGGCTGTAACTGAAACCAGAAGCTGGAAGCAGAGATAAGGCTCCCGGCTTCCTGCCTTGGGTTGAGGGATTAAAGTAGCCGCATGCCCGGATGTACTCGGAGGGTCATTCTGCCTCCAGTTCCATGATTCTGTTTTTTCATTGTTTTCCCTAAAATAAACTCCTCAGAACAGAAGGTCCATGACCATTTGGGAGGTCGATCACCCAAGCATTCCCATTCCCATTTTACAGATGGGAAGGCTAGTTAGTGGTGGATCCAGGAATGACGTTGAGGGCTTGGGATCCCCAGGGGCAGCTCTGTGCCCTTTGCACCTTCACGTTCCCCTCCTCCCACTCATCCCTTCGTCAGCCCCATTTCTCTTCAGCTCCCTGCTCTGATTCATTCTTGTGCCGAGCTCGGCCCATCCTAATGAATCAGCGGCGCGTCTGCCATCATTTGACCTTGTTACCCTGAATTGTTGCTGAATCCATCATTCCAGAAGACAATCGCCTGCCTTCCTTTCCGCCACCTGAATCCTCGCTGCTCTCTGTGTATCACAGGATGGAGATCTTTACCCTTCCCTGCGTCAGCCTCTTAGCCGACCACGACAAAGGTGCCTTCTTTGAGTGGAACAACATAGACCCATCTTCTTGTCCATCACAGCATCCCTGCTCCCCTCCCAGAGTCCTCCCGTTTCCCCAAACCTCCTCCTCCCGTGCTTGTTCAAAATGTCACGCTGAGGCAAGCTCCTCATGCAATCCTATTTTCTGATGATGAGCCTTTTATGTAGGGAGCCATTGAGTGCCTCGCCCCCCATCAAAATCCCTCACACAACTACCCGCTTGTCCACGCTCTCCCCCAAACCCCAAAGAAGCAGCAAACCCTGGCCCATCAAGGTCTATTCCTTCTTTCTTTTTCCTTTTGTAAGAGCAATTTTTTTTCTGACTCCAAGGATTTTCCTGAAGCAAAATCCCATCCTTTAGCATCAGTATTCTTTTACTGATGCTGCGTAGCTGCAAGCCATAGAAAATAAGAGTTTCTGAAAAATTAAAATGACCCGTCACTCAAATGGAAAAATAGAGGTTCAATGTGGGTGCAAGTAAATTATAGCACATCACCAGCCATGTAACTGAGCCGTCCAGGAGGAGCAATGCAAAGGCTGTTATCAGAGAGATGCATCCCTGGAGAGAAAGGGAACCGGTGGTGCATCCGGAGTAAAGAATACCAGATAGACAGCTGCTGGGTTCCATGATATCCATGCCATGGCAAGACAGCCCGTTGGGTGGAGCCAAGTAGATTTACAGGAAAGGTACATGGAACCACGAGGCATAGAGCTTTGGGTTTGGAATCAGGGAAACTCATCTTCATGAGTTCAAATACAGCCTCACTGACTTGCTACCCTGGGCAAGTCACTTGCCTCAATTTCCTTATCTGAGAAATGAGCCGGGGAAGAAAAGGACAAAGCACTCTGCTGTCTTTGCTTAATAATATTTTATTTCTCCAATTACATGTAAAGATAGTTTTAAACACTCATTATCATGAGATTTTGAATTTCGAGCTTTTTCTCCTTTTTTCCTCCCTTCTCCCCTGCCCCAAACAGCAAGCAATAGAGGTTATACACATCCAATCATTACTACATTGCCTTTGCCAAGATCCCAAATGGGGTCAGGAAGGGTTGGACATGGATGAAAAATGACTGAACAACAAAAATATCCAAATGTCACAAAAATGCTAAGATGTGGATGGATTGTGCTTATGTACATTGCAGGACTTTGGTGAGTCCATGAACCTAAACTTTCTACTGACCCTCTGTCAAAGCCATCTTCTTCTAGGATTCCATGGACCACGCCTCTTATATGATTTTCCCCAATTAGAATCTTAATCTCAGAATGTGAAGGAGCTTTTTTTTTTTTTATTTTTTTTATTTTTGTATTCATTTTTCCAAATTACCCCCCCTCCCTCTATTCCCTCCCCCCGATGATAGGCAATCCCATACATTTTACATGTGTTACAATATAGTCTAGGTACAATACATGTGTGTGAATATCATTTTCTTGTTACACAATAAACATTAGAACTCCGAAGGTACATGCAACCTGAGCAGACAGATATTAGTGCTTAACAATTTACATTCACTTCCAGTGTTCCTTCTCTGGGTGTAGCTACCTCTGTCCATCATTGATCAACTGGAAGTGAGTTGGTTTTTCTTTATGTTGAAGATTTCCACTTCCATCAGAATACATCCTCATACAGTATCATTGTTGAAGTGTATAATGATCTTCTGGTTCTGCTCATTTCACTCAGCATCAGCTGATTTAAGTCTCCCCAGGCCTCTCTGTATTCCTCCTGCTGGTCATTTCTTACAGAGCAATAATATTCCATAACCTTCATATACCATAATTTACCCAACCATTCTCCAACTGATGGACATCCATTCATCTATGTGAAGGAGCTTTAAAGAAGCATCTATTTCTGTGGTCAGGCTGCACTCCCTTGGTCTTTTTGGGAGCCTCCACTTGTGCATCCACTAGAACTCACGGCACCCCAATATACCACGGAACAGCTCTGGTCAGAGCATCTAACCAGGATTCGAACTGGAGATAACTGTCTCCTTCGGGGCGTTGGGATGGCTTGATTATAATATCTAGAAGTTCCTGGCATTGCATGGAGCTCATTAGCTCAGAGTCAGCTCATTCCACGTGGGGGAAGCTCTCAGGGGAAGGAAGATTTTTTCAACTCGAAGCCCAAATTGGATTCTGCAGTGACTCCTCCTAGAAAGCGAGGGCTTTGCTGCCTGAGTCCAAACAGGCTAAGTCTAATCAACTTTTCCCATGACAGCCTTTCAAGTGTCTGAAGATGGCTAACGTGGGTCTCCTCAATCATCTCTTTTCCAGAGTAACTTCTTGAGTTCCTTCTGCCAATGCTCGTATAGAATAGACGTAAAGTCCTTCATCATCTGATTTCCTCCCTCTGGGAGTTTGCCAGCAGATCACTGTGTTTACTTAAATATAGTGATCATCTTATCAAAGAAAATAGGTTAAAAGATAACAAGAAAACATAACAAGAAAGAATTACCGCCATCTCCAAGGGGATTTATTCTGCTGCTGATCCCATGTTTGCTATGTTGGGGTGCTTCTTGACTCCTCAGTGAAATTCACTTCATTTATCCAATCTATCATCATATCCCATCACCAGATTTTCCAATACTACTCCATTTATCCAATCTGCCATCATATCCCACCACCAGACTTTCCAATACTCCTCATTTATCCAATCTATCATCATATCCCATAACCAGATTTTCCAATACTCCTCCATTTATCCAATCTGCCATCATATCCCATCACCAGATTTTCCAATACTCCTCCATTTATCCAATCTGCCATCATATCCCATCACCAGATTTTCCAATACTCCTCCATTTATCCAATCTGCCATCATATCTCATCACCAAACTTTCCACCAAACTTTTACCTAATCAATCATTATATCTTATCACCTGACTCCATTCAACCACCAAAAGGATTTTCTGAATGTGTAGGGTCAACCATGTCACTATCCCTACTCAATAAATTCCAGTCCTTCTCCATTACCTCATGGATTAAATACAAAATCATCTGCTTAGCAGCAGCTGGGTAGTGCAGTGGATAGAACTCTGAGTCTAGAATAAAGAAGATGAGTTCAAATCTAGCCTCAGACACTTACTAGCTGTTTGACCCCAGAAAAGTCACTTAATCCTCTTTATTTCTTTATCTGTAAAAAGAGCTGGAGAGGGAAATGGCAAACTACTGCAGCGTCTTTGCCAAGGAAGCCCCAAGTGGGGTCCCCTGTGACGGCAATAACTGAAGAACTACAGGATGTATGTTTAGCATTCAGGGAGCTTCCTCCCTCCGCCCTCCCTGTCTTGCTCCGTTGGCTGTGGTAGGATCAAGCTGCCAGGCTGTCTTTGCTGTTCCTCACACAAGGCGTTCTATCTCTCTTCTCCGTGCCTTGACGCCTGCTCTGCTCCTGCTTGGGATGATTGCTCTTCTCATCTCTGCCTCAGTTACCCCCTTTTCGAGCCCCAGCTTGAATTCCACCTCCTGCAGAAGCCCTTCCTGGTCCCCGACTGTTGGGGGGGACCGTTCCCTACCCCACTCCCTCCTCTGCACTTTTTTACTAGCTTGTACTCCCCAGCTATTTATGGGTTGCCTCCCCATTAGAATGCAAACATCCTGGGCACAGGGACTGTTTTGTGGCTTTCTATGTTCTCTCAGTACTTAGTACAGGGGCTGTACTAAGTGAACTTTATAACACTTGATAGTGATTGCTTCCTCTGTGACCATCCAGTGAGCTCACCGGATAGAGCAGTGTGTGGCCAGGTGTGTGGCCAGGTGTGCATGTACGGTCAAAGGTGTCCGGGGAGCACCATGCAGGGGCACGCAAAGCCTGGGGAAGTGGGCACTCCAGGGGAGTCTCCGGTTGCTATTCCCCCTCCTGACACGGTGCCCCGCGCTCCACTGTCAGTCCTGTCTCCCCCACAGCACCCGGCTTTTATCTGTCTGCTGCATCCTCTTGGGTGGGTGACTCCAGAGTCTCTGCTCATGTTGTTTGTGGCTCCAGCCTCTGTATGGCAAGGGGGCCTCTGGGCGCGTCATGGGGCCAGCCAGGCAGCCAGGAAGGGCGCGGAACCATCCACTCATATGGTCCCTCGGTCCCAGACATCATCCGACTTGGGCCCAGAAGCTAATTTCTACATTTCTAGCAAATCCATAATTGTCCAGTCTGAATTCCTTGGAGCAATCTTTGTGGATTCCACCCCAAGCCTCCGAGAAGCCGTGGCAAGCTGGGGCCAGGAGCCTCTCCTCACTCCTCCTGCTCCTGGCTACCAGGCTGAGGACCCCAAGGGAGGGCTAGGAAGCTTCATCCTCTGCCCAGGGAAGCTCTTCCCAAATCCCTGCCTTTAGCATGTGTTCTTGCCAGAACCGAACCTCTTTTCCACACCAAGTCTACATTTTGTTAGGCTGCTGGATGGCACAGTGGCTGGGGCACTGGGTCTGGAATCAAGAAGGCCTAAGTTTGAATTTGGCCACAGATACTAATTAGCTGTGTGACCTTGGGCAGGCCACTGACCCGTGTTTGCCTCAGTTTCCTCATCTGTAAAAAGAACAGAAGTGGTAAAACCCTCCAGTATCCAGAAAACCCAAATGGGGTCACAAAGGGGCAAAAGTGACTAAAACCACGGAACCACAAGAAACTATATTGTCAAAGAAAATGTTAATTGAGGCCTTTCTACTCATTTGTTCATTCATCTACATAGAGTTTTAAATTATTCTGTACCTACTATGTGCAGGACGCTGCTAGATCTTTAGGGTTTAGATCTCTGCCCTCAGGGGATTTCAGATTTGGTGACAGACTAAGAGAAACAGGAAAGGAAATCATTCACGTGTTTATGGGACAAGGGTTCCAGTGAAGGGCAGCAGTCAATCCTACAGGGCTTATGGGGAAGCTGGGGTCTTCCTGTATCCACAGACGTTAATCAGTTTTCCCTGCTGTGATATTTAAAGGTTTGTGGTTGGTTTTTTAATTGGTATTTTGATATCTTACTTCTCTCACGTGGCCATATTTATTGCCACCTTTTTGTGGCAGCTTCCCATGGATTTCTTAGCCTTCTACCAGGTCACTTTGGTCCTCATCTCCACAATATTGATATCCTAATGCTGTGTTTCCCCAGCCCTCCCTCTGCCGACTTTATCCCTTATAAAGAGCTTTGCTGTGTGTCAGACTAGTCTTTGGGGCTCAGGGAGCAGCGCTCCTGCCCCTCCTGCTTTTGCCTTCGGGATTTTTGTTCCCTGGACAGACTATGCTTTGCATTCACGGGACTTGTGGGGGTCCCTCGCCAGGGCTGGGTCCCCAACCATCCAGCCACATTCTGTTCTGTGAGTGGCTGGCCCTTTATTTGGGAACCACGGGCTTATTATGTCTCAAGGATGATGGGTTTATTATGTATCAGGAGCAAGGGCTGCCATACTAAAAATGCTCCAAATCACAAATAATTAGATAAATGCATATTTAAGCAACTGTGAGCTTTCATCTCATACCCATCAGCGTGGCAAAGATTACAAAAGAGTTAAGTCAAAGGTTCGGCAAGGATTTTGCCTAGATGAGGAACACCTGGTTTATGGAAAGAAGTGGGACATTAGCAATTCTTACTTATCCCCATGGTTCCTTCATGGCCCAAACTGCCTTCATGAACCATTTATCAATGTCTCTTCTGAAAAATCAAAATCGCTGATTTTGTATGCACCAGCACCGACTGGCACTTAGACTTAAAGGTACTTAGAAAATGCAAGTGCTTTGGGGAGACTCACTGAGCTGTGCTTTCATCCTTTCCGATCCTTTTGGACCCTGGAGAAGCACTTCAGAATGCTCCTTCCTTACTCCACCAAAGTGGCCACACACTTTATTTTGATATTGGTAGTAAATGCAAAGATAACAGAAGAGAGACAGACATAGAGACAGAGACATAGGCAGAGACAGAGACAGACACAGACAGAGATAGAGAAAGAGAAGCAGAGACAGACACACATGCAGAGACAGACACAGAGACACAGACAGAGATAGAATCACAGAGACAGAGACACAAAGACAGAAACATAGAGACAGACACAAAAGACAGAAAAAGTTTAATTATTCTGGCAGAATCCAAGCCAGAATACATCACTGTTCATGGTAAATAGAATGAGAACAATCTACACTAATAAATTATTTTTTAATAATTCCCATGCTTCTTTCTGAAATAGAGACTCAAATTTGGATGTCCAAATTTTCGGGTCTTGTGTGACTAAAAGTCACGCAATGCTAGTCTCCAAAATACTGAATTTGAGGAGGGCTGAAGGGCAATATGTATAAGTTCATTGGGGGTGTAGGCTTGCTGCAGTATGTTGTGAGTGAGGAATTGTGAAGAAATGGTAAAAATTAATTTCATTGAATAAATATAAGTATGAAAAGATGATGGATTTACTATGTATCAGGAGCAAGGGCTGCCATGTTAAAAAAAATGCTTCAAATCATAAATAATTAGAATCCCATATCCATCAGAGCGGCAAAAATTGCAAAAGAGTTAATTGACCAATGTTGGAAGAACTGGGAGAGAACAAGCACATCAATGTACTGTTTGTTGGTGGAGTTGTGAACTGGTTTAGTCATTCTGGAAAGCAGTTTGGCACTATGCTGGAAAAGTTACTAAACTATAAATGCCCTGTGACTCAATGATACACTACTGGGTCTATATCTCAACAAAGAAGAGAAAAAAAGGGGAAAACTCCCAAATGTGCAAAGATGTTTACAGTAGCTCTTTTTTATAGTTACAAAGAGCTCGTTAACTGAGGAACGAGCCATCAATTCGATGAGTGGACAAATCATGTCATAAGAATATGAGTACTATTTCATTATGTTATTTCACTATAATAATGATAAAAAGTTTCAGAAAAACCTGGGAAGACTTACTATTAACTTATACATTCTGAAGGGAGCAGAATCAGGAAGACATTTTCTATTATAATAAGATTGTAAAAATGCACAATTTTGAAAGATTTAAGAGCTCTGATCAATCACTCATCATTCCAGAGGATCAGTGGTAAAGACTCATGCCCACCTTCTGACAGAGAGGTGATGGACTCGATATTCAGAACGAGACATTTTTGAACGTCTTATTTGATCATTTGTATTGCTCGCCTGTCAATATTTGTTGTTAGGTTTTTCTCCTAGTGGGAAAGGGAAAAGAGGTAGGAGAGGGGAAAAATGCTTGATAATTGAAAAAATTTTTAAAGAAGAACTGGAGATAATTAATGGATTGCTCATGAATTTTTTGGTTATTCTCTTGATATCAAGAGAAAATGAGGCTGACTCCTAGCACATTGGATAAGACCCCTCCTCTTCCCTTCATCATGCTGAACTTTAAAGCAGGATGGTTCTATTGAAATCTATACCATTAGAGAGAACGTCTACTTTGATGAAATTATTGATCTATTTTGTCATTTGGGTGCTTAAATAATTTTTCTGTGACAGGAAGATATTCCTGAAATTAGGAAGAAAATAACAAAAACATTTATCAGGGAGCTGAAAGAACAGATAAATGACATGGTGATGAGAGAATCTAACTAGTTTCTATGCTTTCAAGGCATTAAGCCTGAGAAAACTACATCACAATGTACTTAGATCTGACAAATGTGATTACTGAGCCAAGGTGAGTGATCTTTGAAAAATTTCGAAGATGAGAAAAGCACCATGGGAAGAGAAAATGTCGACTGTTGTCCCATTTTTCCAAAGAGGGAAAAGACCAGTATATACAAAATACATGGATCAGTGACATTGCTTGGCAAAATTTAAAGATGACCCCTCAAAAGGAAGACTTATGAGAATTAAGAAAGGGAAGCAGTGATCACTGAGAACCAGCATGACTTCATCAAGTATAGATCTCTGACAATGTAAGCTTATTTTCTTTTTTAACAGACTTACCAGATTAATGGGATCAGATGAAAGTTGCAGAGAGAGTATTCTTAGATTTCAGCGAGCCATTGCCAAAATTTTTCACACTGACCTGGATGATGGGAACAGATGTGATCTGGATGATTATACAATTAAATGGATTCAAAGCAATTTAAATGACTGGACTCAGAATCATCATTAATGGGTTGATGTCAACCTGGAGAACATTATCTAGGAAAACGACCCAGGGATCAGTGCTGGACCTATGCTACCCAGGGATCAGTGCTGGACCTATGCTATTAAACATTTTTATTAGTGATTAGACAAGGACATAGAAAGTGTGTTTGCTGGATTTTAGAGAAATGTTAGAGTGCTAATATGTTGGATCTCCAAAGCTCTTGACAGGTTAGGATGATGGGTAGAAACCAGTAAGGTGAAAATTAATAGGAATACTAAATGAGAATTTTTCCATCTGGATTCATCTTTACAAGTCTAAATTGGATGAGCTATAGCTGGACATATTAGTTTATGTGAAGGTGTTAGTGGACAGAAAATCCAATATGAATCAATTGTTTGACATGGCAGCCCCAAAAAGCATGTTTAATGGGGCCTCACTACAAGAATCATAAGTCAAGAGCAAGTGAGATGACAATTCCACTGTACTCTGCCAAGATTGTGGAGGATTATATTGATATCTGGGCACATTTTAAGAAGGATATAGACAACCTGGGGTTACTAGGATGTTGAAAACCCTGGATATCATGGCAAAAATGGATCAGTTGAAGGAAATGGGGATTTATCTCTAGGACCCTTAGAGAAGCTAATTCTCAAAATGGCTAGGACTGTTTACTTCAAGTGTCTACATGTGGAAAAGGGACTAGCCTTTCCTGCTTGATCTTAGATAGCAGAGTGAGAAGTCAAGGATGGAAGGTTCAAAGAAGAAAATTTAGGCTTTACGGCAAGGGGGAAAAAGCTTTCTAACAATGAGTCTTTTATGAGGTAGTCTTGCCTGTTTGTGGAGGCTAAAGTTAGGCTCCAGTTAGGCTCTCTCTGCTGAGTTCCATGTGGGGAAGCTGGACAACCAGTTGCTTGATTTGCTGAAAAAGAGTTTAGCAGTTGATTGTACCAGATGAAACCCAAGATCTTCTCAAAGTCAGAAAGTTTGTGATTCTTACCACCTAAGACTTCCCCATTAATCAACAGCCATCATTTCTTTCTGAACTAGTTAAATCGGTCATGAGAGTTAAAGTGATTATGAGAGGACTTTGCCTGTCATGCTCCCTTTGGACCTTTACCTGGAAAATCAGGGTATTGTATGGATAATCTTTCAGGTCCCTTCCAGCTTTGGGATTGAGAATTATAGCATAGAATAGTATAGAATTATAGATAATTATAGTGTTTGTTCAAGGATCTGACCACTGATGTTGAGAGTTTGCTCTTATTTTTTGTGGAAACCCTGATCCTACCATGATTGTGCTCACGCTGAGCTGATGGGTAACTTCCTGGGAAGCTTTAGCTCTCCTCTTCTTGTGTTATTTCTGTGGGAGGCGGGTGCCAAGGATCTGAGCTCAGACACCTAGTTTACGCTCCATGTGCCTTCTTACGGTCCATAGAGTCACCCTCTGTAAATTTCTGCCGTGGTTGTTCCTGATTTCCATACTCCATCAGCCTCATCACGGAGCCATTCTCTGACCCTGATGTCCTGGCTCTTTCTAATTTCCAAGACTCTCTTGATCATTAGCTAGAAATAGATCTGCATGTTCAGTATTTCTGGTAATACCGCTGACACGTAATCATCTCTTGCATCCATCATTTCCACCCTCCGGATGCCACATGTCAAAAAAAGTTCTCAATTCATCCTGGAAAGGTTGAGATCCGACAGGTGGTAATCATGGCTGTGTTATCCCATCATGGCTTTCCTGTCTCGGATACGGGTGTGCAGGAGGAAAATGTGAATAGAAGAGGATTATAATAAGACATTTAAGACCAATTTCCCTGACTGGTAAAAAGAGAAATTGACAGACCTTTTCAGTCAGTGGAAAGATGAGCCCCTGATGCCCTCAATGAACTCATCACCACCTACAAGCATCCAGGAATGTCAGGTGCTATTTTCCATTACAATTGTCGAGAATCATGCGCTTAATTCTTGGCTTAAAGGGAAAATTGCATAAAGGTTTTCTGTAATTCTTTCTTTTTTGAAATGAATCAGTCTCTGGGTAAGGGTGGGATCGGGAGGAGAAGGCTTTTTATAACAATTCTTCATGCCCCCCTCCACAACACCCACATTAAAATTGCTGCACAAATGCAATTGAACCCTTTCTCTTCCTCCCAGTCAATTCTGGACTCAGTTTATCGTCCTTACACTGGTTCTATATAAAATATAAGTATTTCTGGGCCAGCTCTGTGGGACGTCCATCCAACTGAGTTTCTTGGTAGAAAACAAGTGTATTTCATCCATTTGTTTTTTCCTGTGTGAATAGTTAGGTTTCTTTAGTCACTTTCAATGACTAGTCTTAACCTTAGTGAAATGAAGACATCACAGAAATGAGAATCTTGACACATCCTTGCCATCTTTATCTAATCTGACATTGAGAGGAAATCACAGAGTGGGCCCCCAATGGGGACAAGCAAATTGCAATTGGGCAAGATGCTTTCAACTCCCTCAAACTTCTCCATTAAACAACGGATTTCCCATTAATATTAATATTCTCATGCTATTTGGCATGAGTTTCATTGTTTCTGAATCAGTTAACACCATTAATCCCTTTCTATGAGCAGACTCTGGAATTATCCAAAAAAAACCAGAAGTGAAATATTCCCTTCCCTCAAGGAGTTTACATCCTTACAGGGAGACACCATGCATTCACATAGGGACACACTAAATAAAGGCAGTGGGAAAGGTTTTCCATAGAAAGAATGAGCCTTGAAGGAGAGGAGGAAAGCAGAAGAGAATCCCTCTCTAAGGGTGAGAAACAGCCAATGGAAAAGGAGAGATGGGATGGCCTGCAGGCCAAGTGGGATGGAGACCATGGAACTGGACCATAGTATACCGAAGGGGGGATTAGGACCCACAAGGATGAATAATGACAGCTGCAGCAGGTTAGAGCATGAAACACAGGAAATGCAGAAGCTGGGAGGTCATTGCACTCCAACCTTAATGCCTTCCCAGTGTGCTGATAGGATTAAAAATCATCTCTTAAGAGTGGATGCCCATCAGTTGGGGAATGGCTGAACATGAAGGTAATGGAATATTATTGTTCTATAAAAATGATGAACAGGCTGATTATAGAAAGTCTTAAAAAGATTTACACGAACAGATATTGAGTGAAACAAGCAGAATACATTGTCCACAATAACAGCAAGAATGTTCAGTGATCAACCATGAAAGGCTTGATTCTTCTTAGTGGTCCAATGATCCAAAGCAATCCCAATAGACTTTGGACATAAAATGCCATCTGCAACCAGAGAAAGATCCAAGGAGACTGAATGAAAATCAACATATGTTATGTTCACTTCTTTTTTCTGTTTTTTAAATCTCTCTCATGGTTTTTCCATTTGCTCTAATTTTTCTCTCCCAACATAATTCATAAAACAACATATGCTGAAAACAAAAAAAAAAAAAAAATCATCCCTGAAGTATTGAATGACCTTAGGGAAATACTTTTCCTTTCTGAGTCTCAATTTTCTTTTAAAATGGAGTGGGAGTGGGGGAAGCTAGGGGGCGCAGTGGATAGAGCACCAGCCCTGAATTCAGGAGGACCCGAGTTCAAATCTGGTCTCAGACACTTAACACTTCCTAGCTGTGTGACCCTGGGCAAGTCACTTAACCCCAGCCTCAGGGGGAAAAAAATGGAGTGGGAGAGGGGTGAACTAAATTTTTCCAAGGCCTCTTATGGTTGAGTAAAAAAGATGATTTTGGAGCTGTTCCCCAGAGCATCCACTTGGGCTGATAGCTGCATCTTTGCTGCTGAAATGGCAGTGTGATGCAGGAACCAACATGACCCTTTTCTTCCTCTGGTGGCAGGAGTCAGGTACTCAGGCCATCTCTCATTTGTCACTGGCTCGCACACTGGGTGACTAGGAGGACTGCTCTGCTCTGGATTTCAATCTAATTTGAATCACTTTAGAATAGCATTGATTATTCAAACCCAGCTACTTTAAAAATTCTGATTTTTTATGCAATTATCTCATCTCCTTTATATTCTCTGGCTCTGAAGATCCATCTGGCTATCTCAAGAGGGGAAGACAGCATTATTTCTTGATCCGCAAGGCACCCACTAGCACAGATTCTCTGGGTTGGGAAAAATTTCAGAGATGGCCCAGTATTTATAAGGAAAATACAATTCAAAATTGGGAGTAGGTAAGGTTGTGAGAGTCTCCACTCAACGTAGTCAAACCTGAATTCAAATCCAACCTTAGACACTTTCTAGCTATGTGATCTGGGCGAGTCATTAAAAGAAAACTGTCTGCCTCAGTAGCCTTATCTGTAAAATGGAGAAAACAATAGCACTTATTTCCCAATATTGTTGTGGGAATCACATGTATAAAGAGCTTTGTAAAACTTCAAGCTCTATAGAAATACTATTACTACTAGTCAGAGTACTAATTATAACCTGCCTTTTACTTCTCAAGTTGAAATCTGGACTTGCATATTACAGAAATAATAATAATAATAAAATAATAATAATAATAATAACTAATGCCTTAAGATTTGTGAAATATTGTACACACATTTTTCATTTGATTTTTTTTCACAACAGCCTCGGGAGATAATTGTCATTATTAATTCCATTTTTTCGGTGAGAAAACTGAGGCTTAAAAATGTTAAATGACTGGTTTGGAGTCATACAACTAATACATGCCTGAGGTCAGATTTGAACTTGGATCCTGGTGCCACGTTCAGTGTTCTGTCCACTGCGCAAGCCGGCTACCTCTGAGAGATGAGCTTGTTGCTGCCTGGATATAGATGCCTATTTAACAACAACTGCACTCTTAAAAAATGTGAAGATCTTTCCCTAAGAGGCTTTGTTTCTCTAGGTTGTATCTGTTGATATTTTTCACATTAATAATTAAACATAACACAGTTAAATATTTATTCATTTAAAAAATAAATAAATCCATTCCAAGTTAGCATAAATAACAGGTTTCTATGGAACAAATACATTTTACAAAAATTTACAAAATAAACCCAAAAAAGAACAGAAGAGTGACATTGTTCCATCTATTTTTGCAAACCTCTTTAGCGTCTTGTTTAGGAGACAATTAGATTCTCATTTCTCCTGCATTCAGTCTGTTGTGATGCAAAATTTTGGTTGAAGGAAATGATGAAAAGCCAAGCCTCATGCAGATCTGCAGCTGGAAAAGGGAGGAGCATTTTAATGGTTGAACATCATCTTAGTATTATGAAAATAGTTTTGACCAGATAGATCTTCTGGACGGGTCTCAAGGATCCCCAGAAGTCCTTGAACCATCCTTTAGAGAACGGCTACATGAATGAAGTTGAAAGATTCAGAGAAATATTGGAAGTGGTTCAGAATGGGGAGCAGAATCAACACACGTCAATTTATTAGGTTCTTTCTGGTTCAAGTTAAGCCACGGGAGTTGGGTTTTGCTGCCTTTGCTTATGCTTTTTTGTTCATCAGATAAAAAGAACCTTAGAAGTTCCAACTTTTGAATTGTGTAGATAAGGAATAGAGGCCCTGAGAGGGGAAAAATGAGTTGGGATCTTTGACTTGGGCAAAAGATCCTATTCAAAGGATCCTAAATATACCACACTGAGGATTATGGGAGAAGGGCTTCACATGCCATTGGTGCTAAAACATTGCCTGTCCAACAGACAGTTATTGAGTGACTTAAGATGTAGGAGGTGTCAAGAATATAATCGATGGTGGGCAGGGGATAGGGTCTGCTTTCATGACACCCTCCAATCAGTGGAGTAATAATTCTGTACCAGAGAAGGGGGATAGTGAGATCAGGGGGAAAGACCCCCACAAAGTCCTCTAGCCCAGTAGGACTCATGTTTAATTTCCAGTGGATGGTCTGTTCAGTCTCTTCTGGTTGGCTCGGCACAGAGACAATTTTATGCCGGAATTTTAATGGTCTCAGATGATTCTCCAAACTTGTCTTGGTACATCTTGGCATATAAACACAAGCACACGCAAAGCAGACAGATACCTGATAATGAACCTGTTGTTCCTGCTGCTCGCAATTTATGCATCTTGTTAAAATTTAATAAAAAATAAATCGGATGTTAAGTGAATCAAAAGTTCAGGAGGAAAGGGATAAACGGGTTACAGAAAATACTCAGTACAATTAAAATGCCACATATATTTAAGGGTAGGCTTTCCAATTTGCCGCAATCTGTATCACTCTGAGTCTGATCTCATTTGCTATAATTATTTTTTCTCAATAATTTTGTAGAGTTGCTGCATAATAATTCAGCATCACAAATAAAAACAAACTCAGCCGTGCTCCCAACACAGAGATAATTAGTTTCTATAGTCGCTGCACTCACTTCCAGTCTGGTGCAAGGTAATTATGCTCTTTCTGGTGCAAAGCATTTTTATTAACCCCAAAACACTGCGTAGACTTGGCGCATAGTAGGCGCTTTGTAAGTATACATTGAATGAATGCAAAGGATGAAGCACAAGACAACCATGGGCATTTTTAGGGGAAAATGCCAGATTTCTGGCCCGTTTAGGAAAGCTGGGGGACTGTGGGTCCCAGCAGGGTGGAAGGGAGCTTCTGCTTTCTGTGTGAAGATGCAGACAGACTGCACAGGATGAGGAGGAGACACTCGGGAAATTATCATTCCCATCTCCATCACACTTGTTCCTTGCATGCTTTACATGTGCTGCCATCTTGTAATTCTTCACTGCCATTGAGGGCTGGGTACCGTTATGAACCTGATTTTGCACATGAGGAAACTGAGCCTGACAGAGTTAAATGACTCACCCACAGTCCCATGGCCAGCACGTGTCAGAGACGGGATGGAACTTAGGTCACCTGATTCTCACCAAGTCTCCCACTTACTGTCTGCATCATTTGCCCCTCTCTCTTCTGGCTGTACCAGGACAGTGAGCCCTGGCTCTCGGGAGTTCGTGTCAATACATATTCTAATTTTAATAAGTCACCGGCATAGACTTAAACTTACCTTCACATATGCCTCAACTAAGTGAGTTGTTTTAAATTTTTAATTAAAATTTTTAATTTAATTAAAATTAAATTCTTAACTTGATTCCTTAATTTACCATATTTCTAAAATATGTTTAGACTATTTTTAATTTATGGAATAAAACAAGCATTTCTATAATATAGCATAATAAAAAAGATGATTACACATGAAACTGCAGATCTGTTCTTTGTGACTTGCTGTTAAAGCCTTTCCTGGTGGGCAGCCCCAGCCCTGCTGCGTTTCCTGAGCTGCTGGGACCAGGCAGGACGCTTTAAGGCTCCCGCATTTCTGGCCGCCTGCAGCAGGCTTCTCTGTGCAGTCACCGAGCCCCCTCACGGGGGCTCAGACGGGCCGACCCCTGAGCCGGCTCCGCCACCCCTTGGGTGTCAGACCCACGCGGCTCCCACTAAGAGGGGCTGATCAGCCCGAGTGCTCTGCCAGCCCATTTCATTCCACGTCAGGCTTTTCTCAACGTGCTGCCCATCAGGATGATGAGAATAGCATCGAAAGCTCAATTTAGAGGATGGGCCTGGACTGATCCCAGGGATACAAAGGGAGCCGTTTCCCAGGCAACAGAAAATTCCTCATCCTTCTCAGGGTTCAGGGGCCTTCTTAGCCGTTATTTCTCCCCGGGCACGTACATCTCCTCGGGAGCCGGGCGCCCCCTTCCCTTCCTTGGGATGGGAGCCGTCTCAGCGGGGCAGCCATCCCCAGGGCCCCCAGCAGCGACCACTCAGATGGACAGGGAAAATGGAAGCAAGTCAGAGAGGAGGGGGGCGAGCTGGCAACAAGCCAGCAAGGGGAGCCATACCAGGCAAGGGGGGGGGGGGGTTTCTGCTGTCACAGATAAGGGGGTTTGGGAACCAGTCGGCACCAGCTGGGACCCACATTAAGGGAGGCAGATCGCCTGGGGCAGATGAACAGCCCCTCCCAACTCTACCAACCTCCACCCAAGATCCCCACTTGTGACCCGGCTCCAGGCTGGTCTTCCCATGGCCTCTATGACAAGTGGCCTGGGTCAGCCAATGGAAGCAGAGCACAGGGAAGGGCCCCAGGACTCCGGGGTCTCCGCCACTCTCAAAGCACCATTTAGAAACAAATGGGGAAGGGGCTTCACACAGTGATGAAAATGAATGGCGGCTTTGAGGAGGGCCAGTTTAAGGGATAATGTGGGAGGTAACAGGGGTTACCTCAGCTTTTTTACCCACAAAAAGAATCATTTGGGCGAGATAATCTCTCTGACCCCCTGTACCTCCCCATCTTAGTGGAAGGAGTGTTGGACTTGGCCGGAAGACCTCGGTTCCAATCCCGCTGGTGACATGCTGGATGGCTCCACAAAGGTCACTTACATCCTTTGAGCCTCAGTTTACTCATCTATAAAGTGGGAATAATAACATTGGTATTAATGCCCTATTTCAAAGGGTTCTTAGGAAGTGAATGTGAAATCCTATAGGAAAGGAACAATTATACAATCCTAATGAGATACTCCCCATGATAGGCCTAGAGCACGTTTCATAGACAGAGCAGGCCCATTGAACAGAAGAGGTAACTGAGACCCAAAGACTCCGAGTCACTTGCTGAAGGTCATGCAGCTAATAATTGTCAGAGGAAGAATTTAAGCCGGAGTTCCTTGGTTCTGGATAATATTTTCCTGCTCACAGGGCACAGAGTAGCAGGGATGACACACCATCCTCCCAGGCCTCAGTTTCCCCATCTAATTCATAAAAGCAGCCATGCTAGAGATGCTTGACCTGTGGAATGCTGCTAAAATGCAGTCACAAATGAGCCAACAGACAAGAGGCAAGCTGCAAAATGCTAAGTAATAACTCTGGAAAACAATATTTGAAAAAATAATATCAATAACGGACACTTCCAGAGTGCTTTATTTGTATTCTTCATATAACAGTAAACATTATACATGTAATATAAGTGATAGGTTATATGCAAATATATCTAATCATAATTATCCTATAATTAGAATGTAATAATAATAATTGTTATAACTAGCTGTGAAAAATTAAAAAAAAAAACCCAGGAGACCGTGTTTTGGGGTAGTTGGTAATCAATTTATTAACTAGACTAGCTAATATTTGATGAATTGATGAGTGGTTTCTCTTGGCAACCAAGGATAAAGACATGAAGAGACTGAAGACTGTAATATATTTTTAGAAAAGGGGGTTACCTCAACAGGTGGAAATCAGCCCAGTTTTCTTTCATGTGCGCAAGTCCAGGGGAAAGATACAAGGCCATGAGCTCATTATTCTTTTGTTTTGTTTTGTTTTGTTTTGTTTTGTTTTTTTCTGTGTGTTTTTTATTTTTTTGAACTTATTGTTTTGGACAGGCAGTTACCTGGATTAGATTCTGTAAACAGAAGAAAGATTTCCTTGCTGAATGAGTTCTATCCCCAAGGTGGAGGAGCATGCACCCCAAAATGAGGGCAATCTCCCTATCAGCTTTGCCTTTCAAAGACTCATTGACTAACCTACAGTATTTGGCCCCTGAATGAAGAAAAAGAAAAAGAAAAGCCTGGATCCCAGTTTAATAATTGGTCGTGAATAGAATAGAAAAATAATTCCCCTCATGACATTAATATAGTTCTTACCATGTATCAGGCACCGTGCTAAGCACTTTACAATTATTATCTGATCCTCATAAACACAGTGGGACGTAGAGCCATTATTATCCCCATTTCACAGAAAAAGAAACCGAGTTGCAAAAAGCTTAATTGAGCTGCCCGTAGTGATGCAGCTGCTAAGTGTCTAAGGTGATACTGGAGCCCAGGCCATCCTGATACCAAGGTCAAGTACGTTATCCATTAAGCTACCACAGATGCTTTTATTTGCCATAAGTGGGAATAAGGACAGTCTCTCTAGAATAATATCTGATTTATCGATCCTTTAAAAAAGAATCCTTAAAAAAGAATTGTGGTACAGTCCTAGCGTAACTTGCACTCAGGGGCTATGGGATCAAATCCTGACTGGTATTTACCCCTTGTGTGGTCTCAGGCAAATCATTTCAGAGAATGAGCATTTATTAAGTACCTCCTCTGTGTCAGGCCCCGTGCTAAGCATTGCAAATATAAAAAGAGGCAAAAGGCAGGCTCTTCTCTTAGGGAGCTTATCATCATAGAATGGGAGAAACAACATGAAAACAAATATAGACAAACCAGCTACCGAGGGGATTTAGGGAATTAAGAAGAGTTGAGAAAGATTTCCTCGTGGCTCTGGGCTCTAGTGGGGAATTTTCTGGGAATCAAGTGGGATTGGAGCAAGTTAGAACCAATCATATTTTCTTTAAGAAGTCTGTTTTTGCTCTCCTGGTTTTTGGCCATATCTGTGATGTCCCATGTATCCATCTCTGCACAAAGAATACGGAGGCAGGTTTCTGCAAGTCTTCCCGATTCTGGTTGTCATAATTGCAGTGTTCAGTTTTCTCTTGTTAGTGTTTTTCTCTTCCATTTATATTGTCATAGACGTTGAGTATATTGCTAAATTATATAAACATATCTATATGTCTACACATACATATATATTACATCTTAATCTCAAAATACTACAAAACATTATTTTTATTGCCATTATTGTTAAGTTTTACCGGCTCTTCTTACTTTACTGTTTCAGTTTACAATCCCCTCCGGTTTCACTGAATTTTTCATATTTTTCATTTCTTATGTACAATAATATGCACCACATCCAGGTACCCAATTTGTGCTATCACTCTCCAGTTGGAATGCCTAATTTATTTTTGTTCTTTGCAACTACAAGAGGGCTATGGTGGAAAATCCTGCTTTCTGTGCGACCTTTCTTGTCGTCTTTGCCCTCCTTTGGGGCGTGTGCCTACCCGTGGGATCTCTGGGTTGGAGGTTCTGGACATTTGCATTACCTCGTCATTAGCATCATTGCAAATTCTTTCCATGATGATTGGACCACTTGGCAGAGCCACAAGCAGGGGGGTGGGCAGTCAGCACGTTTCATGAGAATGAAAGCCAGGGATTTTTTTTTTTGAGATGAACATTTATTGAATACTCATTTACAATGAACATTTTCACAATCAAACTAAAGAAATTAAAACTAAACTGGATTTTTACAACCAACAATTAAATTTTATTTTTAAAAGGACATAAAACTCTAACTTGTTTGAAACACCAGACTGTGCTTAGGCACAAATGCTGCTCCCATTCATGTCAACCAGTGGGTCCTAGAGTGTCGGTCTTTGGGTCACCATGATTACATCGGAAACATTCTGCAACAATGATTTTGTTCACATTTTTTACCCCATGTGTTTTCCTACACTTCAATGCCAGAAGTTTTGACCATAAGGGTGAGCAATTTCCTTCAGCCCACAGCAGCTTAGGAAGATCATCTACTCAAGCTGAGAGAAGATGCTATCTGCATCAGTGAAGGGAGAAATCATACAAGTGATCTTTGAACCACTGAAGCAGATTTTCCAAGTGTGCTTTGCAGCAAAAACACCACCAGTGGTCAAAATAAACACATTTTAATTCTTTTCAAAATTCTTTTCAGTCTCTAAATGAAAGTTATTCCTAAATTTCAGAGTATAGGCCTAGAGAGCAACTATTTTTACAGCAGGATGGGAAGAAAGGCAGTCATGAGAATGGACAATGAATAAAGACACAAAAAGGGGTAAAATTAGGAAGCTGACCCTTGGTCCCTCCAGTTTTAGCAAAAGTGTGTGTGTGTGTGTGTGTGTGTGTGAGAGAGAGAGAGAGAGAGAGAGAGAGAGAGAGAGAGAGAGAGACAGAGAGACAGAGACAGAGACAGAGAGACAGAGAGAGACAGAGAGAGAGAGAGAGAGAGAGAGAGAGAGAGAGAGAGTCAGAAACAGTCACAGACAGAGAGACAGAGAGAGACAGAGACAGAGAAGAGAGACAGAGACAGAGAGAGATAGAGACAGAGACAGAGACAGAGAGACAGAGAGACAGAGAAAGAGAGAGAGAGAGAGAGAAAGAGAGAGAGAGACAGAGAGACAGAGAGAGAGAGACAGAGAGAGACAGAGAAAGAGAGAGAGAAAGAGAGAGAGAGAGAGAGGGAGACAAAGACAGAGACAGAGGCAGAGAGAAACAGAGACAGATGGAGAAAGAATCAGAAAACTAAAGCCAAAGAAAAGAGAGGGAGAGAGAGGGGGGGCGGGAGGCAGAGAAGAGACAGACAATCCAATCATGAGTAGAAAAAGGAGAGATTGTATCTATTTTACCATAGAGATAGTCGATCATCAACATTCATGTTTAATTTACTTCAAGCGGTCACATGATTTTATTGGTTGCCTGATTTTCATTTTCAGGATGACAGCCTTACATATTTGCAGCTCTGAGCACCAGAGGAAAAACAAGTGTCCCAAAGGAAGAGAGTTTTGTGAGTGGCTGGAATCCTCTAAGATGCTTCAATGGTCTTGTTCACCCTAGTCTTATAAAGGAAATAGTTCCCTGTGTATACAGTGTACATTTTCATTGTTTGCCTTCAAAACTCAAGTGTTGTATTTCAATTAAGCCCCCAAAAGCCCAATGCAAGTCCTCTGGACTCTGAACCCAAGTGTGCAAAATCAGTGATGCAGCATAGCGGGAAAATAAGTGTTGGATCAACTTCACACCATGGAGAAATCTTAGGGTTAACAAATGTTTTTCCTCCTATCATCTGACCCAGTAGAAGGTGAAATTCAGGTTAAGAATGTTGAGTTTTAAGAATTTTATTTGCTGTTCAGTATTTATGATTCTGTAGATTTCATGTGTTATGAAAAGTGAATATTTTCTGAGGCAATTTTTTTAATTGAGATCTTAGCACAGAAGGTCACCGAATCTTAAGAAATTACTAGTGAGAAAAATGTTTTGCACTTTGCCCATTTTTTAGACTGCATTTTGTGGATTATTTCATGGTTATTGTGTTATGAAACGTGCGTATGATCAGACTTAATGTTTTATTATGAAGAATTGTATGCAGAAAAGTGAATTTTCAGCAATCTCCAGTGAAAGATTACCATTCTGGGTGGTTGTGGAGATTCAAGCATGGGTTCGATGTATCAGCATTAGCATTTTTTACTTTCATGCCATTTTCTAGGGCATGCTACTCCCATAAAAGTTGAGAAGTGACTGTAAATGATAAGGGATGAATTCTTCAAAACATCGAGGGGGGGAAATCTTATCACTGCGACTGCCAGGATCAGCTAAGGCGGATGGAAGCATGGGTGGGGAATGTTAATAGAAATCGTAGTGTCTGAAAAAGTGTTGCTGAGGCATCTTGGGTGTCCTCCAAAATGTTCAGGTGGTCCTGGATCCTCGGGTTAGTTTGTCTTTAGGAGGGGAGGGGACAGGGGCTGAGGAAAATGAAAGAACCAGCCATCCTGAAGAGATGTGATGGAGATAATAACAGGTTATCTGTTACCTGGTGGAGAGGATGCTGGAACTGAACTTCAAAAGTGGCAGAGATGAGACCGGCCTTTGGGCTTTCAGACCGACGCCTTTTGCCCGTTAGCTGAATATGTTTTCACACTGAGTAAGACAGGGACTGAGTAAGAAGGGTCAAGTCAAAACAACAGAGAGAAGGCTGGGGCCGGGGAGCAACAAGAACTCTCTTCAAATGTTTGAAGGTGATGTGGAGCCTGGTTTGGCCTCAGAAGGCAATGTCCGAGGTAGCTTTCAGCTGCCTCAGGAGGTAGTGAGCTGCCCATTGCGGGATGTCTTCCCGAGAAGTAAATAATTACTCATCAGGGCCCAAGGAACTGAGTGTCTCCTAGGTTTGGTGACTGGTCCGAGAGGCCCTAAGTCAGGGAGAACCACAGTCACAGGCGTTCAGATGGGGTTTTACAGTGACTTATTTGGACTTTACGGCCACCTGGGTGTTTTTATCTGAAGAGGAAAGTGAGAGGTAAAGAGAGAATGGGAGGTCAAGTGCCTTGACTGGGGCTAGCCGGCCTTTAGGTGTCAGAAGGATCCCGGAGCTCCGTGATTCCAAGGACAGCCGGCCACAGGCTGGGCCAGACACGGGTCCTCCGGCTCCCTGCGTGTCATTCAGCCAGAAGTCCCGAGGGCCGGTTTTGTGGCCGTGGCAGCCGGGGGACCGCCTGGCTTTTGGAAGGTGTTTCAGCCTTTCTCCTCACTGCCAAGATGATGGCTTTGAGAAATACATGAGAAATTGGGATGGGAGAGGAAAAAAATGGACTCTCCTGTTTCCATCAGGGACCAATCAGTCCCCCAGGGATGGAAATGTAGATACAGACTGACCAGTAAAGGGAGGCTGCCATGGTCAGGGCCACGGGGGACAGCACGGGGTCTCCCATGGGACGGAGGGGGACTCGCTCGGCTCGCATGGTGCTGGGGGCCGGAGAGCCCGTCCATTCCAAGCTCTGCCATATTCCCCGGCCCAGCGTCTTTTCTTCAGCATGAACAGGAGCTTTGATCCACATGAAAGGCTTGTCAGAGTGGGTGCCGGGCGGCGAGCCGGAGCCACTCTCTGCGCCGCGATGATGGGCATCTCACCCTAGCTCCCCCTGACATTTCCAGCCCGGGAGGGCCGGCTCCCCATCACTCATCTTCTCTGAAGGGAGCGGCTGAGAAAGCCCGAGCAAGGGCGCCCAGGTGCGGGTTACCTGGGACCTGCTTCCTGCTAGACATGGCAGCTCTCAGGCGCCTGCTCTTTGTAGCAGCCCCTATCTACTCCCCCCAAAGCCCAGGCGTGGCAGGGTTACAAAATGGCCCTTCGCTATGCCATTATTATATGCTAGCTGTATGTATAGCCCTTGAAATTTACAGGTAATTATTGTGTGCCAGCTATAGGTAGGGCCCTTGAGATTTACAGATAATTATTATATGCCAGCTGTATGTAGGGTCCTGTACTTGTCACTGATAATTATGTGCCAGCTATATGTAGAGCCCTTGTAATTTATAGGTAATTGTTCTGTGCCAGCTATAGGTAGGGCCCTTGAGATTTGCAGATAATTATGTGCCAGATGTATATAGAGCCCTTGTAATTTATAGGTAATTGTTCTGTGCCACCTATAGGTAGGGCTCTTGAAATTTACAGATAATTATTATATGCCAGCTGTATGTAGGGTCCTGTACTTGTCACTGATAATTATGTGCCAGCTATATGTAGAACCCTTGTAATTTATAGGTAATTGTTCTGTGCCAGCTATAGGTAGGGCTCTTGAAATTTACAAATAATTATTATATGCCAGCTGTATGTAGGGTCCTGTACTTGTCACAGATAATTATGTGCCAGCTGTATGTAGATTCCTTGTGAGTTACAGATAATTATTATGTGCCAGCTGCATGTAGAGCACTGCATTGATAGGGATGGCCAGATATCTTGTCCTTGGGACATTTACAATTTAGTAGAGGAATTTCACATATATAAAGCACATGTTTTGGGCTGGGTTCAGAAGATCCAGGTTTGACTCCCAACTTTCATAAAATGAGGGAGAGGCAATGTGGTGAGATGTGCAGAAAGCAGCTCTTGAAGTCCAACGTTGAGGGTTCAAGTCTTGCCTTTAACACATACCGGCTGTGTGACCCTGGAAGAGTCACTCATTTTCTCAATGATCTCAGATTTGACCTCCCCCCAAACGCTGCATATAATGGGAGGTTAGAGAAGGGAGAAATCACTGCCCCATCAAAATCCCTGGAGGAAGCGGCAGGTGAGCTGGGCTTGGAAGGGCGAGAAGAAAATTTGCCCAGAGAAAAGGGCAAATAGAGGCCATTCCAATCTGGGGAGAAGGTGAGGGTTGAGTGTGGCTATTCTATGACCTAGAAGATAGTTTTCAATCATTGATTAAGCACTTATTAAGCACCTACTTTGTGGCAGGAACTATGCCAAGTTTGGGAAAGAACAAGTGGGCAAGTCTGTCTCCAGTGTGACTCTGAAAAGTCTGGAAAGACGGACTAAAGCCGAGCCGTGGAAGGCTTTCAGTGCCAGGCTGAAGTCTTCAAAGCCACAGGGAGCCATCGGAGACATTTAAGCAGTGGCAGGGCCAACCCTGCATCTGAGTCAGGTTATTTTTGCAGCTGCTGGGATAGCGGGATGGAGGGAAGAAAGGAGAGAACGGAAGCAGAGAGCTACCCTCAGGGCCGGGGAGGTGGCCAGATCTGCCCCAGCAGGGTGGCCATTTGAGCCAAGAAGAGGAGGACACAAGAGGGCAGGGAGTTAGAATGGAAATGTTTCAGCACCTGAATCGACTTCATGGGGAAGGACAGAGAGAAGGAGGGTTAGAAGTCATGGATGATTCTGAGATTTGGAGCCCAGTGAGGGGGAAAACTGATGTTCTCAGTAGGAAGAGGGAAGCTTCAGAAGGGACCAGAAGGGAAGCAGATAACAAGAACGCCCAGTGTGCTAGAAAACTTAATCCTGCCTTCCGGGAGCCTTTTGTGCTGGGTGAATGGAGCCTCCTCTAGCACTGAATCCATGAACTTGGGGTTTTTATATTTTATATTTTTATTTTTGCAATATGATTGAAGATTAGGGATAGAAGGGGAATGAGTGAAGGGAAAAGCTTCCAGAAGAAATGTAGTCAAGGATCTATGTAGAGGACCCGGCCAGGCAAGGGGTGGGGTCACCTCTTCCATATATTTTTATATTTTGGTTTTTATATTTTATATACATTATATTGTGTATATTTAATCAGTTTCCTTTATAATTCCATGTATCATTCTACAATTCATACATATCTCTGCATTTAAAATATTTTTCTGCAAAGGGGAACATGAGCTCTTCTAAGACACCCTCCCAAAAAATCCTTCGCTGGGGATTGATGGACAGCCTCCATACCTGAGTGGTCTAGGACAAGAGGGACATTTAGTTGTGCCCTCCATTCTTTGGAAGTGCCAATCACCCACACTGGGGAGAGCTAGAGGCAGCAAAGGGGGAACTTCCCAAGCCCCCTTTGTAGGGGATGCCCTCTAAGCTTCTTCCTCATCCGCCTTACATTTTTTTTCTTGAGTTCTTTTGCTTATTCCTCATGAAAGCTTCTGTCCCTCTCCCCATAATCAAAAGCACCAACATGTCGCCATGGTTAATTTTTTTCTGCAATCTGGGGAGAGAAAATTAGGGCCTTAAACAGGGAAAAAGAGAAGGCCGAAGACTGCGCGTCCAACCCCATGAGCTGACTTGAAGGAGTGACCTGCACTTGGCAGCAGTTAGGAGGTGGGAGAGCCTGCCAATACCAATTATGTCCTCAGCAACTGCGTCAACGGATCCTGAAGCAAGCCTCCTCTCCAAGAAGCTGTCAGTCAGCCCAGTGAAAGAGGCACCTGTCAGTGAGGAGACCTGACTCCTCCATAGGCCGGTGGATGGTAAAGTTCACAAAGGAGAATAAGAGGAATGGGGCCCAAAAGGTAGGAACCAGCCCGGGAAGGGCTTTCACTGTCTGACAGGAGGGCTTATATTTGATCCCAGAGCCACACAACATGGAGCCACCGCAGGGTTTTGAGCAGGGAAGTGATGTGCTCAGATTGCACAGGTAGCACTGGGTGGAGGATGAATGGGACAGGAGAGACCAACTGGGAAGACATTGCAGAAGTTTGAGAGAGAGGTGAGGAAAATATGGACATGCACTTATGAGTGGAAAGGAGGGAGCAGGATGAGAGATTTGTGAAGGTTTGCAGAGCATTTAAATTATGTTACCTGATTTGAACCTCATGACAACACAGTAAGTTAGGTGTTATCGTACCCATTTTATAGATAAGTAAACTAAAGCTGACTAAGGTTAAGGGACATGTTCATACTTAGCATAGTGCCTGACACATAGTAGGTGCTTAAAAAGTCCTTCCTTCCTTCCTTCCTTCTTTCCTTCTTTCCTTCCTTCCTTCCTTCCTTCCTTCCTTCCTTCCTTCCTTCCTTCCTTCCTTCCTTCCTTCCTTCCTTTCTTCCTTCCTTCCTTCCTTCCTTCCTTCCTTCTTTTCTTCCTTTCTCCCTTCCTTCTTTCCTTTCTTCCCTCTCAAGGTCACAGAGTGAGTAATTCTGTGAGGCCTGATTTAGATTCAAATGTCCAATGCACTATCCATGGTACCCACTGTCTCCCAAATGGATGTAAGAGATGCTGTAGAATATTAAAATGCTTCCTTTTGATTAAACAAAATTGGCAGATCCAGGGCTTGAACGAAAGTCCATTGACAGTTCCTGCCTGTCAGTGCTCTGGGTAACCCTCCAAATCTGTTTTTCAGTCACATCTGAATCTTCACTAAGTCATTTGGGATTTTCTTGGCAAAGATCTTGGAGTGGCTTATGATTTCCTTCTCTAGCTCATTTTACAGGTGAGGAAACTGAGACAGAGTATTAAGTGGCTTGTCCAAGGTCATGCAGCTAGCACTGGGTCCAAATTGAATTCAGGTATTTCTGACTCCAGATGTTCTGCCTATTACACCACCTACCTGCCCCGGTCAGGAGACCTAGCTCAAAAGAAAAGAAAAGGAATTCTTTCCTTTCTTCAAGGCTTGGCTCAGTTGAAACCTTCTCTCTGAAGCCATGTTGAATGCACTCTAGTTTCTCCCTCTTCAAATTTCCTTATGTTAACTTAGATTTCTACTTCCCCAGAAGCCCCTGGGGCAGCTAAGGGAGTGTCCCATATGGGGAACACAAGTTAAGTCAGGCCAGTTGGAATGTGATTGAAGATTAGGGATGGAAGGGGAATGAATGAAAGGAAAAGCTTCCAGAAGAAATGTAGTCAAGGATACATGTAGAGGAGCTGGCCAGGCAAGGAGTGGGGTCATCTCTTCCATAAGATACTTACCTAATGAAGAATAGAACTGAGGAGGGATTTTGAGAGGTGAGAATTGAGAAAGAGGGAAGACAGTGGCTAACATCTATTTTCCTAATAAAAGTCTCTTTGCTAAGAGTTTGAGGAAAGAAGAAAAGCTTTGGAATAATAGCTGTAAGGAGTCAACAAAAGAATAGAAAAATACAATCTTGGGGCAGTTGAGACTAGGTCACTGAAATTTATCATGGGCTCAGTTCACAGAACTTGATGACTTCCTTCAGCATTTATCAGCAGCATATGAACAAGGGGAGAGAGAAAAGGATGAGTGGAAGTATCCCAAACTTGGGATTTCGGAAAGTATTCACTTTGATCTAAGACCTCTTTGCTTCCCTCTATAGCCTTTATCTTAGGGACTCTTATCAGCTCCATGAGTTCAAACTATGATTTCTGCGCAAAAACCCCCAGATTTAGGTATCCATTCCTAGCATGAATTTTGGTCTCTTTTTTTTCCCTGAGTCTGGGATTAAGTGACTTGCCCAGGGTCACACAACTAAGTGTCTGAGATCAGATTTGAACTCTGGTCCTCCTGAATTCAAGGCTGGTGCTCTATCCACTGCGCCACCCTAGCTGCCCCGAATTTTGGTCTCATATGAACTGCAAATTGGAAATTTCTAAATAGATGTGGTGAAATAGAAAGTAAGAGTGGTGAAATAGAGTGAAAAATATAAAAAAGAGTGGTGACATAGAGAAAAAAAACATAAGACATGTAGTAAATGACCTTAATAATCTAGTATTTGTTAATTCCCAAGACCCCAGCTTTTGGGACAAGAACTCACCATTTGACAAAAACTGCAAAACAATATAGCAGAAACTAGGTATAGACCAATATCTTACAATCTTCTAATACAAGGTTAAAATGAGTACACATTTTAAAACATAAGAGATCAGAGCAGCCGGGTGGTGCAGTGGAAAGAGCATCAGCCCTGAAGTCAGGAGGACCTGAGTTCAAATCTGGTCTCAGACACTTAACACTTCCTAGCTGGGTGACCCTGGGCAAGTCACTTAACCCCAAATGCTTCAACAAAAAATCAACAAAAAACCCATAAAGGTGATCCCATAAGCAAATTAGGAGAACAAGGTGGAGTTTGCTTGTTAGCTCTATGAAGAGGAAAAGAATTGATGACCAAACAAGAGAGAGAGACAACATTACTAGATGTAAAATAGATAATTGTTATTATATTAAAAGTTTTTGCCAATATTAAATTGTTTCTGCCAAAAACAATATCAATGCAACCAAGATTAGAAAGCTGAGAAAAAATTTTACAGTTAGTATCTCTGATAAAGACCTTATTTATCAAACATATAAAGAACTGAATCAAACTTAGAAGAATATAAGTCATTCTCCAATCAATAAATGGTCAAAGAATATGAAGGGGCAGTTTTCACCTGAAGAAATCAAAGCTATCTACGATCATATGAAAAAATGCTCTAAATGATTGTTGATTAGAGAAATGCAAATTAAAACAATTTAGAGATCCCACCTCACATCTGATGGATTGGTTAATATGACAAAAAAGGAAAATGATGAATGTTTGCAGAGATATGGAAAAACTAGGACACTGATACACTGTTGGTGGAACTGTGAACTGGTTCAACCATTCTGGAGAGTAATTTGGAATTGTGCCAAAAAGACTATAAAACTGTGCATGCTTTTTGATCCAGAAATAGCTCTATTGGACTAAATTCTAGAATTTCTTTTAAAGGGAAAGGGAGTTATTTGTAAATATATATATGTATATATATATATATATATATATATATATATATATATATTTATGTATGTATGTATGTATATACATATTTGTAGGAGTTCTTTTTTGTAGTAGCAAAGAACTGGAAATCGAGGGAAGACCCACCAACTGCACAACGACCAGACAAATTGGGATCTATTGTTGTAATGAAATATTATTGTGCATAAGAAATGGTGAGCAGAATACTGGCAAAAAAAAAACAAAAAACCTGGAAATACATGAACCAACACTGAGTGAAGTGAACAGAACCAGGAGATTATTATACACAGTAACAGCAACAATTCACCATGAACAACTGTGAAAGACTCGACGATTCGACGATTCTCAGCAATACAATGATCTAAGACAATTACAAAGGACTCTGGATGAAAAATTCTATCCACATCCTGAGAAAGAACTGGTAGACTCTGAGTGCAGATCAAAGCATATTTTTTTTAACTTCAGGTTTTTTTTTTCCTTTGGGTCTATGCTTTTTGCGCAACATGACAAAGTGGAAATGGGTTTTACGTGATTATATCTATATAAGCTGTATCAGAATGGTTACCAAATCAGGGAGAAGGGAATGGAGAAAGGGAGAGAGAAAATGTGAAATTCAAAAGAAAATTTTAAATGAATAATCAAAACTGCCTCTACATATAATTGGAAGAAAATAAAATATTATTTTAAATATTCTTCCTTTTCTCTAGCTCCATTGGTGGCCAAGTCTTCTGTATTCTGCCTTATCTCCTGATCTTTCACTCCCACAGCCACCACCTTGAGGTTTCATCATCTCTCACCTGGATGGTCACAACAGCCTCTTAATTGCTTCTAGTATGTCAACTTTCTGATTTATCCTTCACACAATTACTCATAAGAAATTTTTTTTTTCCTTTTTTGAGCCTTTTATTTTTAAATGAAAATGTTTACATTTTTTTCAATTAATTAATTTTAACATGCACTTCTAAAACTTTGAGTTCCAAATTCTCTCCTTTTCTCCTTTGAAAAGGTAGCAGTTTGATTCAGATTATACACAACATGCTAGTTTGACCATATTATTCCTCATCTCCCTATTTGGCTCCCTATTGGCCCCAGGAGGAAATAAATATGCATTCCTCTATCTGGCCTTTTAAAAATCATTCCCTCTGTGACTTGAGCTTCACTTCCCCTCTATATTCCAGCAAAACTGAATTGTTTGCTGTTTCATGTACATGCCTTTCTTATAAATCCAGCCTCTATTCCTTTGCCTCGGCTGTGCCCCATGCCCAGGGTTCTATCTCGTTTACATGCACATCCTAAAATTCTTCACTTCCTCAAAGTCTAGCCCAAATGCCACCTCTTAAATAGGAACTAGCCTCTAAGGTTCCTCCATTTCTCGGACCCTCCTTCCCCTCAATAATCACTTTGGAGACATGTTGTATTTATATACATCAATAGAATGGAAGCCCTTGAGGATTATTTTATTTTTTGTCTTTGTACTCCCAGATAAACCTTATTGAATGATGAATTCTCTGACAAGTACAGCTCACATTTCTGTCATTTTTAAAGATTTACAAAATGCTTCCCTCACCAGAGCTACGTGAGTAGTCAGTTCAAGTGAGATCCCTTTAGCCTTAGATAGAGGAAATGACTTGTGCAAGGTCACAAAGCTGGCACATGACAGAGTCAAAATCCACCCCTAGAGCTCCAAAGACCAGAGCACCTTCTCCTACATCACATTGCCCCTGAAAGGACGTTGAATGACATTCCTCCTTATAGCTTGAAAGGCAAAACATAAAAATTTAAGTCCTAAGCCAGTGATCTCATGTTTTCTCCTCCATCTCACAAAGCACAAGCCTTTTCTCTCTCATTTTTACTTTTGTAAAAATTTAAATAGTATTTTATCTTCCTAATTACATGGAAAGAGAGTTTTCAGCATTCATTTTTTTGTAGGAATTTGAGCTCCAAATATTTTTTCTCCTTCCCTCCCTTCCCTTCCCTAAATCAGCAAGCAGTCAGGTATTCTCTCCCTTTTATCATCATCGCCTGGCTACCCTCCAGAGTAAGCCTGGATCTTCTGAAGAGAGAGAACCCAGGCTGATCATTCCCTTTCCTCTTCTTCTCTGCCTCCCATGAGCTCTTCTCAGCCTCTAACTTTTCATGCTCACTGGCATCCAATCTGTATTTGAAATACGCTTTCAACTAAATATTTAACAAGAGTGAATGATACAAACTTCTATAATGGGGAAGATAGTCTTCTTGGCTCCTGCAACCGGAAACTTGTTGTTTAAATAAATTAGAGTATAATTGTTTATCAGAATTAGAAGTGTGTATCTTTAAATTATCAGAGAAGACTCAATTCAGTTCAGATCAATGTAACAGTTAGGGATACTAATCAATGTCCTCCCTGAGCAAGTTCTATCATTCAGACCCTGTCATTCAGACCCCTTGAGATCAGAGGGGTCTTTGGGGTAACTGCTTTGCATTCTGGCCCTTAGAGAATAGCCTGTTACTGTCTCTTTACCCCTGGTTAGAATAGATAAAGTAATGAATAGAACAGTCTGCTTGGAGTCAAATCTGATGTCTGTCATGTAGTTGTGAGACCCTGGACAAGTCACTTAACCTTTTGCCTCAGTTTCTCCATCTGTATAATGAATTATAGGAAGATGCTAAATCCCTGTAGTATCTCTACTGAGGAAATCCCCAAAGGAGCTGTAAAGTTAGGAAAAGCCTCAAGTAAGAGCTTTGAAGGAAAATAAGAATTCTGTGATGTGACATTAAGAAGGATTTTAGACATGGGGAATGGGTTACTCAAAGGCAGATAGGCCGAAGATGAAGAGTCCCTAAGGTGATGGCTTGGTATTTTAAGACAGGGCCAAAAAATTTCAACCAGGTGTGCCAAAATAGGGGCCTGACACTCAGACCCATCGATTTATTTTATTTTATTCATTTTTAAGAGCATCCATTTAAAACAAGGATGCTTCGGGTGATGCTTTATAAAAATTAACAAAATAGGTTTACAAAAGTGGGCATGAAAAGTGCTTTAATTGACCCTGAAGTTTCCAAACCACTAAATGGAAGCAAAGTCTGATTTCAAAAATGGCAAACTTAGCAAACGCAAACATTTTGGTTTAGATTAGAACACGCAGATCCTCCCCTAGTTGGAAACATCCCTTTCAGAATTCAGAAAAACTGGGTCTTCCCAAGGTAATCACTAGAGGTCATTTAGCAGAGGGCGCCGAATGGTTTCCAGCCAATGGCAGAAGCTTCCACTAGATAAAATTTCAAGATCCTTGTATTTATTTGTCCGTGAATAAAATCCCAATAAAAGACTATAAAGTTTAAAAGAGTGGAGAACAGAACAGGGCTCATCAAACCCAGAGAGTGGAAAAGCTGGATAAGAGACCCTACCAAGGAAAGATGGAGCACAGAGGAAAAGGCCAGCACCCTCAAGCTTGGCAGGAGGGTCCCTGAGAAGGGCAACGGGGGACAATCTAGGCTCAAGGCTTCTTTCCCAAGATTTGAGGAGGGCAGGCCTGTTCCATGAGAGCCCACTTAGGGGGGATGGGGAACACTCAGAGTACACCCCAGAAATGAGCCTGGGAGTGTTGGTGTACCCAGGGAGGACCGAGGGCAGGCTCTCCAGCCATTAACGCTTGCCAGCTTTGTACATCTTACTCCCAAGGTCAGGAGAAAGGATCCTTCTTACCTAAATACTTCCTGCCTTAATCTGGTCCCTTCTTCCCTCTCAGGGCAGGTGTGAGGATGAGGAAAAAAATAGCTTGGGGTAGGGGGAGCTTGCTCTGGGTCAGTTAATGAGATTGGAGCTGAATTCAGATTTAGCCCTCTATCACTGTACCACCTGGCTGCCAATAGTAACTCAATTACATCCTCCCAAGAGTTCTCTGAGAAAGGGAGCAGAGAAAGAGCATGCATCATATTGCCTTATGATGGAGGAGTAAACTGAGGCACCAGAGCAGAAGCCACGGAGTTGGAGGATGAATTCGAATCTAGTCTTTGGTGCCCTTTGGTCCCCTGACCTCTGGGTAAGTTTATTTTCTTCATTCTGTCAGTGACTATATGATCTCCCTTGTTGAAGATGCTCACCCCATGCCCCCTGAAAAAAGTCCTGTCTAGTTTGTCTGCATTTTGTGCTTCATTACCTGTGTTTGTTTATGCTGGGTCCTGCCCTCTCCCCACCTTCCTAGAATGCAAACATCTTTAAGACAAGGTGGCTCCTTTATTGTCTTTATTGTGTGGGATCCTTTCCCCCCAGAATTTAACCTGGTTTGCTTGTCACATAATAGATACTTAAAATAAACTTATTGGTTGATAGGCTTATTTACCAAAGTTTTCTGTCCACAGTAATCTGGGAGGGGGAGGAAGGGAAGAAGTTAGGAAGGAAGGAAGGAAGGAAGGAAGGAAGGAAGGAAGGAAGGAAGGAAGGAAGGAAGGAAGGAAGGAAGGAAGGAAGGAAGGAAGGAAGGAAGGAAGGAAGGAAGAAAGGAAGGAAGGAAGGAAGGAAGGAAGGAAGGAAGGAAGGAAGGAAGGAAGGAAGGAAGGAAGGAAGGAAGGAAGCAGAAAGAAGGAAGGAAGGAAGGAAGGAGGGAAGGAGGGAAGGAAGGAAGGAAGGAAGGAAGGAAGGAAGGAAGCAAGGAAGGAAGGAAGGAAGGAAGGAAGGGAGGAAGGAAGGGAAGAAGGAAGGAAGGAAGGAAGGAAGAAAGGAAGGGAGGAAGGAAGGGAGGAATGAAGGAAGGAAGGAAGGAAGGAAGGAAGGAAGGAAGGAAGGAAGGAAGGAAGGAAGGAAGGAAGGAAAGAAGGAAGGGAGGAAGGAAGGAAGGAAGGAAGGAAGGAAGGAAGGAAGAAAGGAAGGGAGGAAGGAAGGGAGGAATGAAGGAAGGAAGGAAGGGAGGAAGGAAGGAAAGAAGGAAGGAAGGAAGGAAGGGAGGAAGGAAGGGAGGAATGAAGGAAGGAAGGAAGGAAGGAAGGAAGGAAGGAAGGAAGGAAGGAAGGAAGGAAGGAAGGAAGGAAGGAAGGAAGGAAGGAAGGAAGGAAAGAAGGAAGGAAGGAAGGAAGGGAGGAAGGAAGGGAGGAAGGAAGGAAGGGAGGAAGGAAGGAAGGAAGGAAGGAAAGGAAGGAAAGGAAGGAAAGGAAGGAAAGGAGAAAGAAAGGAAGGAAGTGAGGAAGGAAGGAAGGAAGGAAGGAAAGGAAAGAATGGAGGAAGAAAGGAAGGAAGGAAAGAAGGGAAAGAAAGGAGGAAGAAAGGAAGGAAGGAAGGAAGGAAGAAAAAAAAGAAAGGAAGGAAGAGGAGCTTGAATCTCTGCTGAGTGCTATGTAAATGATAAGTGGGATTTCCAAGGCAAAATGCAGTCAATAATGCAAGGCAACCACATCAAATGCAGCATCTGCCTTTAAAAAAAATAATAAATCCATGATATCATTAAAAAACAATCAAAGTATAAGAAAAATAGTCACAGGTGCAGAATTTTGTAATACAATAACGTGCTAGTCAGAAGGAAATGAATAGCATATTTTATTATGAATTATTGAAATCGGCGCATAGCATCCTGAATGTTTACCCAAAATATCCCCATTTCTACTCTTGAATCTAAAAAAATTAATTATGTTCTATTGGACCAATTCATTCCTTACCAGATCCATTCATCAATAAGCAAGTGGTATTTTACAAATTGAGAAACATCTTGATATGTTGCAGGAGGGGAAAATGGAGGGGACTGGGGAGGATGGGTTAGTGTATTCATAATCCCCAGTTTTGGTGATGAGCCAAGCACCACTGACTGTCGGTGGTCCTTTGAGAGGCCCTCACTCTTTCTATCTAAAGAAATAAAGTAATAAGAATGAGTCACATCTATTCAGTGTGCTTTCCGTACAATGGTTCTAGAAGGGTATGGACATTCTTAAAGTTCTAATAGAGAAAATGAAGGACTAGGAGTGGAAGCTCCTAGAGGCCAAGGATTTGTTGTTTTTAACCTCTAGTCCCTAGTAGATAATAGGCACCTAAATATTTATAGAATTAAATTGCTTTGGATTAAGTGACTTGCCTACAATCATAGGTATTAGTAGGTAAGAGATTGAGACTACAATTTAGGTCTTCTGATGGATAAGATCTCTCCAGTGAATCTGATATCTAAAGCTACCAAATTTTGAGTTGTAAGTGGCTCCGAAAACTGACATAATTTCTGCAAGAATCCTTCTTTAGCCTTCCAAAGATTGTGTGGAGAAAGAGCCTGAAAAGAAAGATCTGAGCTAGAAAATAACTCAAAAAATTGTGGTTTGGAGATCTTTGG
Organism: Sminthopsis crassicaudata; assembly: GCF_048593235.1. Taxonomy (NCBI): domain Eukaryota; kingdom Metazoa; phylum Chordata; class Mammalia; order Dasyuromorphia; family Dasyuridae; genus Sminthopsis; species Sminthopsis crassicaudata. The sequence continues at coordinate 676,461,185 of NC_133618.1, forward strand.
AATTGGGAACGAGGCCAAATCCTGCAATTGGGGAGGAGACATTTGGGAAGACCATAGGAAAGGCTGAAGGGAAATGATTCCAGTTAAAACAAGAGAAAGAGGAGAGGATCTTCTATGAAGAGGGAGGATTAAAAAGAAAGACCTGAGGAGGAAGAGAAAAAGGTGGAAGAGATGGGGAGGAGTCAAGGAAAAAAGCAGAGGGAGAAGAAAAAAACATTTGAATTGAAAGATGAAAAGATGGAAATGGGAAAGGTATTTAGAAAGCAAAGAAAATAAGAAAAGGTAAATAAAATAAAATGGTGAGAAAAATCTTGTTGTTTACTTGACAAACTGACAAGAGAAGATTAAAGAAGGGAAAGGGAGTTAGATTGGATTGTCAAATTACCAAGAAGCGCTAAAGAACCTGTCCAGGTGTTGTGAATAAGATATCAAGGAAGGGAGTCATCCACCCCATCACCACGTGGAAAGCCCAGGGCTGAGGAGCGCGTTTCCAGTAAGTAAGGAGAGTGGGTTAGGTTATTGTTGGGTTCTTTGGTCACTGTTGGGTCATGGGTGCGTGGGCCAGCTGGTCCCCTCTCAAAGGTGGAGAACATCTCTCAATGTGCCAGGTTATGGAGCTGAGAAGAGAAAAGAAAAGAGAAAACCTGGAAAAAAAGACTTCAAGGTAAAAAGAAGAGTGCTTTGGGGGAGCAAAGGCTTCCATTCCTGTGGCAAGAGATCGGCTTGTGAAGGCCAGAGCTGGGAGCAGTAAGGACCATGGAGCACTTCCTCCCCTTCCTGGAGAGGGCTCCGGAGATTCAGAGGAGGAGGAAGTGTTTGTCCTGTAAGGATAATGAATGGGTGGGGAAGGCTGGTGTGGTTTGGTAGGCACAGATAGCTTGCCATCTTCATCTTTGGTTAATGACTCAACAAGCATTTATTAACCTCCTACTATATGCTTGTTCTAGCTGGGGACACAAAAATCAAAATGAAAAATCTGAACCATCAAGAAGTTTATATTCTATCAGGAAGGAAACATGTCCCTAGAGAAATCTATATGGGAAATAGATCTAGATCTTTCTATCTGTATGTGTGATTATCTATATATGTATAGATATAGATATAGATATAGATATAGATATAGATATAGATACACATACACACACAGACAGGATGTAGTGGAGTGGATACAGTGCTAGGCTTAATATCAGGAAGATCCAAGTTCAAATCTGGCCTCCAATACTTACTGTGACTCTGGGCAAGTCACTTAACTCTGCTCAGTTTTCTCATTTTCTCAAAATGAGCTGAGGGAGGAAATGATTCCAGTATCTTTGCCACAAAAACCCCAAATGGGGTCAAGAGAGATAGACATGACTGGAATGACTCAACAACAAATAAAAGAAATACCAGAGAGTGTGTGGGGGGGAGAGCACCGGTATCTGGGTAGGGAGGATCTTCATGTAGAAGAAGGTGCTTGAGCCTTATGAACTTTTAAGGAAAGACTCTAAAAGGCAGAGATAAGGAAGGAGGGCATTCTCGGGGTGAGAGCCAACCTTTGCAAGGGTTCCTATTTGTCCTGGCAATAACTTGCTCTATATAGTTGTTTGCACGTGGCACCCCTCATTTGATAGATTATAAGCTCCTTGAGAACAGGAGCTGTCTTTTGCCTCTTTTTGTGTCCCCAGAATCTAGCACAGTGCCCAGGATATAGTAGGTGTTTAATAAATGTTGATTGATTGAATTGAGCAGTAAAAAGGCCACTTTGTACAGTGTTCGATGATTATAATATAAAATGAAATGTAATCGTATATTTCATGACATTATTATTATATTTAATAATATAAGACGGAATGGGAAAGATAGGTTTGGGACTGGATTGAGAAGGGATTTAAATGTCTCAGAGAGGAAGTGTGCATTTTTGTCCTGGGGAGAACCCTTGGAGTTGCCTCAATTTGGGAGAGGCAAGGTCCTGCATCAGACCTGTCATCACTTTAGCTGCTGTGGGGGAGAGGGGGATGGAATGAAGCAAAAAGAAGTGTGAAGCAGTTAGAAGGCCAGTTAGGAGACTGTCCCAGTCGTCTAGCTCAGGGGTGACTGAGGGCTGGATCTAAGTGGAGGCTCTGTGAGTAGAATAAAGCAATGGCATTCGAGATAAAGTGGCCTGGATTGAAAATGCAGCTTTTGACTCAAAGCAGAGAGGGACTTCTGGGGGTGAACCTTGAAAGAAAGTAGGAAGTGGGTTTGGAGAGAAAGGTGCTGGCTTCTTCTTTGGACACGTTGAACCAGAGTTGCTATTGGTCCACTGATTCGGAATATCCAGCAGATAGTTGGTTACAGGACATTAAAGCTTAGAGCAGAAGTGAAGGCTGATCTGGGAGCAAAGAGCTGAGAATGAGCCCATAAGTGAGACCAGCTCAAATCCAGAAAGATTTCCCCTTTGCTTTGACTTTGATAAATGACAGCTTCTTCCAACGTCATCCTCGGGATGACTGTTAGAGCTCGCCCTGGGCTAGTGGTCCCCCTGCAACAACCACCTTCCAGGTTTACCGAAGGCGTCTCATCATGAAGCTAATTGTGCAAACTGTCCAGTGCAGATCTCCAATCCTGGGGCCCCTGAGAGTGTCCATTCTGCTTAGCCACCAAGAGATAGTCATGGGTTCAGAAAGATTGTCTTAGCATCTCGATGGAGGCAGGAGACCCTGGCTAAAGGTAGCACCCTCTCTGGACTTGCACGTGTGGCTGGTTCCTCAGTGGGTCACAAACCACTGCTCCTCTGAAGGGTTTCAGGGACAACTTTGGGAGGAATATGGATTTTCTAGTGTTATCACTCACAAGCTTCCATTTGTTGCTTTTCAGTCACATTTAATTAACTTCTGCAGTGGATATTTCTTAAGCAGATATGGCAGTGATTGTTACAGAAATAATTCCTCCAAATCCTTGTACACCCCAGGCCTGTGGGAGAAGTCGCCTTAAATTCATAGTACAATGTGGTAATCCACATGACTAGGAAATCAATGTGTCAAAGGGGCAATTCAGACTGAGTTCCTGCAGGTTTTTTCCCTGCATGGGGTCCTCCTGAAGTTCCCCTTCAATATAGCTCTGTCAAAACAGCATATCTTTTTTCTTTTGGGATTTCATCCAAAGCCCTTTATGATCCTTTCAAATTGATTAGGTACTTTTTCATATTGAGTTTACTTTGAACTTACTGATTCAGTCTAGATGTCTGGGCCTTCTGTGATTATTTGGGGCAGGTATAATTCCTGACTCTTACATCTGGAAAATGGGCATAATAATATAGTAAACTTATAAACCCTCAGGAATGGAAAGGAATTCATTAATAAAATAATAATTTCTTTTGAAAAAAGGGCCAATAAAGATTTCAAAGATGATGTAGTTTCTGAATAGGGATCATGTCTCTAATATCACTTCCAAAGGATCATCTAATAATAGTTATTAATAAATTTTATTATTTATTATTATAATGATATATAATAATAATAAAATAACATTTATATGGTGACCACTATGTGGCAAATTCTAAGCTGAGCCTTTTATAATTCTTGTTTCATTTGAACCTCACGACACTCCTGGGTGGTAGGTGCTATTATTACTCCTATTTTACAGATGAGAAAGCTGAAACTTTTAGATAAATTATTTTTCAATCAGTTATTAAGTGTGAGAGTCATGGTTTGAATTCTTGACCCTATCGATAATGAGTCATCAAATTTGAGTTGCGTTATTTTGGACTCATGTTTGAGTGACACTTGGGGAGGAACAAGAGAGTACTGATCCCTTTGAGAATAATGAGTAAGAAAGAGGAGAGAAGAAAGACGTGCTATCCCAAAATCCTCAGGAAAGGTGGGATTGGAAGCAAGTTCCAATAGAACACTTAACTCTAGTTATTAAGTTCAAATTGAAACCAAGTTTCCAACAGGAACCTTCCCTTTAGCTGCTGTCCAGATCTACGTTGGCCCAATAATGCACTTGGCTAGATCCAAGTTTCCTTTACTTTCCTTTGAATTAGGAAAGGGATGATGGAAGGAAGATCAGGGGACACCAATGATCTGTTAGAGAAAGGAAATCCAAAAAGTGCTGTCCCCACTTGAATTTCCTTCCATTTTATTGAGTGTTTTGTGGTCACGGTCTTTTTTGGTCATCAGAGCTGCTGGGCTTATCCCAAGTGCTGGGGATGGTGACCATTTCACTTCTGCCAGTCACTTGCTGTCGGAAGCCAGCTCCCTGAGCCTTTCTAGCCAATTATAGACTGGTCCTGAGCCATCCTTCTACCTCACCGAGGATGCCCCAGACCTTGGACTCAGCAAGGGAATCAGGACCCTGCAGCCAATGCCTTATCACACCTGAAATCCTTATTACTGTTTTTGTTCCTGGTAGAGGAGGTTGTCAAAGGCCCTCCTCCCAAATTGAGCTCCCATGACTTTCAATGACAAACCTGCCCATTTGAGACCCTAGAACAGTTACCCCTGGACCAACAAACCCACTTGGACCATGTACCTTGAATAAACATGAAGTATATTTCATCAGCTTTTTATATTTTTGACTTTATCAGAAGCAAAGCTTTTTTAAAGTTTCTTTATGTTCAACCATATTGAATCCATCATTTCTGGATTTATTTTTTGTTCCATGTTTCAGAAATGTGCCTTTGTTCACTTCAAACAATGTGCACGAAAATGGACCCAAAGAATTCAGGTAACCAAGCCGAATTGGGCCCATGATTTATTCCAAGGAATTAAATCCAACCCTGCACCAGCCTTAATTTCCACAATCCTGCCATAAAGCTGGAAAACTCACTTACACACATTCTGCATTTTAATTATACTTTCTGAGGATATAAGGCTATTACGTATTAAGAAACTGTAAAAATAAATAGATTTTTCCATACCCAGTGAAAGATGCAGGGCTTAATGGGCATTATAATTAGAGATGGGGAAATCAATTTGTGTATATTTTTAAAGGCAGCAAAAGCCTCAGTTGAACCAAGGCACTAACCTTTTCTGGCTTAAGTCATTACAAAAATCATTTAAATGCCTTTGCAATTCTGAGTTTTGGCTTTGAGCTAAAAGTCTAGGTCAGAAAACTGGTTTTCCTTCCTCCACACTTCTCTTCCTCCTCCCCACTGATCCCCAGGACATCCACACTGAAGCTAAATAACAAGAGGTCCTGGTGATCTTTTAGAGACAGATTTCTTTACCCCTTTCAGCCCGTCCTAGCAGGCTGGCGGGCTTCTGATGAGCACTTGGTCTTCTAAGGAACTAATCAACCTTTTAAAGTTGGCAGACTACTCACAGGAGGTTAAGAACACTGGCCTCCTCTCCCTGACGAGACTCGTGAGGAGACATCTGAAAAGGTTTCGGGCTGTTTGATGTTGGATTCCTCACGAAATCATAAGGCTGAGCTCTGACTGGACAAATCTGTGAAACCCCAAGTGGGCTGAGAGGACGGCATTGGGCCATGGAGGATAGGGAGGTTTTGATGGGGTCTTTGAGGAGCCAGCACGGCATCCAAGTAAGATGTGAAGGCATTTTTCAATTTACCAGGACCACTCAATGGGGTATTCTTTGGCTAGAACTTTTCATCTCCCATCAGTTTGTCCCGGACACATTGTTTCCTCATTTGTCAAATGAACTCCCTCTTTCCCTCCACTCCTTGGCTTCTTTTAAGGGTCATCTCAAGCCCCCTTTCCTACAAAAGACCTTCCATGATCTCCCTCCCCAAACCCAGAAATTCTTACATCTTTTCCATCTATCTATAGTATCTGTACCTCTCTGCGTGTAAAGTTGCCCCTTCAAATAGAATGTAAGCTCCTCGAGAGCAGACACAATTTCATTTTTGTCTGTGTCTCCAGCACCTCTCATTTATGATAAATGCCTACCCATTGATTAATTATCTACATAGAGGTAAGCTCCAGGGACTGTTTTTAATCTTGTAACAATAATGAGATTTCCCATCACTTTTTTAAGTTTCTAAGTTTAAAAACAATTTGCATCTTTCATCTCATTGTATCTCACAACAGCCCTGTGAAGTAGGTACTTTGATCATCCCCATTAAACTTATGGGGAAGTTTAGGCTGAAAAGATGATATGACTGGGATCTCCTACTGGAGAAACGCCTCAGACATAGGTGTTCCTGGCCTTCAGTCCCTCACACTAACCACTGTGCAACACTTTCCTGATGTGGATACCTCGCCCCAGTCGCCTTAACATGGGACCAGGCCCACAGTAGGTGTTTAATGAAACTTTGGTGGTGAAGGAGCAGACAGAAGGTGTCTTTGATCCTGTCCTGCCTCTCTTGGGGTCTTGTATCTTGTCCTCCTTATCCCTAATGCTAATCTTCAGGGAGACAGTGTCCATCAGCCAACATGAACTCCTCCCCCAATATCTCATCATAATGAGGATACAGAGACAAAAGCTCATCCTTACCCTCAAGAAGCTTAGATTCTGCTGGGGTGAGATATTGATACACAGCTAAGGAAATCTCAATGTTTCAATCAATATATATTATATAGATAATCAATATATCCATAATGAAATATCCTATTGACGCAGCATAAATTGGGGAGGTGAGCTACATGTGCAACAAATGCTACTTCTTTATACATACACATATATTTATATTTCTCTACAGATGATTTTGATGGGGTCAGGAGAGAAGGCACTAATGGAGGAAATCAATATTTGAAATGGGGCAGGGATTATAAGAAGTAATAAATAAATAAATAATTTAGGTGGTGAATAAGTAAATAAATAAAGGAAGGAAGGAAGGGGATGGCAGTTTATTCAAAGACCCAGACTTGGATGACACAAAGTGTGACTAACACTTTAGATGATAAAAGTCAGAGTTCATCAAGATCTCAGCAAGCAGGAATTCTGGACCAAAATGAATGAGATAAAATTTGAAAGGGGGAAAAGTAGTTTAAAGCCTGGGTGGAAAAAATGAATTTTACAAGGTGGGGGAAGGAGATAACAAGTATTTCTTAAGCTCCTGTTGTTAGGTGCTTTCCATCTCTATGAGATGGAGGAGGTAAAGCTAGACAGAGAGGCATTTGAATTATAAACTAGATGGGAATCCACTGGAGAATTTGGCCAGAAATCTAATGAAGTCTTGAATTGCCCTGAATGGTAAAGTGCCCAGGATAAGAGGTCCTTCTGAACTCCCCCTAATCATAACAACTTTGTACTGTTGAACACAGCCCTGTATTATGCATATAGTCACATAATGGCACATTTTGGGAAGGATGCTGATAAGCTGTCAAGTATACAGATGAAAGAATTGGAACGGTGAAAGGTCTCAGATTCATAGTGTAGAAGAAATGGTTATACAAAATGCAGCTCCAACAAAACAATAAATATATACTCCAAATGCCTTAGCATCCAAATTCATAAAGGAAATTGATCTGAGTTTCAAGAAGACAGACAATAATGTAATAGTGACAGGAGACTTCAATATTCATCGATCAGTTTTGGATAAATCTAACAAAGACAAACAAAAGGAAAAATGTGAAACCAAGCAAATTTATAAATAAACTAGGATTTTAAAAACTTACAGTATTTTCTAAATGAGACAGCAAATTATTATATACATTACCCCACCTGAAAAACTTTTTAAATATTTTATTTTACCACATTTTATGTAAAAAGTCTTCAACATTCGTTTCTTAAAATGTTGAGTTCAAAACTCTTTTTCCCTCCTTCCCAATCCCCCTCATTGAGAAAATAAGCAATTTGACAAATTAACATAATACTGTGCAATCATGCAAAACATATCTCTATATTAGGTACATTGTGAAAGAAAATGTAGAACCAAAAAAACCCCAAGAATATTCAAGTAAAAAATATGCTTGAATCTATACTCGGGCTCCCTCAGTTCTTTCTCTGGAGATGGATGGCATTTTTCATCATAAATCCTTAGGAGTTGTCTTAGATCATGGTATTGCTCAGAATCGCAAAGTCATTCATAGCTGATCATTGTACAAATTGCTATTACTCTGTATACTCTTCTCCTGGTTCTGCTAACTTTGCACCAGTTCATATTAGTTTTTCCAGGTAATTCTGAAAGCATCATTTCTTACGGCACAAGAACATTCCATCACAATCATATTTCATAACTTGTTCAGCCATTTCCCAATTGATGGACATCCCTTCAATTTCCAATTCCTTGCCACTAATAAAGAGCTGTGATAAATATTTTTTGGTACATAGGGGTCTTTTTCCTTTAAAAAAATCTCTTTTGGATACATCCCTGGTAGTATCAATGGGTCACAGTTTTATAACCCTTTGGATATAGTTCTTTTTTCTTATTTGGCTTTTTATGCCTTTTACCAATTGGCCTATCATTTTTAAGGCATTATTTTCTTCATTGTTTTTTGTGCCTCCTTTACCAAGAGTTTGATGATATTCTTGCATCAGTGCCATTTGTTTTTCCATTTTTCCTCTACTTCTGTTTTGATTTTTAAAATTCTTTTTTGAGCTCTTTCAGGACTTGAGACCAATTCACATTTTTCTTTCAGACTTTGGATGCAGCATTTTTTATTTTGTTGTTTTCGTTTAAGTTTATGTTTTGATCTCCCCTGTCCCTTCCCACTGAAGCTTTCTATGGTCAGGATCTTTTTGTTGTTGTTTTCTCCTTTTCCCAGACTATTTCCTGGTATTATTAAAATTTTGGTTCTACTTATAGGGTAAAAGGCATACTGTCCTAAGCTTCAGATTGTTTTTGTGCATTTCTTTTTAGAGATAATTCTGGGGAGTCTATAAGCTTTCAGATCTTCCAACTTGATACGATGTAAGGAGAGAGATATTTACTATTCTCCTGGCATGTACTTTGTTCTTTGAGCAACCACAAATCGTGCTTTTCTGCCCTGGAACTGTGCCCTTTGTTCTAGCTTAAATATGGATAATTTTTTAACATTGACCCATGCAAAACCTTGTGTTCCAAATTTCCCCGCTTCCCTCACCTCCTTCCCTAGATGGCAAGGAATCCAATATATGTATACATATTTATATGATTAACATGCTGCAAAGAAAAATCAGGTCAAAAAGGAAAAAATGAGAAAGAAAAAAATTCAAGCAAACAACAAAAAGAATGAAAATGCGATGTTGGGATCCGCACTGAGTCCCCACAGTCCTCTCCCTCGGTACAGATGGCTCTCTCCATCACTAGATCATTGGAACTGGTCTGAATGATCTCACTATTGAAAAGAGCCATGACCATCAGAAGTGATCATTATATAATGTTGCTGTTGCCGTGAATATTGATCTCCTGGTTCTGCTCATTTCACTTGTATCAGTTCATGTCAGTCTCTCCAGGCCTCTCTGAAATCATCCTGCTGATTGTCTTTTACAGAACAATAATATTCCATAGTATTCATATGCTATGACTTATTCAACCATTCCCCAATTGATGGGCAACACTTTTTCCAGTTTCTTGCCACTATAAAAAGGGTTGCCACAAACATTTTTGCACATGTGGGTCCCTTTTCCTCCTTTATGATCTCTTTGGGATGCAGGCCCAGTAAAAATCAGTGCTGGGTCAAAGGGTGTGCACAGTTTGAAAGCCCTTTGGGCAGTTCCAAATTGCTCTCTGGAATAGTTGGATCCATTTACAACTCCACCAACAATGTACTATACTCCTTCTAACCAGTTGTCTGACCCCCTCACCACCTGTGGGATGAGAGCTCTGGAAGTAGCCATTGACCACCACTAATTTGGTCATCCCCAAAAGTTGTTGCTAGTTTGCTGGGGAAAAGCCTGTGCTGGTGCAGCTTGAGTTGCTCCACTCTCTCTTTGGTATGGTAGAGCTTTTCTGCTGACCTAAGTTGCTGGATTGGAAAATTGCTTTATCCTATCCTTTTGTGGGTTCTGCTACTCAAGAAGTTGTTTTAAGGCATTATTTAAAGTTATTTGGAAGGGAATTTGGAAGAGCTCAAGTGAGTTCCTGCCTTTTCTCCACAATTTTGGCTCCATCCTCACAACATGAAACTTTTACAAAAATGAACCATATCACTAGGTCAAAGATATTATAAACAGATAGAAATAAATAGAAATAGCTTATGCAACCTTTACAGATTCTAATGCAATAAAAATAGAAACTGATTCAGAAAATACAAATAAAAGATACTGACTGAAATGAAGACTTAAGAATGAAATCTTAATGAGTGACCTACTCATGTGAACAAATCACTGAAATAATAACTATTTGTAACAAAATTATAATTATGAAACAATATACCGAAATTTCTGGAATGCAGATAAGGCAGCCTTTGGGGGAGAATCATATTCTTAAAATTGTGCATTAAAAATAAAAAAAGAAAAATTCAATGAAATTAATATCAAAAATTAGAAAATCAACAAAAAATTAAAATAAGCACAAAAGAGACAATAAAATAAGAAGGGAAAGAAAAGGAAAAATCATCATAAAATGATGAATAAAACCAAAAATTAGTTCTTTGAAATGACTAGCAAAATGTATAAATTCTTAGCTAATCTCATTAAAAGCAAGAAGCAGAAAAATCAAAACAATAAAATAACCAGCAAGGCCAAATCACAGCAAAAGCAGAGTAAAAAAGAATAATCACATCACATATGCAGCTATAGGCTAAGAAAACTGAAAACAGCAAAGAAATCTAAGAATGTCTTCAAAAATATTAAATAGCCAAGCTATCAGAAGACTCATTACAGTTCTTAAATAATATGTTCTCAGGAAGGGAAATGGATCTAGTTATAAAAGAATTACCAAGAAAAAAATTCCTAGACTTTATAGATTCACAGGAGAATTCTATCAGACTTTTAAAGAAGTTAGTTCCCATACTTCTTGAATTATTCTCAAAAATTAAGAAAGTAAAAGCCTACCATATTAATTTCATGGGACAAATATAGTCCTAATAACTAAATGAGGGAAAAATAAAACACAAGAATCAAACTACAGGCAAAACCATTAATAAACATTGACACAAAAATTAAATATTATACCATTTAAAAGATTACAATGATTTACCTCATCATGATTTAATCATCACTATGATTAAAAAATATCTATACCAGGGATGCAAGAATTATTTAGTGTTAGGAAAACAGTCAATATGAATTAATATACTAAAAATCCAAGCATCCCAAATTACATGATCACTTTAATAGATGTGGGACCCTACAAAATAAAAGCTTAGAGGGACCTTTTTTAATATCATTAAAAAATCATCTATCTAAAACTGAAGGCAAGCATTATATACAATAAGGATACTAGAACCTTTTCCAGCAAACATAGAAGTGAAGCAAGATTACCCAGTCTTCCCACTATTATTTGCTATAATTCTGGAAATGCTAGCAATAAGACAAGATAAAGGAATTAAAGGAATAAGACAAGAGACAAAATATCCCTGTTTGCTGATAATATGATGGTTTGCTTGGAAACTCCAGGAAATCAGCAGAGATACTAATTTAAACATTGAAATTTTTAGCAAACTTGAAGGTTACAAAATAAATATTCAGGAGAAGAGAGAAGTTTATGACCAAAGAAGAACTAGGGAACATTATGAAAGGCAAAATGGGCAGTTTTGATTACGTTAAATTAAAAAGGGTTTGCACAAACAAAACCAACAGAAATAAAATTAAAAGGGAAGTACAAAACTGGGGAAAAAACATTACAGATAAAGGTCTCATGTCTAAAATATATAAAGAATTGTATCAAGTTTCTAAGAATACAAGTCATCTGTCAATAAAAAGCCATAATTTAAAAAAATAAAAACCAAATACAAGTCATTTCCCTATTGATAAATGGTTAAAGGATATGAACAGATGATTTTCAGTCATCTGAAATTAAAGCCAGCTATAGTCATATGACAAAAAAAGTTCTAAATCACTATTGATTAAAGAAATGCAAATTAAAACAACTTTGAAATACTACTAACTCATACCTCTCACATTGGCTAAGATGACAAGAAAAGATAATGACAAATGTTGGAGAGGATGTAGGAAAATTGGGACACTAATGCATTGTTAGTGAAGTTGTAAATGATCCAATCATTCTGGAGAGGAATTTGGAACCATGTCTCAAGGGCTATAAAACTGTACATACCCTTTGACCCAGCAGTGCCATTACTGGGTCTATATCCCAAAGAAATCCTTTGGGAAAAGGATCCACATGTGCAAAAATGTTTGTAGCAGCTCTTTATGTGGTAATAAAGAATTGTTAATGAATAGATGCCCATCAATTGGGGAATGGCTGAATAAGCTGTGATATATATATATATATATGATATATAAAGGTAATGGAATATTATTGTTCTCTAAAAAATGATGAACAAGTTGATTTTAGAGTGTCCTAGAAATATGTACATGAACTGATGCTGAGCGAAACAAGCAGAGCCAGGAATATATTGTACATAATAAGAGCAAGACTGTGTAATGATCAACTATGAAAGGCTTGGTTCTTCTCCGTAGTTCAATGATCCAAAGCAATCTCAGTAGACTTTGGACAGAAAATGCTGTCTGCATTCAGAAAAAAGATCTAAGGAGAGTGAAATCAACACATGCTATGTTCACTTCTTTTTTCTGTTTTTTTTTTCTCTCTCCCATGGTTTTTTCCTTTTGTTCTGATTTTGTATCCCAATATGATTCATAAAGCAATATGTATTAAAAATAAATTAAATTTAAATTTTTAAAATTTCTTTTTTTTATTAAAGCTTTTTTATTTTTCAAAACATATGCATGGATAATTCTGCAACATTAACCCTTGCAAAACCTTGTATTCCCATTTCCCTCCCCCTCTTCTCCTACTCCCTCCCTACATGGCAAGTAGTCAAGATACAATTATCTTGCTGCACAAGAAAAATCAAATCAAACCAGGAAAAAGTGAGAAAAAATAAAATGCAAGCAAGCAACAAGAAAAAAGAGTGAAAATGCTATGTTGAGAACCACACTCAGTCCCCACAGGCCTCTCTCTGGGCACAGATGGCTCTCTTCTTCACAAGATCATTGGAATTGCTCCGAGTCATCTCATTATTGAGGAGAGCCATGTCCATAAAATTGATCATTGTATAATCTTCTTGTTGCAGTGTACAATGATTTCCTGGTTCTTCTCATTTCACCTAGCACAAGTTCATGAAAGTCTCTCCAGGCCTTTCTGAAATCATCCTGCTGGTCATTTTTTTTTTTGGCTATAGCAATTAGGGTTAAGTGACTTGCCCAGGGTCACACAACTGGGAAGTGTTAAGTTTCTGAGGCCAGATTTGAATTCAGGTACTCCTGACTTCAGGGCTGGTGCTCCATCCACTGTGCCACCTAGATGCCCTTGCTGGTCATTTCTTACATAACAATAATATTCCATAATATTCATATACCATAATTTATTTAGCCATTCTCCAACTGAATAATAAATTAATAAAAATAGTCAAAAGTCAACATAATCTTAACAAAACACAAAAAGCAATGATGGAAGGAGAACTTTTATTTCAAATAACTAAATGCACAAAATTTCTAGGGATCAATATCCCAAAGCCTGCAAAAGGCAATATTGATTCAATTGTAAATTTTCCTGTTAACTTATCTATCTTCAAAGTCTTTGAGATTTCTTCTTTCTGAAATTTTAGATATGATACTTTCAGTCCTTCCTTTTTATTTTGAGATGAAGATGGAGAGAGGTAAGGCATGAGATGGAGCAGGTATGGCTAGGTAGAAAGTCATTTGAACTGCTAGCTTAATGCGACTCTACATAAGAATCTGGTGATCACAAAGTCTTATTTTCCTTATCACTCACTTCTGATTCTTTCCTGATTGTGATTTTTGGTGGGCTGGATACCAAAACACTTCCTCCTATACTGGACAATTCATGGTTCATGAGCCTAGATCTTCACCTGACTTTTGGGTAATAAGAATCGTCTCCAGCTGGATCTTTTGCTCTTCTCTTGGCTTGGTAGAGTGCTGGACAGAATGCCCTCATGTACAATGTCCCGTTCCTGTGACCTGTACCACTCCCTCTGTTCCTTAGTTCTTTGGTCTATTACCAGGAGTTGAGAGCTTGTTTTTTCTGGCACTTGTAGTGAATACTTTCCCTGAAATAATGTAGGTTCTTATGGGTTTTGACCCCCCCCCCCAGTAGGATTTTATTCCTGAAAGGCTATGGCCACTGTGACTATTAAAGCTTGAGAAAAGTTCCATAGCATAGAGCTGGTCTTATATGGGTCTAGGAAAGAAGAGAAAAGGAGAAACAAGAGTGCAGGTTTTGAGGTAAGCTGCATTGTGTCTTTGGGTTTGCTAGTGCAGCCTCTCTGTAGGTAGCATAGGAGATTGGAAAGAAGTGTCAAGTAAACGCAGGGTTAGTTAACACCAGATCCTGGTTTTTCATCTTCTTTTGAATTTTGGGCATCCTAAACCATAGGAAAAGCTGATTCTTTAATCTTTGGCTCATGATTTCTTTTCTGAATGTTTTAGAAGTCATTGGAATTAGAGAAATCGTCTAGTCTTCCAACTTGTTGCTCACACCCAGAATAGCACAGTCTTTGTTATGATTAAGTTTGTATAAGTTGGAGAAAGGTAAATTGAGATTCCCACCTCTTTTATTGTCTATTTTCTCCCATAAGTCATTTAAATTTTCCCTCAAGAATTTGGATGTTATGCCATTTCGTTGTATATATATTTAACTTTGACATTAATTCATTGTCTGTGGTACCTTTTAGTAAAACATAGTTTCCCCTATTATTTCTTTTAATTAGGTTTTTTCCTCCATTTACTTTGTCTGAGATCATGATTGCTATCCCTGCTTCTTTAAATTTTCCTGAAGTAGCCTTCTTCTCCAATTCCTTATTTTAACTCTGTCTTTTTCAAGTGTGTTTCTTGTAAACAACATTGTTATATTCTGCCATCTTCTTCCATTTTATAGGAGAGTTCTTCCCATTCATGGTAACAATTATAGTCAATTAACTTTAGATTTCTCTTAATCTTATTCTCTTCTATTCTCTTTTTATCCTGTCTCCTCCTCAAGGCTGTCTTTCTTTTGACTATTGCCTACTTTTATCTATCCTTTCTCTTAGTCCCTTTCTTTCTTTCTTCCATGTTAATGTGGTTTTATTGTTTCTTGTTTTATGAAGTCATTAGTTTCTACTTGACTAATTTTAATTTTTAAGGACTTAAGTTACTTAGTTTCTTTGATATTTTTGGTACCTCTTTTATCAATGGTTAATTCTTTTTTCATAATTTTCTCACATAGTTTACACCCACCCCCAATTTTCTTCTATCTGCTCTCATTTGCTCTCATTTTTAGAATCTTTTTTGCTCTTTTTAAAAAATATCTTTCTTTAGCTCCTCTAGGAATTCTTGTGTTCAATTTGCATTTTTAATAGATTTTTTTCAAGTTATTGTCTTCTTAGTTTTATCTTGAGCTTCTTTGTCACCATATAACTTTTTTTGTTAAGGTTCTCTTATTGTTTGCTCATTTTTTCTAGCCTATTTCTTGACTTTGGACTTTATGTTAGAGTTGAGCTCTGTTCACTTTTGGAGGAAGGAAGGATTGCTTGAACTTTTGCTGCTTTTCACAGCTCAGTCCGGAGATCTGTAATTTTTTCAGTGCTATCAATGTGATGTGATCCATCAAGAGCTTTGTTTGCTTCCTTCCTAATCTATGCTCTGCTCCTTATGCAAGTGCAGTCCCTTACTCCACCATGTTGACTCTTTTCCCCCTTGGAAATAGTCCAGTTTGGCAGAAAGGTAAGATGCTTGGAGGCAATATGTGTTACAAAGCCAGAAAAGTCAGTAGTGTTAGACTGTGGACTAGATTAAATGGTGACATAAGAAACTTAAACTTTATCTTATAGACTGGGAGCCAATGAAAATTTCTAAGCAGAGGAATTCTTGAGAAAGATTCCTCAGGTTTTAAGAAAAAAAATGTAAGTGAAGAGTGGTAAGACAATGAATGAGGTGGGGAGAAATGATTTGGGAAGCCATCAGAGTGATACAGGCAGGAAGCAATTTGCAGAGCTACAACCGTGGCCATGTGAATGGCTGGAGGGGAAAGAGTAGAAAGAGAATTGGAGGTAGGGGGAAGAGACCACTGAATTTGATGGCCATGTGAAGTTGTTAATAATAGAAAAGACTAAAAGATGATTATTTTGACATTTCAATCCTTATTATCTAAGAGCATCAACATAGAAAGGAGTGGAGGAATAGGGCAGAGCTGAGGGAATGATGATTTCAGTTTGGATGTCGATTTTGTTGACATAAATTATAAACTCCAAATCATCAATTCCCACCAACAACCTGACTTCCTCATATCTCCCCTAGATTTTGAAAGAAAAAGAGAGCTGTCCAGCAAGACTTCATAGGATGCTAGACTATGTGGACAGAAGGATTTTGAAAAAAGTTTCTTCCTTCTTCCTGGAGGGCTTGTGGGGAAAAAAAAATCACTCTTTTATAAGTGCTTAATTATCAAACTCTGAAAAGAATACAGTCTGATGAAGGACAGTTCATTAACTTGAGCGTGTTGCCAAGGAAAAGATTTTGTTGGTCTTTCTTCTCCTGAGACCTCATTTTGTGTGGGCAGCAGACTGGGTGTACCCCATGGCAGGGATTAATGTCATCCTCGAGGAGGGTGTGAATTCCAGGCATGACATACTTTTGACAGTTCCCAAGACCTTTTTCAGACGTGAGATGGGTTGGAAGTCAAGGACTTGAAGAGACACTTTTGTTAAGTGACAAAACTCAAAGGGATGTCAGCTGCAAAAAGCAGGTTGGTCCTGCCACTGAGCTCTCATCATCTGCCTCCTAACTAGCCAGAAAAGGTCATCCCAAGACCAATTACTCACTTTAAGATGGGAGCCAGTGACATTTTTATTCCTATAAAAGAGTCATCCGAGGAAGGGCTGGCAGTAAGTGTGAGGATTTGGCCATAGAGAGCCGTGGGCTGGCTCGGATTTCTGCAGGTAAAACATGGCCAGGTAAGAGGACTATGCTCTTGCACAGACAAGGGGTGGGTGACTGCCACTGGACAATGCTGGCTGGTGGCGACTCATTGGATGTTTTTCCCTTTGCAGCTCATTGAGACTGAATCTTCTTCTGGTCCTCTGGATTTCGTCCATGCAGATGCTGTGCTGCAACCCGACTCCTTCCTCCACGGTAGGGCTCCTTTCTCTTCTGCTTCTCCTTCTCCTTTTCATACTGGGGAAATTGTCATTTAGGAAATGGATACAGCCAAAATACCATGAGGACCTGGCTGTAAAGCGGCTATGTTTTACTCAGTAGATTCAGGAAGTATTTTCAAAGTCTGTTTGGCCTGTGTAGACAATATCTCAGAAATGCTCACTTTAGCATCCAGAGCTACTCATATTCCTCCATCTTTATCCAAATAGATCCACTCACAAAGTCAAACATTTATTTTTATTGAAATTTCAATCTTGCTCTTTCTGTCTGTCTTGTGTTCTGTGTCTCTGTTTCTTTTGTCTTGCTGTCTGTGTCTTTCATCCTCTCCCTCTTTTTCTCTGTCATTACTCTCCTTCCCCCCACTTTTCTCCCTCCTTCCCACTCTCTGTGTCTCTGCTTCTCTCTTTGTCCCTAGCTCTCTGTCTCTGTGTCTCTCAGTCTGAACATGTGACTCCATTTGTGAAGGAAAACTCCCCAGTAATTCAGATCAACAGCTCAAAAAGAGTTTCCTGGGAGGTTAAAACACTTTCCCATGGCCATTCAGCCAGTTTGTGCCGTTCGCAGGACTTGAACCCAGATCTTCCAGATTTCATGCTCGGTTAGCCACGCTGCCCTCTCTGTAACTCTATAATTCCCTCATGTTTGGTTATGAGGGCTCCTTTAGGTGAAAATGAATGCTTCTGGCTTTACTTCTTCACACATCATCCTACTTTTCAAGTCAGAGAATTTTCCCAATCATCTCCCCTCCAATAAGTAGCGTGTGATAGAAGAGCCAAGAAGAATCTAGCTTCTTTGGCAGCTGACTCCTGGGATCTTGATTGGGGGATTCCCTGATCTACCCAGAGATGATCTGGAGTGACATCACCTAAAACTCCACATTTTGGCCTTTCTCCCCTTCAGAGCATTCCCTGCAGTCAGGCTATAGAGGGATTCCGTTCCAGAGCTGGGAAGTTAAGCCATCAAACTAGTGCTCAGATATTTGCTTTATCACTTTAAGGGGGCAGTATCAAGTGTATTCTGGGGAAGGTGAGTACCGATGGTGGGACTCCAAGCCATCTGGTCCCCACTTTCAAAATAGATGAAGTTCTAAGCTATGTCAGTCTCTATAGTCAAGGCCATCTAAGTTTGCGTCTGGCAGTCTTGGCTGCATAGTGGGCATGTGGCCAAGACTCATGGGTCACTTTCCCATATGGGTGCTCCCTGGGACCACTTGGTCCAAATTCTGGAATATTCTGCTTCTTGATGGGCAGCCTCTTTACCCAGCCTCATTTAATGCACTCACCAAAGGAGGGTTAAAAATAATATCTTGGCTAACCTTAATCTGAATTATTCCCCAAACTATGCATAGTGGGAGGTCCAGAAGTCCACGGGAGCCAAGTGTCTCCTTTACTCTCCATTTCAATGCTTCCCTGACACAGCTTAAAAAGAAATGTGGGGTCCTCTCCCTCTCCCTCTCCCTCTCCCTCTCCCTCTCCCTCTCCCTCTCCCTCTCCCTCTCCCTCTCCTTCTCCTTCTCCCTCTCCCTTTCGTGTATCTTCTGTAAAATGAGTCTTGAATCCTCCGTGGGGGCTGGTTTTCATGGCTTCCAGCTTTGATGCTTTTGTACTGCCCGGGCTCTGCTTGGGCAAGGTGCTTTCTCGAGCATCTTTGCTCAGAGTGCTCTACTCAATGATCATTTTTTCAGCCTAATTATCCTCTTCCGAATCTACTTTGGTGCATTGCACACACTCTGAAACTATAGAGGAGAGAAAGCCTAATGAGTGTGGTGGCTCAGGACATATACTGCTCCTTTCCTAATAGAAAAAAGCTAATATTTTTCTACAGCAGAGGGAGATTTCCCCAAAGAGGTGACACCATCCTGACCTTCAGTCCCCCTACTGGACAATTAGACTTAAACCTTAAGAAAGGAAGATAGTATAACAAAGAAAAACTATTATATAAAAAGTTGGTGAATCGACCCTGATAATATTTTTAAATAACATAGGTCAGAGAGTCAATTAAAAAAATTCGGTTACTTGTTTTTTAATCTTTGCAGAAGTGGGGACAGTGAGTGTAGAATATTGAATGGACTAGCAGACTATTGATGCATCAGCTAGCTTTGCCAAAATGATTTTTCTTTTCTTTTTAATTTTTTTAATTTTAATTTTTTCTCTTTTTAATTTTAATTTTTTTGCTTACTAAGGAGCAATATATTCAGATATAAGGTAATATAAAACAAAGGATGTTGGTAATAATTTATCTTGAAAAAACCCCATCCTTATGGTATGAAAGTAGCCTTGAATTCTCAGAGTCTATAGCAATAACAAGTAAGACCTTATTAGTTGTAAAAATTTGGAAAGGTTTTAAATCTGGGATGACCAGAGCCTATTGATCTGTTGAGAGAAGACAAGTCATTTTGTGGTGTAGCAGGAAATGTTCTGGCTGGGTCAGAAGACTTAGGTTCCAATCCTCCTTCTGTCACTTACTAACTGGGGAACTTTGGGCAGCTCAATTAATTTCTCTGATCCTCAGTTTCTCCCTCTCCAAGTGAGGAATAGTTGGTATAGAGGATGATTAAAGTCCTTTCCAAATCTAAATTGATGTATCTGAACTGGATCAGTCACAGGAAGAGTGGCTCCTTCCTAGGTGTTAACTTTGGGAGTCGAGATGATTATCTAGTTGATATACTTTTGAGTGATATAAGAAAAGAGAATCATTATACTGAGAAAATCTAAGATCTTTTGAAGGATTGAAAATCTTCAAAGCTATGTTATTTTTAGTGTCATTGAAACGATGTAATTATGTCTTAATCATGCTGGTCACTGTAAATGCAAATAGCAGTTGGAAAAACAGCACAGGAATATAACAATATTAATCTGTATATACATAGGGAACTTGCATTTCAATAAAACTGCTGATTTAAAAGGCAGTCAGTTTTGTTGATTATATCAAATGGAGTAATTTCAAGTGTTGGAAATGTTTGCTTTTTATGATGAAACAAACTTTCAACTCTAACTCTTGCTTTTTTGGGGGGGGGAGGTGGTGGAAAAATGCCTTAAAGCAATAATTCCTTTTTTTTATTTGAATTGCCAGCTGTCTGAAAAATCTGATTACTTTCTCATCCTGCTGAATAGCTGCTTAGCTGCAGTGGACAGGAGTGAAGAGCTGGCTTTTCTAAAGCCATTTTTCGTGAAGAATGTCATGAAAAGGTCCTTTCGCAACGGAGTTGGAACGGGAATTAAAAAAACTTCCTTTCGAAGAGCAAAATCGTGAATCAATGCAAAAAAGGCTCAACTACTTAAACAACAAATTTCGAAAGGGCACAATGAATGTGCTAAAAAGAATCACTTTGATTTCAATAATTAAGAATAATGAAAACACTCCCCCCCTTATGCTCCCCCTTACCCCACAACAATATTAACTGCATACCCATTTACCACAGTAGTGTTCCCAAATTTTGTGGATTTGTAAGGATGACAGAGAGTAGAGTCACTGTTGCATTAATTCCAAGAGTATGGATTGGTGAATTAATTAGATTGTATCCCATTGATCTAAATTGGGACATGTACTTTGAACGCATATAATAAAGAGTGACGTAATATCCTGCTGAATACCCAAGAGTCATTGGCTCCGGAAGACCATATGTGAAGACCTAATTGCTTTTTAATACAGTTTTTTTTCTGAATGATTTAGCTGAGACTGAATCCCTAGATATGCATCATCTCATTTTTAAGAGTGTCTTGGGAAATCAAAGAAAGTCGAACTTGAAGGATAGGTATGTTTTCTTTGGTTAATCAATTAATGCCAGGAACAGACATCACAAGGGATGCCCCAATTTGATTCCTGCTTTCCCCTTGCACTTGTGATTATGCCAGAACAACAGATGATCATTTGACTGTATAGAAATCTATTTGTTACTTTATCACAAGATGGAAGAGCAAGGGAAGGGGGGAGGTGGGGCAGGACTTGCTAAAGCAGCAACCAAAATTAGGCAATGTTTGTTTATTTGTCATCATTGGTGTGGCTGTTTTGTGGACTCTGTCTAGAGAATCATGGGAAATCAGGCCTCATTTAAGAAACATCTGGGCTCCTTGGCAACCCTGGATCTAGATCTCCTCTATTTTATACCATTTTTAAAAAGCTATTGGTTAAATGTATAATGAATTAAAGACTAGGATATAAGCAAATAAATGTGTGGTTAATTCTGAGGAAGAGCAAAATGCTTCTTTCAAAATGTGAAATAGAAAAGCAACATACTGAACAAGCTGGAGAATTAACTGCTGTCTCAGTCTCATATTACAAAACATTAAGTCCTTGGCCCCCAAATAAGCATCCCCCCTCCCGCCACATAACCCAAGAAACTGCTTAAGCAACCCTTCTTTTTCAGAGTAGAAACCTTAGATATATAGGATTGTATAGACATGATCTGTGGCTCAAAATTTAGGACTCATGGGATCTAAACTGGGGAACCGATCTCAGAGGAGTCAGCATTCCTTTTGACTCATGGGCCCCCCCACCAGAATTTACCCTGAGAATTTGGTAAGCATATGAATTCAAAGATCCTAGCTCCTGTCCAAACACTTTAGGTTATAAGTGCTTCGTAAGTAGATGATAGCCTCTTCTTTTGCCTCGCAAAAAAACTGCTATCAGGATCCCATAAACAGATATGGAAAACACATAAAGCATTTACAGTAGCCCATAACTTTCCCTAAAATGATAGCAAAACTTGTGATTACCATTAGAATAATGGCCTGGGATTCTGGTTAAAATCCTACTCCCACAGAGATCTCTCCTCAGCTTGTAATGACATCCTATGACTTCCCCCAAGAGGACAAATTCATTTTTTTCTGCTCTGTATTGTTCTAATTACTCATATATAGATGAGTTTTCATATATAGTAATATATATTATTCATCTATTATTAGTACTCATATATAATAATAATATAGCTCTCCCCATCTCGAGGATAATCCTTTACTGCTCTCCACCTATAAAGGCTATGTGGGTATTGTCTGGTTAAGGGGTTAAGGGGAATTTTTCTTTCTCCAAAAAATCAGCCTTTTGAATTCTTCAATTTGAAGTTGTTCTCAAAGTTAACCAATGGGGACATTGTTCAGGAAATCTGCCTCTTCTGTTAAAGGTTAGATTTTGCTGCCTCTAGGAACCTTTGCTCCTCTACACTACAAGAGGCAGAGATTCGGGAACATTGTCCACAAACTCCCTTCTTGGAATATATGGGCAAGAACACGTCTGCTTTATTTGTGTGCCTCTGCATGAACTCTTGATACTTCATCACTGACCTGACTACTGCCATCTCTCAGGGTTAGAAAGCCCACTTCCAGTTCTCTATTCTCTGCCATGTCTTCAGAAAGGAAAACAAAGTCAGGACGTTAGGAATTTGAGGTCTAAGCTTTCTCCTCCCAACCCCTCAAGGGACTTGGGCAAGCAAATGCTATTTACTATGTAGCTCAACTGAAGACAGTAGCCGTCATTGTACAGAAGGATGTGGGGCATCCTTCCACACTGTACGACTAGAGGAAAGATGTAAGGGGGAAATAAAATATGGGAAAATAGCACCAAGAGTAGTCTGTCAGATCTTTTATAGCGGCAGAAAGGAGTAGCTCCTCATACAAAAGTATATTTTTTCCTAAGAATTCTATGTAATCAAATCATTTCATGAATATTAGAAACCACTCAGGAGCTGTCCTTTGCACTCTTACCAAGGAGCTAATGAACAAATCAGCTCACTATG
This sequence comes from Sminthopsis crassicaudata, assembly GCF_048593235.1. Classification (NCBI taxonomy): domain Eukaryota; kingdom Metazoa; phylum Chordata; class Mammalia; order Dasyuromorphia; family Dasyuridae; genus Sminthopsis; species Sminthopsis crassicaudata. The sequence goes on from NC_133618.1 coordinate 676,484,033, forward strand.
GCATAATATTTCTTGAGTCCTACACAATTAAATCTCCATAAACACACTGAGTTAATTGGGAAATTCTTTTGATCAACCCCTTACATAAAGAGTCATCTAATTCTGTGCTAGAAACTCTAAGAATATTTAAAGCACTGAAGATTTCATAGGATTATGTTGTCTTGGAGCTGAAAAGGACCTCAGAAAATCCGTCATCCATACAATGCACCTAAAAAGTGCCTTTGCCTGAGTATTTCCAATGAAAGGAGAACCTGACCCCTTTGGGGATTCTGATTCCACTTTGGGATAACTGTAATTTTTAGAGGTTTTTTTCCCTTACATCCAACCCAAATTTACTTTCCATCTATTGCTCTGAGTCTCGTCTTGTAGGACTGCTTTATCAAGTAGGACAAAACTAAACCATTGTGCATATGTTGGTCTTTCAAGTCCTTGAAGACAGGCTCTTCTTAACTCTTTTCCAGAATAACCATTCCCTGTTCCTGTTGCTAATCTTAACGTTGCACACAATTCCATCCTATCAGTTCAGGGGCCATCTTCTATTCGATAACGAATTAGATGGTAGTGAGAAAGATGGATCAGAGAAGGATAATTCTGCAAGGATTCCCCCCCACACTGAAGGAATGGGAGAGGGAAGGGAAGCCATCAGAGACAAAGCAAAGATATGAGAAATCAGAGAAAATCAACTTCCCAGAAAGCCACGGGATCACTAGTCTGAAGGAGACTGAAATATGCCATGGCCAAGCCTTCACTGGCAACTTTCAAATGAGCTGGTTCACTGTTAAGCGCCAGTCCAAAGGGGTGAGGACTGAGTGGGACTGAGAAGAAAAGGCAGTAAGTAGAGTTAACTCTTTTAAAAGACAGATGATGAAGGGAAAAGCAGCAGAGAGCAGTGGTTCTAAAAAATTTTTTTTTCTTTGAATGATCTATGTAATTCCATCAATTTTCCAATTCCTTTGAAATCAAAAAAGTCTTCAACCTTATTTTATGACTCCAGTATCTAATTCAATTTAGTTACTTGGGTCACTGATTTTATACTAATAAAAACATCATATGTAAGACTTTACTTATACTTTTGACTTTTTACCCAAAAATGACTCCCCAGAACTTCCTCTAATAAAGAAAACGAGTTAGCTAATACCATAGGCGCATTAATCTTGTTTCATGTTTGCAGATTATTGTGTGTTGTAGGTCACCACATCTCTGTCAAAAGGAGAGCCCCAGGCTTCATCTTCAGTTCTCTGAGATCTGAGCTTAGCATTCATTGACTCATTACTGCCTTTTACATTGCTATGGCCATTGGGTACCTGTTTAATTCTTCATTAATTCATAAACTATTTCTTTGAATCCCTGATATTCATAATTGTTTTCAGTGCAGTATTTTATCCCATTCATATGTCATAACTTATGCAATCATCCCCCAAGTGTCAGATAGATAGTCAAATATTTGTTAAGCACCTATTGTGTGCCAGGTACTGTGCTAAGTTCTGGGGGTCCAGAAAGAGTCTTTAAGACTTGATGGAAGCCAGGGAAGGCAGTAGGAGGAGATGAAGAAGAAGAGCATTCTAGGGCTGGGGGGAGCCTGGGGAATGAAAATGATGGACATTTTTCTGGTTGTGGTTGTGGTTGTTTTGTTTTGTTTTGTTGGACCCGGGCTTGGGATGTCATTGGTGTGGGTAGAGAGTTCCCATTGAGGAGGACCTTTCTATAATAATTAGGTCAGCACTTTCTCTGCACCTGTAATTCATGGAGATCTTCATGGCTTGACCATAGTCACACAGACGATGTATGTCAGATTTATGACACTTGAATTATTTCTGTCTCTCTCTCTGTTTTCATCTCTCTGTCTCTGTCTCTCTTCTCTCTGTGTGTGTCTCCCTGTTTCTCTTTGTTTCTTTCTCCTCTATTTCTGTCTCTGACTTTGTCTCTCTGTGTCTCTCTGTCTCCTTTCATTTCCTCTCCTCTAATCTGCTACTAGCCAGGTTTTGAACAGAAACTGCAGAAAGGGCTGACCTTTTCTGGGACCTGCCCTCAGGCCCTGAGCAGGTGAGATGTGCCTGAGTCTTCTGCTCCAACGAGCCTCAGCTTCATCCTAACTTTCATTCCTCTTTTGTTGCTCATTCCTAGGCCATCAGTTCTTTTGAACTTCAGAAAGTGCCCCCACTCCTTCTACTCTGTGACCAGAATCTCAAAGTCTCTCTGATATGGAATTATAATATTTTTTAGATTACTCACAACACATGACCATATTTCTTTAGCCAGTCTGAATTGTCTTCTGTCAAAAGTTCACTATATTTCATTCAAGTACTTTTTGTAATTTATTTAAATCATGGAATTAAATGGTTGATTGATTAAGACTTGTCCACAATTTAACAAGTTGCCAGCATATGATAATTTTTCAAAAGTCTTTATTTTCAAGTCTGGATTTTTCCCTTTTTTCTACCCTTCTACCATCCATTTGGTACTCATTTAACAAATGAAAAATATGATACTCATTCAACACATGAAGTCCCAAGGCATAATTTTTATAACTTACTTTATATATAATAGGGTGACTTAATTACATCTGATTCCTCCTATATAACCCAGTTTTGGTTTTGCTTTTGCTTTTGTTTTTACTCCTGATAAATACAGTTATGCATATTTTTGTGTATGTGAAACTTTCCTTCTCATTTTGACCTTATTGTGTCATATATATATATATATATATATATATACCCATTAGTGGAATTTCTGGGTAAAAGGTCATAAACTACTTAGCCATTTTTCTCAGCCAATTCCAGACTATTTTCCAGATGGTTCAACAAATCAAAGCTCTGCCTATAGTATTTTGGTGTGCTTTTCTTCCCCCAGTCCTTCCAACATGGGTTATTTTCATTTTTTATGATCCTTGATACTTTAATGCATGGGAAGTGAAACCTTAGCCATTTTATTTTGTAGTTCCCTTATCAATAATTTAGAGCAGTTTTTTCACATGGTTGTTGATAGTTTGCATTTCTTCTTTTGAGAACTATTTATATCTCTTTGACAGCATGTTTATTGAGTAACAACTTGCCAAGAGTATCTTCAAAATGCATCAAAAGACCCACGCTGGGTCTTCCACTTCTCTACCTTTGCCTTACCTCAAGGACATTTTCTTCTCAGTATCTGAAATCCCAGGCACAGAAAACCTCTGTTCATTTCTCTGCCAGCTCACAGTCTCAGGCTGTGCATGGCCCCATGAAGCTTAATAGCTAAAAATAAAAGAGCCTAACCAAATTGGAAAAAAAAAAAACTTCACTGAAGATAGTCCAGAAAATTAATATTTTCTTAACCTGTAAATGTTATTGGCAAGGAAACTAATAAGATGGCTTGATAGACATTATTTATACCCACAAAGCATAAAATCAGGAGGGCATTAATAACCCAGGGGTGAATTTGGTGATTCCATCTTGCATATTGCATCCCCAAAGTGTCTGACCTAAAGGAAGGGGTCTGATTAATGAAAAGAGATTTGGTTTTTTGAGGCTCTTCTTGATCCTCCATTATTTGCATTTATATGGATGAGCTGGAATCATAAAACACCATAAGCCTAATTGGAAAAAAATCTCTTCCCACTTCTAGAATGAAAATATTTTAACCTCAGGGAAAACAGCATATGAAAAAGAGAATTTGCACCATAAAAATCTTAGCAGAGAAACAATTCATGGCCAGATACTTTGCTTTATAAATAAAATCATAATGTAGATGGTTTTGAGTTCTGGCTTATTGTTAAGGGCTTATTGTGAAAAAAAAAACCATTCCAGGGCATATTATCAGAGTGCTGACTAATTGTAGGCATTTATTTTTGAAGATAGTGAGAGAAAACCCTTTCAGAAGACTAAAGGGGCTGCACAGTTGGACATCCCAACAAGCAAAAAATAACAGGGTCTGTCAGCACATGGAATAAGCTTTCCCTCTGAAAGGGAGAAAGGGGGAAGGTCCCAGTGCCCCCAAATGCACCCCTGTCTTCTACCCAAATGCTAGCAAATGTCCCTAAATTAAGGCTTCCTTCCTCTTCCTCCAAGAAATGTATCTGTGATCTCACTGGCACAGACTCTTCCTATGTGGTACTTGGTGACCCATTTTGACCTGCAGGCTCTTGGCAGCTCTTGTACACATCCTCCCCGAATGGAGTCTTCCCCTGCATTCTCATAATGCTGCATGGACCACTAAGGAAGCATGGAGGCTGAACAACAATTATCTTGTGAGTGACAAGCCCATCACTAAATCTTTTAAAAATATTGTCCTTTGGATACTTGGTTGTATCATAAGAAGAATCAACCAGTATTGATCCTGTCTCAATAAAGTGGTTCAGGAGGGACAATAGTTAATGGAATTGTCATTTTGGAGCAGATAAGATTCCTGAGCTGGGATCTGCGATATCTAGGTTCCAGTGTAACATCAAGTAGCTGATTGCTTGACTTTGGGCAAGCCTCTTTAACTCACGGGTCCCCGCTTCTTCCTCTAAAAAGTACCGGTTTTTACTTGATGACTTCTGAGACAACAAATAACCCTGAGCAGAGGATTTTTAAGCAGTTAAGTGAAAAGTGAGTCAAACTGGAGGCCAGGAGAAGCATCTGACATTTCTCTCAGACCAAGGATCATGGATGAATCAATCTTGTTCCATGTAATATAACTATAGAGAGACAAGTATGATAGGTACTGACCAGAACACAGCACAGAGGTCCAATTTGTTGTTGTGGTTGTGATACAGAATAAAGGGAGGCCTGTGGGCCAGGAGAATGAAGGAAAATGTAGTTGCCTACTTGTATTAATTTGTGCTAGTCTTCAATCTCATTTGGTTTCTCAATCTCAATCTCAATCTCAAACTGGTTTCCCTTGTGGAAAGTGATTCTATCTGCCTCCAAGCTCTATCAACCATAATTTTTTGTTTTCTCATCTTCATCAACCTCATTGATTCAATGCAGCAGTCTCTAGGAGAATTCCCTGCTCTCAGTCCTTCTCTGCACTCTACAACACTTTTTAACAATGACTTAATTAAAAAGCATAATTCATATTCTTTTAAGAACTGACTATATATAAATATATGTACATGTACATACATACATAGGTAGGTAGATATATATGAATGTCTATACACATTTCTTTCTAATGTTTGCCATCTCTGGGGTGGAGAGAGCAGAGGGAGGGAGAAAAAAAAGTTACACGATAATTTTGTTATAGATTTGAAAGAAATAACAAGTTGTATATAACAGACCTGTAGTTTTAGGTGCAATCCTCTTTTTTCCCATTCCAATTTGTTATATAAATGCTTGTCTTATTTCTTAAATTCAAAATTTTAAAAATTTAAAAATTTTTATTGAAGATTTTTTATTTTCAAAACATATTCCTTGATAATTTTTCACTATTGACCCTTGCAAAACTTTATGTTCCAATTTCTCCCCCTTCTGAGAAAGAAAATAAAATGCAAGCAAATAACAACAAAAAGACTGAACATGATATGTTGTGAACCACCCTTAGTTCCCATAGTCCTCTCTCTGGGGGCAGATGGCTCTCTTCATCACAAGATCATTGAAACTGGCATCAGTCATCTCATTGTTGAAGAGAACCACAAACATCAGAATTGAACATCATATAGTCTTCTTGTTGCCATGTACAATGATCTCCTGGTTCTGCTCATTTCACTCAGAATCAGTTCATGTAAGTCTCTCCAGGCATCTCTGAAATCTTCCTGTTGTTTGTTTCTTATACAGTAATAATATTCCATAACATTTATAAACCATAACTTATTCGGCCATTCTCCAATTGATGGGACCTACAAAAAGGGCTGCCACAAACATTTTTGCACTAGTGAGTCCCTTTCCCTCCTTTAAGATCTCTTTGGGATATAAGCCCAGTAGTAACACTGCTGAGTCAAAGGGTTTGCATAGTTTGATAACTTTTTGAACATAGTTCCAAATTGGTTTCCAGAATAGTTGGACCTGTTCACAATTCCACCAACAATGTATCAGTGTCCTAGTTTTCCCACATTCCCTCCAATATTCGTCATTTTCTTTTCCTGTAATCCTAACCAATCTGAGAGGCGCGTAGTGGTACTTCAGAGTTCTCTTAATTTGTATTTTTCTAGATCAATAGTGATTTAGAGCACTTTTTCATATGACTAGAGATGATTTCAATTTCTTCATCTGAAAATGATCTGCTCATATCCTTTGATCATTTATCAATTGGAGAATGGCTTAAATTCTTATAAATTTGAGTCAATTCTCTACATATTTTAGAAATGAACCCTTACATGTACAAATATTTTCCCAGTTATTGCTTCCCTTCTAATCTTGTCTGCATTCATTTTGTTAGTACAAAAAAATTTTTTAGCTTAATATAATCAAAATTATCTATTTGGTGTTCAGTTACGAGTTCCAGTTTTTCTTTGGACACAAATTCCTTCCTTCACCATAGATAGGTAAATTATTCTATGTTCTTTTAATATGCTTATAATATCACTCTATGTCTAAATCATAAACCCAATTTGACTTTATTTTGGTATACGGTATGCCTAGTTTCTGCCACACTAGTCTCCAATTTTCCCAGCAGTTTTTGTCAAATAGTGAATTCTTATCCCAAAAGCTGGGGTCTTTGGGTTTGTCAAACACTAGATTGATGTATGTAATGTGCTGTTGTCTCCAGAAACTGCCGATCACTCTCTGATCTAGAGGAGAGACTTCTTCCTCCAGAGAGCTGCCTCAAGTCTAGTCCAAACAAGACTCACTGTCTCTGGAGTGCCGCTCTCTTTTATCCTCCCAGAGAATGGGCGTGGGATAATGCAAGGGCTTCTGGGAAAAATTACTTCAACCAATGAACTTGCTCCTCCCCAGGAGTTCACAAGTAAAACTCCCAGTAAAGGCCGGAAGTAGAGAATTGTTAAGTACTGACTTAGCACTTAGTAAGAACCTAATATCTCATTATCTCATTAGCACTTAGTAAGAACCTAACAGCTGTAGTCACTGACTATTTTGTTCTGTGAATCTTACCTATTCCACTGAGCAACTTCTTTATTTCTTATCCAGCACCAAATGGTTTTGATGACCACTGTTTTATAATAATAGTTTTAGGTCTGGCACAGCTAGGCCACCTTCATTGGCATTTTTGTCATTAATTCCCTTGAAATTCTTGACTTCCAGATGAACTTTGTTTTTATTTTTTCTAGATTTGTAAAATAATTCTTGGGAGTTTAATTGATATGGCACTAAATAAGTAGATTATTGTATTGTCATTTTTATTATATTTGCTTGGCCTAACTATGAGCACTTGATATTTTTCCAACTGATTAGAGCTAACTTTATTTGTGTAGAAAGTGTTTTGTAGTTGTGTTCATATGGTTGCTGACTTTCCCTTGGCAGATAGCTTCCCAAATATTTTATACTATCGACACTTATTTTAAGTGGAATTTCTTTTTGTATCTATTGCTGCTGGACTTTGTTGGTGATATATAAAAATGCTGATAATTTATGTGGATTTATTTTGTATCCTTAAACTTTGCTAAAGTTGTGAATTATTTCTAGTAGTTTTTTTAGTTGATTCTCTAGGGTTCTCTAATAATATCATCATATCATCTGCAAAGAATAATAATTCGGTTTCCTCATGACCTACCTTAATCTCTTTTTCTTCTCTTATTGCTAAAGGTAACATTTGTAATACAATATTGAATAGTAATGGTGATAGTAGACAACATTGTTTCACTCCTCACTTATTAGGAATGGTTCTAGCTTGTCTCCATTACATATGATGCTTACTGATAGTTTTAAATAGATGCTACTGATCATTTTAAGGAAAAGTACATTTATTCCTATATTCTCTAGTGTTTTTACTAGGAATGGGTGTTGGATTTTATTAAATGCTTTTTCTGCATCTATTTAGATAATAATATGGTTTTGTTACTTTGGTTATTGATATAGTCAATTATGCTAATGGTTTTCCTAATATTGAACCAGCCCTGCATTCCTGATATAAATCCTACTTGGTTGTGATATATTATTCTAGAGATGACTTTCTGTAATCTCTTTAATATTTTATTTAAGATTTTTGCATCAATATTCATTAGGGAAATTGTTATATAATGTTCTTTCTTTGTTTTCGCCCTGTCTGGTTTAGGTATCAGCACCATATGTGTGTCATAAAAGGACTTTGGTAGGACTCCTTCAATCCCTGTTTTATAAATAGTTTGCAAAGTATTGGAATTAATTGTTATTTAAATGTTTGGTAGAATTCACATGTAAATCCATCTGGCCCTAAATTTTTTTCCTTAGAGAATTGATTAATAGCTTGTTCTATTTCTTTTTCTAAAATGGGACAATTTAAATAATGTATTTCCTCTTCTGTTAACCTGGGCAATCTATATTTTTGTAGTTATTCCTCCATTTCATTTAGATTATCAAATTTATTGACATATAGTTGGGCAAAATAATTCCTAATTCATTCTCTAATTTCTTTTTCATTGGTGGAAGATTCTACCTTTTCATTTTTGAGATTAACAATTTGATTTTCTTCTTTTCTTTTCCTAATCAAATTAAGTAAAGGTTTATCAATTTTGTTGTTTTTTCTCATATAAGATTTATTTATTAATTCAATCATTTTCTTACTTTCAATTTTATTAACCTCCCCTTTAAAATGATTTTTAAAAAAAGATTTATTGGTGAGGGGTAGCTAGATGATGTAGTGGGATAGAGCACCAGCCCTAAAGTCAGAAGGACCTGAGTTCAAATATGGCCTCAGACCACTTAATATTTTCTAGCTGTATGATGCTGGGCAAGTAACTTAATCCCAATTGTCTCAGCAAAAAAAATATAGGTGACACAAATCAGCACTGAATCTAATAAGCTGAAATTCAAATAGGATAAATGTAAAGTCTTGCACTTGGGTGGAAAACACAAAAACAAAACTAATGCTACAAGTATAAGCTAGGAGGGAAGGATAAATAACAGTGATTAGGAAAAGAACTTCAGGTTTGAGTAGTCCTTGAGCTCAATTTGAGTCAGCTATGTGATGTGGAAGCCAAAAAAAGCTAATGCAATTTGGGACATTGATGAGCAGTTTTCAGCAATAGGGAGGAAGTGATAGCTCTTCTGCTTTCTCCCTCCATCAAATCTCATCTAGAAGTTCATTTCTGGGCACCTTTGTTGAAGAAAGATATTGATAAATTTATGCACCAAAGAAATAAAACAAAAAGGGAAATGATCTATACATACAAAAATATAGCAAGTCTTTTTGATTTACTGAATTAGAAGCTAAGAGGATGCCCATCTACTGAGGAATGGCTGAACAGATTATAGTATATGAATGTAATAGAATATTATTGTGTCATAAGAAATTAAAGGGATGGTTTCAGAGAAACCAGGGAAGACTTTTATGAATTAATGAAGAAAAAGTGGCAGAATCAGAACAATTTATACAATAACAACATAAAATAAAAATAAAATACTTGAGAATTCTGATTAATGCAAGGATCATCTTTGATTGCAAAGGATTTTTTTAAATGAAATACAGGGCAGCTAAGTGAGGCAGTGGTTGGAGTGCCAGATTGAGTCAGGGAGAGTCTTCTTTTTAAGTTCAAATTTGGCCTTAGGGACTAGCAGTGTGGCTCTGAGCAAGCCACTTAACCCTTTTTTGTTTCAATTTGTTCTTCTGTAAAATGAGCTGGAAAAGGACATGGCAAAGATTACATTCTAATATCTTTGCCAAGAAAATTCCAAATGGAGTTATGAAGAGTCAGACATTACTAAGAAATGACTGATGAAATATGATACATGCCTTTTGGCATAAGTAATTTCAAGAAACCACATTTTCATTACACATTTTCAGAAATGTGTAATACAAGAATTTCTTTTGCTTGACCAAACATATCTGTTACAGAGAATTTGTTTTCCCTTTTTTTAAATGGGAATATTGTTGTTCATCCTTCATTTTAAAGAGCATCAGTGACATTAAAGGGGGTAGTGAAAGGGAGAAAGGAGAGATAGCATACCAAAGAAAGGAAAGAAAGAGAGAAAGAGATAGAGAGAGAGAGAAGGGAGGAGGAAGGGATAAAGGAAAGAAAGAAGGAAGAGAGGAAGGAAGGAAGGAAAGGAAGGAAAGGAAGGAAGGAAGGAAAGAAGGAAGGAAGGAAGGAAGGAAGGAAGGAAGGAAGGAAGGAAGGAAGGAGAAAAAGATGAGTCTTTGAGACCTCTTTTCTTTAGTGCAGAGAACAGAAGAAGTCCAGAAATAATCAAAGACAAAATTGCTTTGAATACTATCGGTTGGCTTTATTATATATTTAAAGAGAAGAGCATATTGTATATTGTATATTTAAAAAGAGATTCACAATTTCATGTGCAATTCTCTTTTGTTCTGTCCTAATGAAATTAAAATGGGTATTTTATTTGGTATTTGTTAAGCTCAGAATTCAAATAAATAAATTTAAGACAAACAAAAAAGGATGTCAATCAGCTGTAGATTGTCTAGGGGAAACCTAGAAGAATAGAGCCTTAAGTTCGTGACATGATGATTGGTTGTATTAAGTAAAGGTGTTTAATCTGGAGAAAAGAAAATTTAGGGAAGAAATTATAGCTGTATTCAAATGTTTGAAGGTCAGTCATATAGAGGAAGAGGGATTCAACTTATTCTACTTGGTTCCAGACAGCAGAATCAGACTGAAGTTGAGAACAAACAAATTTAGGCTTGATATCAGGGTAGAAAGATGGTGAGGTGGATAGGGTGCTGGACCTGGATTCAGACCTGAGTTAAAATCCAGCCTCAGATACTTATGAGGTGTGTGACCCTGGGAAAGTCACTTAACTCTATTTGCCTCAGTTTCCTCATCTATAAAATGAGTTGGAGAAGGAAATGACAAAGCACTCCAATAATTTTGCCAAGAACATCTCAAATTTGGTCACCAAGAGTTGGACAAAATTGAGAAGATGAAACAATATTCAAAAAAAACACTTCTAATTGGAACTGTCCCAAAGTGAGTGTCCTTGCAGGTCATTAAACAGAGGCTGGCAACGTGGAGACTCTTTGGTTTATGATCTATGGACTAGGTGACTTTTGAGAGCCCTTTCAACTTTCAAATTCTATGATTCTGTTCATCTTAACTTGGGACACTCTCAGTTGCCTTTAGTTGTTATGGAAATCGTTGCCTTGGCTATGTACTGACCTTATGATCAAGAGACTTTTAACAATATTGTATCTAGGATATACTGTAACACATTTAACGTGTATGGGATTGCCTGTCGTCTAGGGGAGGGAATAGAGGGAGGGAGAGGAAAATTTGGAAAAGGGAATACAAGGGATAATGTAAAAAAAAAATTACCCATGCATATGTATTGTCAAAAAAATATATAATTATAAAATTAATTTTTAAAAAGAAAGAAAATGCACTTTTAAAAAAAAATTTAAATAATACTGAAAAAAAAGAGAAACTTTTAGGACCCTGAACCTTAAACTATAGGAGCCAACAGCCCAAAAGATGGCCCCACAGAGCTGAAGTTCAGAAGAATACAATAACAGGAAGTGCAGGGACTAAGAAGCCAATGCAGACATTCTGCAGGAAGGTCTCCCTCAGAGGGTACATGGTGATACCCAGCAGGGAGCATCAGAGAGCAGTACAGCAATATTGACAGAGGTCACCAGAAACTCGAAGGGATTATCAAACTATGGCCCTCGGGCCAGATGCGGCAGCTGAGGATGTTTATGTGGCCCGCCAGGTTATGGCAAATGGGCTGAAGGGCAGAGACAGAGTGTGAGTTTTTGTTTTTACGATAGTCCAGCCCTCCAACAGTCTGAGGGACGGGGAATTGGCCCCTATTTAAAAAGTCTGAGGACATGGGTGGTTTGAGTTGCCCTTTCTCTATATGGAAGTGTCCATATGCGCTCCCTCCAGGTGTGTGCTCTGGCTGAATGCCATTTCTACCTGCGTGCCCTTCACATGTTTCTTGGTTATATGTATTCTCTACACCTGCTTCTTTTCTCACTGGTGTAGAAGAATATTTATCTATGTATGTGTGTGGGTGTGCGGGTGTGACTTTTTGTCACTGTTTCACTGTTATGTTACTTAATTAAACATCTATTGTTTTGTCCTCTGGCTGACTCATCAAGGAAACATACAGGTGGGGACTTGAGAACTGTAATTTTGAACAAGTACTGACTCACCAAGTGCCTTGAACCCAAGATGACTCTTGATTTCTCATATATAAAAGAGTGTATCCTAGGTGATATATAACCTTTATTTTAAAATGTGAATCACATTTCAGAAAGTTTTCTGCAGTTTAAGATTTAAATCTCAATCAATAAAACCCTTTTTAAGAGTAAGCTTTGAATTTGCAAATGGAGAAACAGAGGCAGAAACCTAATAGGCTGAAATTCAGCATTAAGTTAGTGAGTAGCCAGACTTTATGATTCCAGGCATGTGTCAGAAGGGTTCATCTCTTTTTGCAGCTCGCTTGTGTGAGATTTATTTTTGAAGTGGCAGCCACCTATCTTGCTGAAGCCTTTGGTAGTGGGACTTTCTCAGATAGAGTCATAAAACTTCCACTTCTATTACTCAATCCCATTAATATTTGAAGTGGGTGAGGAAGGGAACCACATGGGAGGGACAGGGGAGATGAATCTCTGTCTGAGAAGGGACAGTCAGAGAGTGACTGGACTTCATTTCCTATTGACTGTGGGGGCTAAAAAACAACTCTTTAATATAGCTTTTCTGTTTCCACACTGTCATCCCACCATCCACTCCATCAACACTCACTCTTGATCTGACAAGTAAAAAAACTGTAGAGTTGCCTCTTCCCGTCCCAGTTTCTTTCTATTTTATTTCCCAGATACTTAAAGTAAAAGAGAGTGACAGAAGAAGCAAGGTCTCCTCCAGAAGGAGGAGACAGTGACCTTTTGTTCTTTACCTGATCAAACACTGACAGAATAAAATAAAATCAGAGAGGGATAAACATGATGGTTCAGGAGGGGCAGGGATAGAGAAAATGGAGATTATTCAATTTGAGGAGTAGCTGAAAGAAATAGAGATGAGTACAGAGTCACTAGATCAAAATAGATGTTATGAGACGGAAAAGACTGGAAAAGTGGGGAGAGATAGATTAAGAAAGGCCTTGAATGCCAAATAAAGGATTTTGTACCTGCTTCAGAAGGCAAAGGGGAGACCCTGAAGTTTATTGGGTAGGGGAGTGACTTTAAGAAGATCATTTTGACAAGTGAATGGAGGATGGACTGAAGTAGGGAGAGAACTGAGGCAGGAATACTGCAGCCACTAGAAGCTAGAGCAATAATCTAGGCCTGGAGTAATAAGGGCCTGCACCAGGCAAGGGACAGTACCAAAGGAGGGAAGGGGAACATATTGAAGAGATGATGCTGCAGAGGTGAAATCTGAGAGAGATGCTGGTGAAATTAACAAGATGAAATCAACAAAAGAGGTTGCAGACTTGAAATCTATGTGAGATACTACAAAGATGAAATAGGCCAAAGTTGCTCTGGAGGTGAAATCAACAAGAGATGTTGCAGATTTTAAATCTATGAGAGATACTGCAAAGGTGAAATAGGCAAAAGATGTTCTAGAGGTGAAATCAACAAGAGATGTTGCACACTTGAAATCTATCAGGCTGCAAAGGTGAAATTGTCAAAAGATGTCCTAAAGGTGAAATCAACAAGAGATGCTGCAGAGGTGAAATTAACAAGAGTTGTTGTAGAGACTTGGATCTATGAGGGATGCTGCAGAGGTGAAATCACCAGGCCTTGGCAACACTTTGGATATGGAGGATGTGAGAGAAAGGAAGGATGCCTGCAGGAACAGGAGGATGGTGGTGCTTCCCAAGTCCTCAGTTATCAGAAATCAGGGATTTCAGGTAATATGGCCTACTTGGATCTGTAACTTCTTTTTTATTTTTTTAAATGTATTTTATTTTATTTTTTTGCTAAGGCAGTTGGGGTTAGGTGACTGGCCCAGGGTCACACAGCTAGGACGTGTTAAGTATCTGAGGACAGATTTGAACTGATGTCCTTCTGATTGCAGGGCTGCTCTATCCACTGCGCCACCCAGTTGCCCTGGATCTGTACCTTCTTGTACTAGTACCCAAAGCTCCTGAGTAATACTGGCTTCTTTGAATCTTTCTAATTAATCCTGTTTCACTCCATAGTGTAAAGTAGTCTTCTCTGTACTAACTTCCTGCAACTTTCTATTCTAGTCCAAGCAGTGACAGGCTTAAACACGCAGGTTCATCCTTATTATCATTGTTGACATCATCATTATTGTGAGCACAGACATTTATTGAACTCTTTAAAGTCCCCAAAGTACTTCACAAACATCACTTTCTCTATGCACGTCAATGTTTCTTAGGGCACCCGGCCTCCCAGCTTATCAACATCTTATGTTCACATGATCTAGTTCTTCACCTCATCCTGTTAAGAGAGGGACATAGTCATGCCTCTGATCACACCATCACCCATATGTGGTCTATACCCATTATCCAGAACCTGGAAATTCTGTCTTTCTATTCTTTAAACTCTCCTATTCTCTTACTTCCCCAAATTATTTGTCTTGACCAGGAGCTCCAGTCCCTCCACTTATTGTTCTCCCAGTTCCGTCCCCTTCCCCCACTCTGAATTCTCTTCCCTCCCTTCACATTCTTAACTGTTGTCAAATTGTTTTTTAGTCCTGTCCAACTCTCTGTGAGTCCATTTGTAGTTTTCTTAGCAAAGATATTGGAGTAGTTTTGCCATTTCCTTCCCCAGGTCATTTTACAGATAACGAAAATGAAGCAAACAGGGTAAAGTGACTTGCCTAACATCACACTAGTAAACATCTGAGGCCAGATTTGAACTGAGGAAGATGAGCCTTTCTAACTTGAGACCTAGTGTTCTATCTACTTTACCTCCTAGCTTTTCTTTACTCCAGAATTACCTAAGTCAACCATTCCAAATCAGCAGCTTTTGAATTCCTTAATTCCTTGCCCTATTACCAGTCACACTTGACAGTCCCAACACTGGGATAATTAAAATACTTTTAAGAGCTAAAATATATTAACTTGCATGGGGGGTAGGATATTGTTCCCACTATAACATTACCAACTTGAACTACGCACCTCAAACTCAAATATCAAAAATGAAACTCACTATATTTTATTCCAAAAATATTGCTCCTCCAAACTTCCTTCTTTTTTATGGAGATTACCAAGTCTTCCAGACTCCAAATCCAGTGCTTTATCTACTGTGCTACATCCAGTCTTCAGCTGTTAGAGCCATCTCTAAGTGCTTTTGTGAGGGAGTGAGATTTCCTTCAATGGAAATCAAACCAAAGCTGAATGCTTACCTGTCAGAGTGGTTCCTATGGTCCTATAGGATACTGACCTAGAAATCTCTTCTCTACTTTGAAATTCTAGGAATCTGCACTTAGCCAGACAATTAGAAAGGGGGGTGTTGATGGTTGGGGTAAAATGCTGGTCCTGAAATCATTTTTCCTTAAATAATATTATCACCTCCACTCACTTCCTAATAGGGCCATGCTAAGCATGATGCTCCATTAGAAGGCAAAGTGCTTTAAGATGGCTCACAGATTGGCCATAAATGCAAACATCAGTTCATCGGTAGCTAAGAAGTCTTCTCTTGGAGCTCCTGTTTGTGTTAGGAGGGATTTCCAGGCAGTTTCCAATGTAGGGGTCAGGAAAGTGTTGATGACCTTGATTCTGACCTGATGGTTGTTTGTTGTGATCCTGGTTGATTCCTTTTCATTCAACATTGATTTACAAATCATCATCTATGTGCAGTCCCCTGGGAACACAGACATAAATCAAACCATTCTTGCCGTCAGGGAACTGACCTACTGCGACAATTCATGTTCCCAGAGAAATAAATAAAATGGATATTCAGAGTAATTCCAAGAGGTAAGAAGTGCTACCAATCTGAAATGGGCAAAGAGGGGAACAGAAAAATCCCATGGAGGAGATAGAATCTGCCCAGTGCTTTAAAGGAAATGAGGGATTCTCTACTATAGTGGTGAGAAGTACAGGTTTTTTGTTGATTAGGGTGAGGGAAACTGTACAAAGGTGTAGAGGTGGTAGAGGAGAGAAATCTAATATTCCAGTTTTACTAGAATTAAAAATACATGATAGCAAGAAACATGAAATACAACTAAAGAGATAGGTGAGTGCCAGATTACTGAGGATTTTTAATGACAGGCTGCATTTTTATTTTATCCTACAGCCAATAGCAAGCCATTAAAATTTGTTGAGCAGTGGTGGGTATGACTTGGTGAGATCTATATCTTAAGAATATCAAATGAGGGGTAGCTAGGGTGGCTCAGTGGATAAGGCGCCAGCCCTGAAGTCAGGAGGACCTGAGTTCAAATCTGTTCTCAGACACTTAACACTTCCTAGATATGTGACCCTGGACAAGTCACTTAACCCCAGCCTCAGGGGGAAAAAGAATATCAAAGGAGACAGCTATGCAGGAGGTGAATTACTTATAGAGAGGAACAAAACAAAGAGGCAAGTTGGGGGACAATTACAAGAATTCAGATGAGAGGTGATAAAAGCTTCAACTCTGGTGAAGGCTGCTTGGATAGAAATGACACGATGGCTACAAGAAATATTGGTTACAAGCTGTGGGAAGGCATTAAATATGGTGGGAGATTAGGGAGAAAGAAAAAGACAAGATACTCCAAGATGGGTACTTATATTCTATAAATCTTAATGTTTTATATAAATGATTGCTATTATAATTGTTCTTATTATTACCTCTTCAGAGAGGCAATGTCTACGTGTCCTTTAACAGAAATATCTTTTGAAATATTTGCACTAAACCCCCTCTCTCAATCAAGGTCAACTGAGGAGCCCCAGAGGAGTTATAATGGGAAGAGCCTGAGATTTGGAATCAGAATCCCTGGCTTCAACCCTGATTCTATGACTGGTTGATCCTGGACAAGGCCCTTTCCTTTCCTGACCTTTGATTCCCTCCCTCACCTATAAAATGAGAGAAATAACTGGCTAATCTTTGCTTTCCTCATTGAAATTCTATGCTCCTGGCCAAAGGATATGAATAGGCAGTTTTCAGACAAGAAATCAAAGCTCTCTATAGTCAGATGAAAAAAATGTATTAAATCAGTATTGATTAGAGAAATGCAAATTAAAGCAACTCTGAGGTACCCAATCAGATTGGCTAATATGATAGAAAGGGAAAATGACAAATGCTGGAGGAGATGTGGGAAAATTAGGACACTAATACACTGTTAGAGGAATCATGAACTAATCTAGCCATTCTGGAGAGCAATTTCAAATTAATATCCAAGAGGTATAACAATATGTATACCTTTGGCCCAGCAACACCATTCTAAGTCTATACCCCTAAGAGATCAAAGAAAAAGGAACTATGTGCCAAAATGTTGATAGCAGCTCTTTTGTGGTAGCAAAGACTGAAAAATTGAGGGGATGTACAATGATAGAACAGGTGGTAATGGGATTCTACTGTGCTATAAGAAATGACTAACAGTATGCTTTTAGAAAAACCTGGAAAGAAATGTTTTGCATGACCGCACATATGTATAATCTGTGATCAAAAAAAGAACCTTGACACAATAATGTAAGAAATTATCCAAGAAAAGTGTCCTGGAGTGATAGAACATGTGGGGAAAGTAGAAATAGAAAAAAATCCACTGATCACCACCTTAAAGAGATCCTCTGTGGAAAACACATAAGAATATTATTGTTGAATTTGGAAACTCCCAGATCAAAGAGATAATTTTACAAGAAAACAAGAAAAAAAGACAATTCAAACATGTTTGAGCTATAATTAGAATTGTATAGGACTTATCAGCAGCTACAATAAAAGACTGCAAGTCCTGCAATCACATCTACTAACAATCAAATAAACTAGGCCTGCAATCAAAAAATATCATATCCAGCAAAATTATTTATTATATTAAATGAAAAAAATAGTTATTTAACAAACAAAGCAGATTTTCAGGACTTACTTTCTTTTTTTTCTTTTTTTTATTATAGCATTTTATTTACAAAACATATGCATGAGTAATTTTTCAAAAATTAACCTTGCAAAACCTTCTGTTCCATATTTTCCCCTCCTTCTTCCTCCCCCCTCCCTTAGATAGCAAGCAATCCAATATATTATATATGTTAAAATATATGTTAAATCCAATATATGTAAACATATTTATACATTTCTCTTGTTGTACAAGAAAAATCAGATCAAGAAGGAAAGAAAATGAGTAAGAAAACAGGATGTAGGTTAACAACATCAAAAATAGTGAGAATGCTATGTTGTGACAGGACTTACTTTCAACCAAACCCGAATTCAACAGAAAATTTAACATCTAAAAGCCAATATCAAATATCAATTTAAAGGAACTTAACATGGACAAATTGTTTATGTTTTTACATGGAAATACATATCATATATTTAAGATTGACAGCATTTGGGTGACTCAAAAAAAAAAAGATTGAAACAGAGTTAAGGTAAAAATAGTAATCAAGTTATACAAATAAGGTGCAGAAGAAAAACAGACATAGAGGAATTGAGCAGGGAGAGCTCATAGTTCTGGAAATCTACTCATACTACATTTATACCATGAAGGATATAGCATCCTCCAAAATCTATAAAGAAATAAGGGGGAGGAATGAACAGATGAGGAAGCAAAGGATGGGGGAAGAAGACAAGAGAGAAATCCACGGGTGGGGGGGAAGTTAAGTAATTGCAAGGCGAGTTAAGGAGCAGAATTAAAGCAGAAGAGTTAGCAGGGATGAGAAAGAGGTGTGTGTGTGTGTGTGTGTGTGTGTGTGTGTGTGTGTGTGTGTGTACACACATAACTATATCCTTATTTAACTTCAGCCTGCTTTGGGGAGTGAAAGGGGCAAAAAGAATAAAATTTAAAAAGCAAGCAGCAGAGATAAAGGAACAATCGACAAGGAAGTAAAGATGGACACTCATGAATATAATTTATTTTAGTATTATATATCCTTTCTTGAAACTGTAATTTATTGTTTTATATTTTGAATCCTCCCTGATGTTCTGCTGAGCACATCATAATATTCTGTCTTATTTTGTTTTGTTTTTCTTTTTTATTCTATGTTTTAATAAAATAAAAAGTCAAAAAATGTTAAATTTTTGTTTATATATCATTGAGAAAAAAATTAAAATTAAATATTAAAAAGGAAACAATTACAAGGAGAAGGTCAAGACTCCAAAGAGAATAAAGTGAAGTCAGAGTGATATGTTAAGGTGTGTAAATTAATAGTGAAGGTGAAGTGATAGGCAGGAGAATGAGTCAGAGGAGAGAAGCAAGGGATTGGGATTAGAGAGAGCAGTTTCAGCATTTACCATTTATAGGAGCTCAGGGCAATAGATCGGGAGGAGCTGACCACCCCCTTTTGGTGGGCCCATCTTCAGGCCATATCCTGAGCCACATGGGCCTAGACTTTAGCATAAAACTAGAATTCAGTCTGGCGAGGCAGCCCAAGCAAGCTTTTACCAAAAGAAGCAAGGGTGCAGGTTCAGAGCCCTCACACTATTACACAAAACACTGCTAACTCTGTGGGCAGTCCAGGAGGTGAAGCTGTAGGCCATAAGATTTTAGGAGGCTGATGAAGTGGGAGGCTAAGGTATGGGAGAGTATTTATGTTAAAGTCCTCATTTAAGTTCAGTTTCATGGTCATTCATTAAAAACCCGTTTGGAGCTGGCTTGGAAAGTAAGACTGCACCAGGTCCTGAAATCCTGGAGCAAGGAGGAAAAACGATTCAGATACTAGGAATTATTCTAGATAACATGGTTGAATGGAGAGGCCCTCAACGGAGAGGCTGCTGAGTGATAGTAACCAAGGGAGGGTCTGGAAATGGTTGGTGAGGAAGTGGGGAATGTGCTTCCTTTGCCTCTTGGCCCAATGTGTCAGTTGTCACAAGAACAGGAGCAACAAGCCCTGAAGAAAGTGGCCAAAGTGTGTATGAAGGAGCCAGATTTCTGTGATATGGAAAGAGAAAGAGGAGGAAGGGGAGGGAAGGAGAGAGGGGGGGAGGGGGAGAGGGAGGAAGAGGGGTAGGGAGAGGGGGAGGAAGAAGGGGACGGAGGGAGGGAGGAAAGAAGGAAGGAAGGAAGGAAGGAAGGAAGGAAGGAAGGAAGGAAGGAAGGAAGGAAGGAAGGAAGGAAGGAAGGAAGGAAGGAAGGAAGGAAGGAAGGAAGGAAGGAAGGAAGGAAGGAAGGAAGGAAGGAAGGAAGGAAGGAAGGGAGAGAGAGAGAGAGAGAGAGAGAGAGAGAGAGAGAGAGAGAGAGAGAAAGAAAGAAAGAAAGAAAGAAAGAAAGAAAGAAAGAAAGAAAGAAAGAAAGAAAGAAAGAAAGAAAGAAAGAAAGAAAGAAAGAAAGAAAGAAAGAAAGAAAGAAAGAAAGAAAGAAAGAAAGAAAGAAAGAAAGAAGGAGGGAGAGAGGGAAGAATGAAAAGAAGAGAAATTGGTGAAGAATAATTGAGCAATAATGCCGGGGGGTATGAAGGAAAAAAAGTAGAGCATAAAAGAGTAGAATTAAGCTGGTTTTGGGGAAAAGGAAAGTGGGATTTTCCCCCTGTCATGAGTCCATGGGTTGAGGGCACCAGTGCAATGGAGTCTCTACCCATCGGTACCAGTTGGCTGGGACTCCCACTTTCCATGAAGGGTAGTACTGAACTTGTTGCATTCTCTTCCAAGAGAGTTTGCCCCAAAGGCAGAAATCCCTAGAGACTAGACAGAATTGGTGCCCACCAATGGTGTCAACCAGCCAATCCAGCCTTTTTTTTTGTTTGTGCCAGGCACAGCGCTAGCTTTTAGTATCACAAAGAGAATCCCACACCTCAAAGCCGATCACTGTCAAAGGAGCCAACGTGCACATGTTGAGGTAAACCTAAAGTCATTCCGAGAAGGGAAGTGCTCCTAGTTGGGCAAGGATCAGGAAGAGCTGTGTAGGAGGTGGTAGAAGTTGGATTTTGAAGGAAACTAAGAATTCTACAAGGTAGAAGTGAGGTGAGAGGACATCCCAGGGTTGGGGCAGCCTAGGCAAAAGCTTGGTGACAAGATTTGGAGTGTTATGTCTATGGCAAGATCTAAAAGATTTCCTTTAGGTTGATTGCATTCAAATCTGCATTGGACTGTGTGAGAGACCTTGAGTCGTTTGGGATTCAGTTTAGTGTCTAAAGCGTCTTCTGCCTGGGGGTGCAATTTCCTGGTCCCAGTTATGGTATCTCTGGCCCAGAAGCTGGGCTTCTTTTTGAAAATGCTGAATAAGACGCCCAGCTGGCTGAAACCCCCTGAATAAACAGATGATTTTGCTGGAGAAGGAAAGGGAAAGAGCTCTATAACGAGAACTGGCCACACAAGGATTCTTTGGGGAAATTTATAGTGCAGTACAAACATATGAATCCATCAAAATGACGTCGATAAATTGAGACTCTAATCCTCAACAGGAGCTCTAAGGATATAAAGCAAGAAGCATTCCAGTAAATAATGTGAATTAGATAATGTCTGGTGAGCCCTGGTGGGACTACCTTTACTCTGAGTAATGGCAACTTCTGAGCTAAAAACTAAGGGTGAGGAGGCGGTGGAATAGAGAGAGAGGAGGGAGAGGGAAAGGATGAGGGAGAGGGGGAAGGAGAGAAAAGATATAAATTGAAGGAGAAGAGAAAGGAAAAGAGATGGAGAAAGATGGAGAGGTGGAGGAAGGGAGAGAGAGAGAGAGAGACAGAGAGACAGAGAGAGAGAGAGAGACAGAGACAGAGAGACAGAGAGAGAGACAGAGAGAGAGACAGAGAGAGAGACAGAGAGAGAGAGAGGAAGAGGAGGATGAAAAAAGTAGAGGAGAGAATGAAAAGAGTTAAAAGAGAAGAAGAGGGAAGAGAACAGTAGAAGAAGAAAGATGGTGAGGAAAGGAGGGAGTGAAGAAGGACCAAGGGAAAGAGAATCTGTGTTTAACTCATTGTCTGTCCATCAGCTGGTGCTCCGACCTCTAGGAAGAAAAATGAGGAGAAAAGAAACCCTCTAAAGATTGGAGTCTTAACCCCTGCCCACTTCTCTGGGTCTAGTCAAGTGATGGCAATTTTCTGCCTTTTGGCTGGGCCTTCTGTAGGGGCCCCAAATTACTGCTCTTTACCTTCTGCATGAAAAGCCCTGTGCCATTTCAGAATGCAGCGTGGGAAAAGCTCTGCATTGCGAGGACCTAGGTCCAGAACCTGCCTCCGATGCTCAGGGCTTTGTGACAAGCCATTTAACTGCTTTTGCCCCCAGAGGCCCATCCTAATTTGGCATATAATTGGAAGATATCTTTTCGAGGGACATGACATTTCTGGATGGGGGGGGGGAGGCGCCTGGCCTGTGAGGAACAGTGTCTCAATCTATTTGGATCATTCTCTGAGGCCCATGTTCTGGAGAACTGTTAATTTTTCTGGAGTTGAGTGGAGGATGAAATGATTACGCTCTCACCCTCTCCACCTCGCCAGGTCCCAACGGGTAGAAAGTGTTTGTTGTGATTATTAGCTAAGAGACGGGCTTCCTGCCCCTGGGCGCAGATGGCACTTCTAGGTCTCTGCCACACAGAACCACATGGACATACTGCAGCCAGCAAGCAGGGCCTGGGGCCCAAGGAGCAGCCTGAGATGACTGAACATCCCAGGCCATTTTCCAAAGAATCTCCAGGAGTCTTTCTTCCATTCAATTCTAGAGAGAACTTAACTGTCCATTCCCAGGGCCCGGCTGGGCTAAAGATGCTGGGCTGACCACGTGTCCCATCGTTTCTTGTGCTCCTTTGGGGGAGGTGAATTTGAGGCCTGCGAAGGAAACACGTCCCACAGATTTATTGACATGGTTACGTTGGACCAAGAATCCACATTTGTCCCTCTCTCACCTCCTGGTAGAGAAGACGGGCTGACCATTGGAGAGATGAAGCTCTCCCAGGATGGATCTGAGCAGCTCCACAGCCCCATGAGACCCAACATGTCAGGGACGGAGGAGGGCTGCCCATGAGCCAGCCCTGAATCCACGTGGGGCCTCTTACACTCATCTTCCAGGTGAGTTTACAGATGCAGGCAAGTCTCAGCCTTGTCTGTCCTTCTCCAGCTCGCTCCCCGCTCTCACAGATGGGGGCAACCTCCCAAGCATTCTGGGGTCCTCTCTCTCTTCTTTGCTCTCTAGTATACCCCTTAGCGGCGACTCTAATTCTCCATCATCATCATCTTTTCTGCTCCCCCTTCCTCGTTTCCATAGCTGAGCCCAGATCGTGGGCCTCCCAGGCACGAGTGGTAGGATGGCAGATGCTCAGAACGGGAGCTCTTTGAGAGGAGAGCCCAGGACAGCGCCAGGTAAATGGACATTTCTCATTGGCTGGCTCCACGGCTTGGCTGTGGCTACATCGCCTTCCCCAGCAGAGCAGCATTGGGAGAACGAGCCCTTCGGGTTTCCTTAAGCACTGGGGAGACCCCTGAGCCCTTTGAACATGAGCCAACGGTTGCCTTCTTGTGGAAGTCGGGATTTCAGCTGAGTCGTGAAGGAAACATCCCTTCTCCTCTAACACATGATTTAGGGCTCTAGCATCCTTCCCAACCTCTGCCCAAATCCAACCGCGCTTCCCTGGTCTCTGGGACTTAGTGTCTCCTTCAGAGAGACCCACACCTTGGCTGGTCCAGATCCTGCTCGTACTTGGCCATTTGCCTATTGTCGCCTATTAGCCTGGAGGTCCTTGGAGCAGAGACTGCCTGGTGCCTTCCCTTGCACTGGTACATTGTCTGATCCCTAAAAGGGGCCTCATTGAGAGCCAGGCTGGCCTCGGATTCCAGGCCAGAAATTAAAGTCCGGACAGTTAAAGCCTTTGCCAAATGTCCCGCAGCTTACGGTCTTTCTCTGTCTCTTTCTGTCTCTCTGTCTCTGTGTGTGTTTCTGACTGTCTCTATCTCCCTCCCTCCCTTCCTCCTCCTCCTCCTCCTCCTCCTCCTCCTCCTCCTCCTCCTCCTCCTCCTCCTCCTCTTCCTCCTCTTTCTCCTTCTTCTTCTTCTTTTCTTCCCTCCCTCCCTTCCCCCACTCTCTCCCCTCCCCTTCTCTTGGACTACTTGACAAGCCCTCAGCTTTGCTCTCCCTCTTGGTGACTCTTCACTGCCTTTTGTACTAGAGCCTCATTTCGATTATTGCTATTTTATTGGGGTGTTACAAGCCCTGTCATCCCCCTCTGCATTAGGCACCCTAGGACAAAGCTCCAGTCACCTTGCCCTAGTTTTGTTCTGCCTGAAGGGGTACTATTTAGATTCAATTAGAAAAACTGACCCTGGCATTATATCAGCTGGATGTTCTACATCACTGGGCAAGCAAGTTGCTAGTTATCATGGAGAATTATGGCTGCTGCCCCAGGATGACGTGAGACAGGTCCCTGCTTGCTGAGAGCACGCTGTCCATCCTCAGGGTAGGCAGGGGAATTATGGGGGAAATGTCCTTTATGGCCCACCATCAATCACGATGAGTGCGAGACTCGGCCAGGGACCTGGGCATTGTGTCCTTTGTCCCTGGGCCCTTAAGCGGGCTCACCTGGGGCTGAGTCGGGAAAATCAATCCCCATTTCCCATTGGTGGCAGATTGACAATCTCGCCTTCTACTTGACAAAAGAATTGGCTGCTTGCACTAATGGGGGGAGGGGTGAGAGAACAGCTTCTTCTTGTTGATGATGGACAAATGGCCACATCTCATCCCAGGCAGAATAAGAAGGAATCAGAGAGAGCCATAATCCCCCTAGAACGCCACATGGAAGCAAGAGGAATAGAATCCAGCCGTGAAATATCCGGAGTGTTTGTTGCTTAATGCTTATGATGACCAGGGCCAGTCTGGAAGAAGTGAAGATCATAGAGACCGTTTGGAACTGTACCCCAACAAAAGACAAGCATTTATTAAGCACTTGCTGTGTGTGAGACATGGAGGATACAAAAAGAACACCCAAAATGTCACTGGATCTGTTGGGATACAGGCAGCCTGCCTCATTTCCATCAAGTGTTTGAGTCTTCTCTTCCCCCAAATGTGATGAAAGTGCCGGGATCTTTGTCTTTGCCCTTTTGGACCCAAAAAACAGAACCTCCAAATAACTACAGATTTGCCCTTCAGGGAAGAGTATCCAATAGGAATCTCCCAAATATGGATTATAGAGGAATTCTTAGGTCTCTGACGAACGTCCCAATACAGTATAAATTAAACTCTCAACATGCAGACCACCTAGGGAACCATTACCTCCATAATATGCACATCTCTCAATACCGACTTCTGCAAAATAGCGTCCTCAACAATAATCCTAGAAAAAGAAGGCACACGATTATTCCTAAAAATAGGAGCGTTCTGGGTGATTTCTCCTAGGTCTATATAGGCATTTCTGGATTGCCTTCACACACTCCTTTGAAACAGAAAGAAAGATAGAGAGAAAAAGAAGGGAGAGAGCAGAGAGACACACATAGAGACAGGGTGATTAGGAAAAGAAGAAGGGAGACACAGGAGAAAGTAAAGGAGAAGGAGGAAGAGGAGGAGGAGGAAGAGGCAGAAGAGGAGGAGATGGTGGAGAAGGAGGAGGAGGAGAGGAAGATGAAGAAAGAAGAAAAGGAAGAAGAAAAAAGAAGAGAGAAGAAGAAAAGAAGAGAAAGGAGAAGAAGGGAGGAGGAAGAAAAGAAGAGGAAAAAGGAGGAGGGGAGGAGAAAGAGAAGAAGAAAGACAGGAAGAAGGAGAAAGACAAAAGAGGAGGATGACAAGGAGGAGGAGGAAGAGAAGAAAAAGAAGAAGAAAAAGAAAAAGAAGAAGGAGAAGAAGAAAAGAAGAAAAAGGAGAAGAAAAGAAGAAAGAAGAAAAAAGGAGAAGAAAAGAAAAAAGAAGAAGAGGAAGAAGAAAGAGGAAGAGGAGGAGGAGTACAGAAATGAAAGAGAAGTTGAGGGGAGAAAGAAAGGAGGGAGGGAGAGTGAAGAGGTATAAGCAGCTAATCTTGCATGGCCAACCTGAAGGGCAACGGTCCCATGTACAACTGCTGTTGTTTAGTCATTTTTCAGTGACTCTTTGGGACCCTCTTTCAAGTTTTCTTGACCAAGATACTTACTAAGTTCTTCAACATAGTGTTGATTATTTAAAAGATTGACCCCAAATAAGGATTTTTGGAAAGCAACATCTCTCCCAGATATTAGGAAGAGGCTATCTGTGCCAGACTCAATTTCCCCTAGAAAGTCATGTCCTGAAAGACCTTTAGCCAAGCCGGAAGAATGGCGACCTCGCCCCTTGCCATGGGAGCTTGTTTTTCAGTCTCAAGAGGTGCAAAGTGACTCCCTTCCTCAGCCAATTGGGCAAAGAGCCTGGGGCAGGGGAACCCCAAGATCGCAAGTTCATTTTTGACTTGGGGCCTCTATTTCTTCATATGTAAAAGAGGCTGGGTGACCCTCTAGTCTGCTTCTAGCTCTAACTTTGTGATTCCCTGATCCTTAGATTCCCAGCCCTACTGCTTCCTAGGACGAGACCTTGAGTCTGTCACCTAACCCTAATCCTAATCTTCCATGAGCTGTGGATTTTTCACCCCAATGGAGCAGCCTGGAAGAGCTCAAAGGGCTTGGTCATGAGAGGTGCCCAGCACAATGGACAGAGAAAGATTAGGGTTCAAATTCTGCCCCTAGCATTTATGAGGCTCTGCTATTTAAGGAATCCAAATGTCCTCATGGCGTGCCTCAGTTTCCCCATCCATAACATGAGGGCTTGGACTCTCTGGCAGCTCTGAGCCTCTGCTCCCATCTCCTCCCCCTCAGCCCCAGTCAGAGCATCTCCCAGGAGTGACGGTCCCCAGTTTCTGCTCTTGACTTGGATGTTATCGGAAGCCTCAGCAAAGCGCTTCCCTCCCAGGGGGAATCTTCGAAATGTTTGTTCCTTTACAAGTGAACACAGAGCAGTGACTTCTGAAGAGACTTTATCCAGAGCCCTGGGCTCCATCCCAGAGCACTCTGGGGAGGGGAGAGCGCCCCACTCCCCTTCATCTCCCCCGCAGAATGAATGCATGTGGCAAAAACCGGGCCTGGTGAAT
This sequence comes from Sminthopsis crassicaudata, assembly GCF_048593235.1. Taxonomy (NCBI): domain Eukaryota; kingdom Metazoa; phylum Chordata; class Mammalia; order Dasyuromorphia; family Dasyuridae; genus Sminthopsis; species Sminthopsis crassicaudata. Next base: position 676,511,076 of record NC_133618.1, read on the forward strand.
AATGATAGGGAGTTTGGGGCACCCCGCTGGATGGGCAACAAGGCAAGGGAGGGGAAGGGGGGATTTCCTCAACCTTCTCTTGGGGTGAACACATATAGAGAGAGAGGCTTAAATTTGCTTGTGCTCCTCATCTCATTTGCTCTTTCTGCTTTCCATCAGGCATGGATGACGTGCCTCAGTTTACAGGTGAGGACACGGGCAGGACCCTGTGCTAAGTAGCCAAGATTCACGTGACGCCAGAGAGGTAGAAAATCCCTCAGGATTCCGAGTCTGCTCTTTACTGCAGCGACTCTGGCCCCCTCGCTCTCCCTCCTCAAGACTCTGGTTGCTCACCTGGGCAATAAAGGGGCTGGACAAGATGATTTCTAAGGTTCCTTCCAGCTCAAAATCCTATGAACATTTAATGTCACCCTTTATAGGTATAATCTTTCAAGTCACCGATTGATTGACCATATTACTCTCTTGCTCCCATACCTTAAGTGGCTCCCTATTACAACTCAAATTCCTGAGATGGACACTCAAAGCCTCTCACACACACATTTCAGGGGGGAGGGAGGGAATCCCCTCTATGGCCCATTTCATCCTCCTCTGCTTCAACAACTCTACATTCTAGTCACATTGGCCGAGGAGCCATTAGAGGCTCGGATCAGCCGCTTCCTCCTCCCAGACGCCTCCTGGCAGCTTTTGTCTCCCCAACCTACCTTGTTTTTAACTTCTCTGGGGACGTTGAGTTTTATCCTGGGCCCAAAAGCAAAGGCAGAGTTTGTCTGTTATTATAGGACTGTCCAGCAGTAGCCCAGGGCCAGGCTTGATAAAAGTTATTAAATTGAATTTACAAAGACAAGATCCTGCCCACATGGTGAGGAGCTTCCTCCTCTTCTTCCTCCTCCTCATCTTCTAGTATCTTGAAGTTTCTCATCCTGGACCATGGCGATGGGGCTTCCCCTTGCTACTCTTCCACCACTCCCCTCGTGTTCTGATCTCCCCTATCCTTCCTAAGGTCTTGTTTCCTTTGCTGCCCTCTATTCTCCTGGTAGAATATCAATCGCACGTGGGCAGGAACTTTGGGATTTCTGTTTTGTATCTCCAGTTCTCATCAGAGGAAAAGGAGATAAGCATTTATTAAGCACCTACTACATGCCAGGCCCTGTGCTAAGTACTGTATAGAGATGATCTCAGTCATCTGGAGACAATAGAAGGGATACCAGGAGGGCCTGGCCCTGTAGTTTCACAATACAGGAGACCCTCAATCAAGGAAATTCCCGGTAGTGATGCAAGCAGGTGCCTTTGGTGCAACTTATCTCCTTAGAAAGTCACTTACAATACTGAAGCCATGTTATTTGGCCAGTTTGTGTCTGGATAAGACTTGAACTCATATTTTCCTGTCTTTGGGACCCTCCCTCTAGCCCCTAGACCACTCTGTCTCTCTACCTCGGTGCAGGAAGAGGGGCTGTGGAACTGAATTGTTGCTGACTTTGCCCCTGAGCAGGTGGTATTTTAGTGTCTATTACAGCCCAGAAGTGTATAAATGTTTTGGTCTTTCCTCGGCACTGCCTTGATGTCCCTGCACTTGGAAAATTGACCCCAGCTTCTCCATGGGTATGACCACAGTTGATTCAGTGTAAGAACCAATTCAAGGGAGGATTAGCTTTTCTACTCTTGGCAAAATTAGTGACGTTACTTAACACAAATGCTCCATGACCTGCCTCTGTAACAGACCTGATAGAGTTCTTGAACTCCTCATCTATTCTCTCTTTCTGTCTAGGTGATCTGTAGTAAATTCTGACAGCAAAAATGATCATTGTCTCTTTTCCCCATTATCCCCAGCCCCTAATATACTGCTAAGTACATAGTAAGGGTTTGTTGATTTGCAGATTGATACTGTTCCTTTTCTTATTGCCCTGCACCCAAATGCTCTCCACCATATTGCCTTCCTCTAGATCCCAGATTTTCTTACAAGATTTTATCCTTTTGTTAAGTGCTTCCAACTTCTACCCACTTTTACTATTTTTGTGGTTTTGTTTTAAGCTCTGTTCCCCCAAGCTATCTGTCCTGGTCCACCAAGTTTGAGCAATACCAATGATCAACCAAGCAACCAAGAAGCATTTATTAAGTATATACTCCCTGCCAAATGCTAGGATCCAATCAAAACTAACTCCCAAAGGCCTTTATCTTAGGAAGCTGGAGGGGAGAGGAAGTCAACACATACATAGATACATAGATTAAATGGAAAATAATATCTGGGCCCTTGGCCCCTCACCATGCTTGTTGCCCAAACTTTCTACATTTAATGTCTCATATAAGTGTCAGCTTTTATTCTTAGGGAGGTCACATGTGTCTCCTACAGAGCCTGAAATCACATGGTAAGCTGTTGACTGCAACATCTATTTATACCCAGTCAAATTTCTTTTGTATAATTTAGGAGCACACATTCTCTTTTTCCCCCACATTCAATTCAGATGGTTCTCTGCTTTATGCACCTCCACAGAAATATTCACACCCCTAAAATAGTAAACGCCGCAATCTGATGATTAGCGGAATGAGTCCACCACGGACCTCCTCGTGAAAAGGCAAGGGTTGGGTGGCTGGGGGGCTCCCAACATTGCCCCAGAATTGCAGGGACTGACAATTATTACTCATGTTTCATTTATCCTCAAGTGCGTTGGCTTACTGCGTTCAATGCAGTCAGAAGACAAAAGAATAAAAACCAGTGTTGCCCCATTAAGTGCTCCTTTCTGTGGCTAGAGCATCATTCCCATAATTCAGAGAGTAGTAGTAGGCTGAAGAGTGATGATGAAGGTGATGATGATGGTGATGGAGCTGATGATGATGATAAAGGTGATGAGATGATGATGATGATGGTGTGAAAGTGATGATGATGATGATGATGGTGATGGAGATGGTGATGGTGATAATAATGGAGATGATGATAATGATGGAGATGATAATGGTGATGATGGAGATGATGATCATAATCATGGTGATGATGAAGATAATAATGATGATGGTGTGAGAGTGATGATGATGATGATGATGATGATGATGATGATGATGATGATGGTGATGGAAATGATGATGATGATGGCAATGGTAATGGCAATAATAATAACTACAGTAACATGGCTGACATTTTCTTTTGACCAATCCTATGTTGTACTACTGTAATGTACTGCTAGTGAGGAAATTCTCTCTACCAGTTCCCAACGTCTATGTGATGCTTCAAAGTTTGTAAAATATTTATACACATGATCCCATTTGATCCCTATCAAGTCACTTTATTATCATTCCCATTTTTCAGATAAGGAAATTGAGGCTAGAGAAATTGGAAGGATCTCTGCTGCATCAGACAGCTAATAGGTGCCTGAGGTGGGATTCAGCCCAAGTTTCACCTGATTCCAGGTCTGGTGCTTTCTCAGCTAAAAAGTTGACTCTCCATTATACTCAGGAAATGTTATTTGACCATCAGTGCAAGCTGACTGATGATTAGGTAATCAATCAGTAGCATTTATGGACTGTAACAGTGCTCAGTGCTCTGGACTTTGACCCAGGAGGAAACACAGGCCCAGCCATTAGGAGACAGCATGGAGACACAACTGGATTGTGATGGAAAGGATTTAATTTGACTCCCAGAGCTACTGCTTACTCTGTGGATGAGCCTGGGCTTCAATTCCCCTGTTTATAAAATTAAGAGAAGAGGTAGCAGATAATGATCTGGCGTTCCCAGTCTAGGACCTTCTCATCTCTCCTCTATGCCTTGCACATGCCCTGCACTTACCCACTAACTTGGATCGCCCTCTCACCCTCCCCTTTTTGGCTGCTAAACACCTACCCAATGCAGAGACCGTCAACTCTTCAAAGTCTCCCTTGCCCCTGCTGGACTATAAAGACCATTCCACACTCCCCTTCCCCCATCTTACATGGTACTTTCTGCTCTGTCATGAGATATTTTATATTTTTCTCTCTAGTGATTAAAAACTCCATGAGGAGAGTCAATGAGTCTTGTTTAAGTCTACTATTTCCTCCCATCATATCTCAGAATACTCTGCACACATGAAATGCTTATTATTGTTGAATGAATGAAAAAGAAAGCTACTCAAGGCAAGGTTGTAAGCTGCTGAGAGCTGTCTCTGATAGATTTGAATATATACCTGAATGCTTAGATAATCCAGAGGAAAATGATTCCACAGGTCAGGCTGGCCCAAAGATGGTCACCAGTAAGAGTCTAAATATGTAGATTCTGTTACAAAGAGCTCTTTAAAGAAATAAAAAAGAAAAAACAACTTAAATAGCTGGAGGATTATTCAGTGCTCATGCTTGGGCTGTGCCAACATAGTAAAAATTATAATACTACTAAACTTAATTTACACTTTAATGCTGTACCAATTTACTACAGAGATACTTTATCAACCTTGATGAAATAATAAGAAAATTTATTAAAAGAGCTAGGGATAGAGGGGAGATAACACTCCAGATCTCAAGTGATATTATGGCGCTGCAGTCATTAAGATCATCTGGTTAAAAGATAGATTAATGGGGCAAACAAAATAAGACAAAATCATAAGCTTAGGTAATTATGTTATATAAAATGGAAAATATAAATTAAGGGGAAAAGAGTTTTTACTTGATTATAAAAAGCAGTTAGGAAAACATTTATGCCTGCTTAAAGGAAGATTTTTCCCTGTGGGGTCAAGAAGCTTCTTCATGTGCAGCAGGTGAAATGAAGGAAGAAAGTCTTGTCTTGCTTAGCTCCAAAAGAACAGCCTTAGCTCTGGAATTCGGTTCATGTTTGTAAAGGGCTAGAACTTAGCAATGCACTTGGATAATGAAACACGTGAGACTAATTGCCAATTGGACAGTTCCCTATTAACTTGTTTGAAAATTGACCTTCCCCAGCTGTTCTGTGCTGACTTGATTGGTGGGACAAAGAGGGGGAAGTGACATGTGTGGGAGGAGTAGGAGGAGGAAGAGGAATGGAAATGCAGAAGCTGAGTCAGTCTCTCCGGGCATTTGAGAGAGGAAGGTGTGTGTGAGGTTGTTAGGCCTAACCCCCTGGCCTTGACCATAAAAGATCAAGAATAAAGACGTTTAGTGATCCTGACTCCAGCTGATTTTTGGGAAGACAATCTCCTGGTCACTTGAGGACTTCAGTGGAAGTAGGGTGCCGGCCCCACTATGGGCGCCAAAATGCTGGAACTCTGTCTTCCCAGAAATCAACTGGAGTCAGGATCACTAAATGTCTTTATTCTTGATCTTTTATGGTCAGGGTCAGGGGGTTAGGCCTAGCAACCTCACACATGTTGTCTCCCTGACTAGAATGTAAGCTCCCTTGGGCCTGGTGGTTTATATCGGCAGTTGGGGAAGTCATTGGAAGGCTGAGGCTGCTGGAATTCTCAAGCTTAAACATGCTGAGCTTAAGAAGGGCTCAATCAAGCCACTTGGGTGTCCACACTCTATGGAAATGCTAATTGATTAATAATGGACCTAGCTAGAATTTATATTTAGCTTTCAAGTTTGAAAAATGCTTTACAAATCGTATTTCATGTAAATCTCAAAAAAAAAAAAAATCCAGGAGGTAGGTGCTATTGTTATTCTCATTTGACATTTAAGGAAACTGAGGCAGACCTAGAAGTTAAGTAGTGACTTTTTTAGGACCTCACATTTAGTAAATTTAATATTTTTTTAAAGCGGGGACTGGATTTGAATTGAAGTTTTTCTGACTCCAGACTCAGCACTTTAATCACTGAGCCACCTAGCTAACTGAATGTATTGCTACTGTGATGAGCCCACAGGATCAGAGGGCCACCAAGCTGCCCAGTGCAGAAAAACAGGGCAAATCAGAGCTTCCTTCCACATGAGTACTGAGAATGGGCCCATGAGTTGTTAATGTCCTTCCAGGTGAGGTAAAAGAAAGAGAGAGATGTGGTGAGGAAGAGAAGGAAGAAGGGGAAGAGGAAGAAGAGGTAAAGAAGAGAAAAGAGGAGAGTTCTTTGAGGTCAGGAAATGTTTTGTTTTTATTTATTTATTTTAATCCCAATACCTGGCCCACAAAAAGTACTTTTAAAAGACTTGCGGATTGATTGTTATGTCTAATAGCTAGAATAGACCCCATATATGAAATGTTTAGAAATGTCTTTTTTATATATATATAATTATATATAATAAGCATATATTATATATATATGCTTATTTTGAGTCAAGTCTGAATCTTGGTGACCCCATTGGAGTTTCCTTAATAAAAATATTGATTTGTCATTTTTTTTCTGCAACTCATTTTATAAATTTGGTAACTGAGGTAAACTGGATGAAGTGACTTGCTCAGCATCATATGTCAGTGTCAGAACTCAAGTTTGAATTCCGGTCTTCTTGACTATAGGTCCCTTGTTCTATCTATTACACCATCTAGCTTCCTTCTTTTCCTTTTCACTTCCCTTTTCTCTTCCCTTCCCTCTTCCCTTCCCTCTTCCCTTCCCTTCCTACTTCCCTTCTCTTCCCTTCTCTATTCACTTACCTTACCACTTCCCTTCCCTTCCTTTCCCTCTTCCCTTCCCTCTTCCCTTTCCTTCCCTCTTCCCTTCCCTTCTCTTCCCTTCCTTTCCCTTCCCTCTTCCCTTTCCTTCCCTCTTCCCTTCCCTTCTCTTCCCTTCCTTTCCCTTCCCTTCCCTCTTCCCTTCCCTTCTCTCCTCTCTTCCCTTCCTTTCCCTTCTCTTCTCTCTTCCCTTCCCTTCCCCTCTTCACTTCCCTTCCTACTTCCCTTCCCTTCCCTTCCCTCTTCACTTCCCTTCCCATTTCCCTTCCCTCTTCACTTCCCTTCCCTTCCTTTCCCTCCCCTCTTCCTTTTCCTTCCCTCTTCCCTTCCCTTCTCTTCTCTCTTCCCTTCCTTTCCCTTCCCTTCTCTTCCCTTTCTCTCCCTTTTCCCTCTTTACTTCCCTTCTCTTCCCTCTTCCCTTCCCTTCTCTTCCCTCTTCCCTTCCTTTCCCTTCCCTTCTCTTCCCTTTCTTTCCTTTTTCCCTCTTCACTTCCCTTACCACTTTCCTTCCCTTCCCTTCTTTCTTCCCTTCCCTCTTACCTTTCCTTCCCTCTTCCCTTCCTTTCTTTTCCCTCTTCCTTTTCCTTCCCTTCTCTTCCCTTTTCTTCCCTCTTCCCTTCCCTTTCCTTCTCTTCCCTCTTCCCTTTCCTTACCTCTTTCTTTCCCTTCCCTTCCCTTTTTTTCCTTCTCTTCCCTCCCCTCCCCTTCTCTCTCCCTAACTCTAATTTCATTATCTTGGGGTATCTGAAATGTCCACATCAATCCAGGATGGAAATATACTGGGGGAATGTGATTGAATTTCACCACAGCTGCATTGTCCCTGGAAGACATAGCTTAATCCAGGCTCCATCTTCCTGAAAAGTCTGCTTTGTTGCTGAATGATGATCAGTCACACTGGCCTCCCACCCCTGGGCAGCTCACCTCAGAATGCTGTTGATGGTGCTTTTGGTCAAACACATTTCATTGCTCTGAACATGCTCTGAAGCAGCCGTCACCTCCCATCCTCCTTCCCAGTAAACAAGTGCTCCCCATTCCTTTGATAGATGTTCCTAAGTTGTGAACTGTGCAGGTCCTTTCCCGCCTCTGGGCGCTCCAACAAGTCCAGGTCCTTCCTCCCTACACCCTGAATGCTGTGTATTTCTCCAGGGACAGTCTGGCCGAGCCCGGAGCTGCCCCAAGGCCACCAGAAGGAGCTGGGGGTTCCTTTCACCAAAGGCTTGTTGTCAAACTCTCCCAAACGACTCACAACCCTGACCCCTCCCAGTGACTTTGCCATCAGTTATTGGCCCCTTCCATCATTGTGAGGAAGCTGTAAGGGGCCCTGTGATGTGGAAAATCCAATACTCCTTCAGTAGGAGACCAGGTCAGGGATGTTTGTTGTTGCGAGAGCTCTCATCATCATCATTATCATCATCATCATCATCATCATCATCATCATGAACCTGAAGGACCATGGGAAGAAGGAAGACCCCAGATGGACCCTACACAGGCATTAAGGTCTTTGAGTCCAGGCCCCTCGTTGGATGGGTGAGGAAACTGAAGCTGGGAGGGGTGAGGGATTTGTTCAGGGCCAAAAAGCTAGTAAGTCTGACGGAGGACTCAAACTCGAGTCTTGATCCTGCCTCCTGCATCATCTGGCTGCCTGGAACTTCCTGTTCCCTCAAGAGCAGAACCAGGAGGGGACATTTCAAAGCAGCAGGTTTGGGTTTCACAGGAGGCGGGTCTCTCTGAGCCTCAAGACTTTATCAGAGTCAGAGGCTGTTCCCGTGGTGGTGAGCCTCTCATCAGTGGAGGCTGTTTGCTCCCTTGTCCAGGAGGGAGTAGTTTCTCAGGTCTGGGATGGACTGTCCCGGGGACAATGTCCATGCCTGAGATTGTAGAACTCAGCTCTCTAGAAAGACGAATTGGAAAGAGCCATCTGTGGGGTCGGAGAAGGGCCTCTGGCCCTTGGGAGCTGCGTGACCTTGGACAGATATCCCCATCCCTGCGCGTCCCAGAGATCCAGTGAAGGCTCTGGGCCGGCTGGTTCTGGGGTCTCTTTCCACCCTGTGCTGCCGTGATCCTTCTGGTCAATTTAAATCAATCACTGACTTGACAAGAATGCAAAGCCAGAGCCGGGCCTGGCACATGACCTTGCCCAGGTGACTCCCTTTGCCACTCCGGCCTGGTCCCTCAGTGGGGGTGGGGAGGGAGCGAAGACTGGCTGTGACTGATTAGTGAGATGATGCTAAGTGCTATGTAAATGATACAAACATTCTCCTGGAAATGAAGAGAGAAACATAACACAATCAGGGCTGATCACGAGGGAGAGGATGGCACCGATTTTAGCTTCTGAGAAAAACAACAGCACCCTGACGGCTGCCGGGAGCCGCACCGAGGGGGCGCGGGTCGGGGGTCACGGTGTCCGCCCTGCCGGGCTCCATGCATCTGTGTGGGCCCGCGGCCTGGCTTCCAGATGGGAGCCGTGCAGATGGCACAGCCGGCACATATGGGTGGGAGGAGGCGGCCGCGAGGAGCTGGGGAGCAGTCCTCCCAGATGGAGGGTCAAGGCCGCTCGGTATTTTGGGTAGCTCTCCCGAGGAGGAGGAGGAGGTAGCTCCCCAGCCAGGTTTTCATGGCCCCTGGGATGCTTTCTGGAGCCCGCTGTCTTAGGGCGAGAATCCAGGGTGGGCCTGGAGCATGGACGGGTCCATCATTTGGGGCTGGGAGGAGGTACCCAAGGGGGGGGGGTCCCCTGATTAACAGCAGGAGGACTAGCGGGGGCGCAACATCACTTATCCCCTGAATTCTAGACAAAGTCACGAAGCCCACCCAAAGTTCGTGCCGGGGAAGCCAGGTGTTCTGAGACCACCAGTCCGGAAAGGGTCAGACAGGAGGAAACCCCCCCAGCCTCTTTCCCCCCCCAACACCAGAGCACACGTCCTGCAGTTCCTCAGAGGAGACATTTTCCTAGTCAACAGTCAGGGCCATGGTTTCTCAAAGGATTTTTTAAAGCCTTTTAGGGAGAAAGCTCAAATGTCTGATGAGATGGATGGGAAGCCCAGGAGCCAGCATCTGTTCTTCATGAAAACAGTGCCACCTGCTGGCAAAGCCGAGACCAGACTGGGTCGTGAGCCTAGAGAAGCAATGACATTTCCCTTTTGGTTTCTGATTTCTCTGTGTGTGTCTGTTTATCTATCTCCCTTTCTCTCTTTCCCCCTCCCTCTTTATCTTCCTCCTCCTCCCTCTTTATCTTCCTCCCTGTCTCTGTCTCTGTTTGTTTCTCTCCTCCCATCCATTTCCCCCCTCTCTCTTTCTCTTTCTCTTTCCCCTCATTTATTTTAGCTCTGTCTGTCTTTGTCTCACTCAGTCTGTCCTTCTGTCTCTCTGTCTCTCTTTCCCTCTCTCTTTCTCTCTTAGTCTCTATCTCTCTGCTTCTCTCTCCCCTCACTTTCTGTCTCTGTCTCTTTTTCTCTCTCTCTCTGTCTCTCTGACTCTGTTTCCTTATCTCTGTCTCTCCCCTCACTTTGTCTCTCTCTGTCTCCTTGTCTGTCTCTTTCTCCCTTCATTTTCTGTCTCTCTCTGTCTCTGTCTCTCTCTCCCCTCTTCTCTGTCTGTCTGTCTAAAGTCACCACCTATATTCAGTGATCCTTCTTCTTTTCATGTAGACCAGTGGCTTTTAAGAGTGGTCTCATTTCCCTTCAGCCACTTAAAGGGTGGTTGGGTCGCAAAGGAGCATGGACCCATTCTTTATTCACAACTAGAGCCCCTTTGTGAGCTGGGGCAGCCCGCCGCTGGTGCTGTAGATCAAGGGCTTCTTCCAGACTCTCCTCCAACACCTTTGTTCTACAGAAGATGAACTGAGACTCAAAGGAGGCAAGGAGTGACCTGCCCAAGGTCACACAGCCGAAATGGTGACAAGGCCAGGGTGCCCATCCTAGCTCCCAAACTGCGGATTTAAAGAAACCCTTGGGTTGTTTTTGTTTTTGTTTTTTGCCTTTCTATCCCCAGTCCATTTCCACCCCCATGCAGGAAGATGCCCCTTTTTGCAAAGAATGAAAAGTGAAAAGAAAACCTACAGCATTGCAGCAAAACTAACCAATAAATCAGCCAAGTCCAACGTTATAGTCTGGAGATACTGCCCGTGCCCCACAGCATCTCAAAGGATCCTGGGATTTGTGCAAGATAATCAGATGCCCTGAGTTCAGATCCTATCTTTACTTATTATTATTCGTTTGACCTTGGACAAGTCCATCTTCCTCTCCAAGTCTCAATTTTCTCTTCTTAATATAAGGAGTTTGGACTATGTGAACTTTAAAGCACTTAATATCTGAATCTTTGATGTAAGCATCCTATGAAGCATTGGGATAATCCCAACAAATCACCTCATTTTACAGAAGAAAAAACTGAGGTCCAAAGTGTGTGAGGGAGAGATCATAGGGGAGGGAAATACAGCACAAAACAATTTCAAAATTGTCTGAAACAAATTTTAGGACATATTAGGCTGTCCTATGATCTGCCTGAATGCATCATACAGAAAGAAATTTGAAGCAATTAGAGGCCCATGGATTGGGAGCTGGAAGTGAGCTCCTAAGCCCAAGCTTCTCTTTTTCTAAAATTTTTTTAACATTTTATTTAACATTGTAAGTTTCAAATTCTTCCCTCTCCCTTTCCTGAAACAGTAAGTAATCATATATAGGTTAAACATGTGCAATTATGCACCTCATTTCCATATTAATCATTATGTACAAGAAAATTCTAATAAAAGAAAAAGAATGCAAGTGAAAAATACATGTTTGTATCTATAGCCCAACCATGTCCATTCTTTCTCTGGAGGCATATTGCACACTGCATCAGTTTTGGGAACATTGCATTGCTGAGAATAGCTAAGTCATTCACAATTTTTCATCATACATGTTGCTGTGACAGACAATGTTCTTCTGGTTCTGTTCACTTTTTTGCATCAGTTCATGTAAATCTTTCCAGGTTTTTCTGAAATTCTTCTTCCTATTGTTTATTATAGAATTCCATTACATTCACAAAGCCCAATTATTTTTCAGCCATTTCCTAACTGATGGATGTTTCTTTGATGTCCAGTTCTTACCCCTCCAAAAAGCATTGCTGGAAACATTTTTGTACAAATAGCTTCTCATCTTTAAAAGGTGCAAATTGAGACCTAGAGAGTTAGAGAAGCTTGTTCAAGGTCACATGGGAAGAAAATAGTGGAGGTCAGACTGACCCCCGAGACTGCAGCCCTCAAGTCCAATGCCCTTTCCACTGGGGAGATGCCTTTTCTTTGCTCACCATTTCTCCCTGAACCCATTAGCAAAGCCCAGATCTTCAGAGAGGAAGAAGGTTCCTCAGAGGCCACCTGGAACATACCCCTCATAATGTGACGTGAATAGAGTGTGGGCAGCTGGGAGTCAGGAAGAACTGAGTTTAATTCTCCATTCACTTGCTCTGTGTGCCACAGTGGACAAGCAGTAACTTCTGGGACCCCAGAGATTTCCTTATCTGTGAAATGGGGATTAGCACCCACCTCTGTAAAGCTCAAAGGATACCTCTAGAAAGGTTTTGTACATCTTAAAGTGCCATATAAACTCTAGTTATTATTAGGATTGTTTGACAGATGACAGGAGTGAGACGGAGAGAGATGAAATGATCTGTTCAAGGTTACATAGGCAGTAAATAATCAAACTGAATCTACACTCAGATTCTTTGCTGTTGTCTTTCCCCTAAACCATGTCACGCCTCGAATCATGGACCAATATTTGTAATGAAGAATTTTTGACAATCATGGACCAGGAGAAGGGAATGGTCATTCAGGGAAGTTCATGGTGCTAAGGTCTTTGGACTGCCATGACCCAGGTGTCCAATCAAGCCCTAGTGTTTAAGTATTCGGATTCCAGTGCCAGCTCTGCTCCTTATCGTTCTGTGACCTTGGTCATTCACTTCCGGCTCTGGGCCCTTGACCCACTTAATGTTCTTCAAATCAAGCATTTCTTCTCCTGCCTCTTTGCCTTTCCATGGGCTGCTGCCCTGCCTGCCTGAAACACTCCCTTCTCCTCCCCTGCCAGGATCCTTCACTTCCTCCAATCCAGTGTCCCCTTCCACTGGCAGCAGCTTCTCTGCATTGCCTTGTTCGTTCCTTCTTCTCCCCCTCCCCAAATGGTCTTTTCCTTCCCTCCTTTTCTAAATACACAGTATATTCTCCACTAGAGAGTCCTTGAGAGCAGGGCCTATTTCCTCTTGGTAGATAGATAGATAGTTGAATAGATAGATAGATAGATAGATAGATAGATAGATAGATAGATAGATGGATGGATGGATGGATGGATGGATGGATGGATGGATGGATGGATGGACAGAAAGATAGATAGATAGATAGATAGATAGATAGATAGATAGATAGATAGATAGATAGGTATAGATGGATATATAGTGCCTGGAACCCAACAATACCATCACTGAGTCATCCAACTAGCACTTGATAAGCACCTATGAGCCAGACAATGGGCTGAGCTCTGAGTGTGCAAAGAAAGGCAAAAAAAAAACCATCCTCTCACAGCTTCACCTAGGGGAGACGACTTGCAAATAGCCACATGCACTCAGGTGCGTTAAGGATAAGTGGGGGGATCTCAGAGGTAAGGCAGGAAGATGAGAATTGAGGGAAACTTAGGAAGTCAGGTGAGGGAGATGAGGAGGAAGGGCATGGCAAAGATAGGGAAAAGATACCCAGGTAGGTGGGAGATGGAGCATCATGGGTGGGGAGCAGTGTCACTTAATCATAGCATATGCAGAAGAAATACAGTGAAAGAAGACTGGGGAGGTAAGGAGGAGCGGAGACCAGTTTTTGAAGGGTTTTCAGAGCCAGAGGATTTTATATTTGAAACTAGAGGCCCTAGTGCTCCATAAACACTGGTAAAAGGTTAGATAAATCTGAAAAATAGGGGGTAGGACTGATATTCTAAATTTTATTAACCCAATTGCCCCACACAGATAAGATTGATGAAAACTTGGACCTAGAGACCCAGGGATTCCTCAACTCTCCCTGTAAGTGTTCTAACAGCATCATAAACTCTTTGAAAGACACCAGAATGAACAGAAAACCAAGAGGAGTGCTTTGGCCCTTTTTGGAAGATAGCCAGCTGTCTTGGCTTCCATTTTTAGATGATATATTCAGAAGCTCTCAAGTTTGACCTTGGACCATCTTACAAAGTTCTAAAATGTATTTAGGACGCCCCAAAATGGACTCTTTTCCTACAGACCTTCAAGAAGAGAAAGGTGAAGTAAATTTGGCAAGAATTCCAGATGGAAAATGTGACAAATGTGACATGAATTCAAGATTTTAATATCTCGGGTTTTATAAAATTGGAACCATTGGGTCCATAATTTGGAAATGCTGAATAGGGAGATCCAAAAAGGCTTCCTGCAGGAGACAGCTCATAAACTGAGAGTTGGAAGAAACTAAGGATTTTATGAAGTAGAGGTGAAGAAGGAGAATGCTCCAGGCCTGGGGGTGGGGTGGGAGAATGTGTGTCTTGGGAGAGAAATAGAAAACAGTCCAGTTTAATGGGATCATATAGTCCTTCAAGTAATGTTGAATAGACCTTGAAAGCTGGACTGGATCCTGATTACAAAGGGCCTTATATGGCAAACTGAAGACTTAATTTTAACAGAGATAATGGGGGCATTTTGATGCATTTTGAGAAGGAGAGTAGCATGCTCAGTCCTGTGCCTTAAAAAAAAAAAGAGGAGGGGGCAACTGTATAGAAGTATTGGAAAAGCAAAAGGCAGTTGGTGACTCTGGCAATGCGCTGGTCTCTTCAGACTTGCAGGCCTTGGGGGATTCCTGGAACTTTGCAAAGATTTTAGAAACACCAGGAGACACATGTTTTCTCTGTTGGATTGTCAAATGATGAGATGAGAGAAACAAGTCTGAGCAATTTTAAGAGAAATAAATGAGAAAAGAGCAAAACCAGATTTTTTTTCCTTTATTTTGTCTGCTTCTGACCTGAGATTTCTTTGATGTAGGGAGCTCCCATTGAGAAAACTCATTCTATCAGCACAGATAGCACCTCCTCTGTAAATAACAACCTCCTCAGAGTTGCCCTACGTTACCTAAGAGTTTCCCAGTGTCAAGCATCTAGTCTATACTGGGGACAGAACTTGAACCCAGTAGTGTTTTCTGAACCCAAAGCCAAGTCTCCATCCACTTTGCCAAGCTGCAGTTGGGAAATTGCAAGATCACCAATGATTATGAGAACCAAGCTCAGTTAAGTTAAATTCAACAACTATTAAGCACCTACTGTGTGTAGCATTCTGTGATAGGTGCTAGATGAAAAGAATAGCTTAGTTCCTAGTATACTGTTGGCACATACTAATGATGCTTAGGGCCACATGGATAACAAGGATCTAAAATCAAACTTAAACTAAGACTCTCATGCAGTTTGCAATCTACCAGAGTTATGTGACATACACCAAAAAACTCTGGAAATAACAAATACTGAAGAGTACATAAGGAAAAGAGAAGCGAATGGAATATAAGCATTGATAAAGTACCTACTATGTGCCAGATACTCTGTTAAGTTGTTTACAAACATTATTTCACTTGATCCTTATAGAGAGAATCACAACCCTTTAAATTATATAAACTAGACATTTTGCCTCCTCTCTTTCCCCCGTTCACTTTTTACCTCCTGTTCTGGAAACAATAATCAGATCAATAAAACCATTACTTTGGCAAAGGGTACTACAATCCACTTCCTAATGGTCACACTCACCATCCCTGGGAAAATGGTCCACAACAAACGCTTGCCTTTGGACAGCACGTCATTCTATGTCTGTGTCTATGTCTATGTCTATGTCTGTGTCTATGTGATGTAAGCTCTTTGAGGGTACTTGACTGCCTGATTATTTTGTTTATTCTGTACCACCTTTGCTTAGCACAGTGGTTGGCTCATAAAACATATCTAATAAATACATTTCATATATTTATGGTAAAAACAATATACCATGAAAGCTTTGAAGAAGGGAACTCTGGGAAATGCATGAAACAGTGATAGGTTCACAGATTGCTCCAGGCCAAGTAAATCAAAACTTATTGCTTGAATTTCTTCATTTGACTTAATATATTTGTTTCAATCTTACACCTTTGGGGTAAACTATATTAGGAATTATGTGTTTTGACCAGAGGGAAGGCCAAGGAAGGCCAGGTCTCATTCACTAGAATAAGTTTTTTTGTCAGCTGAGAAACATTAAATTTTCCCATTAAAAAAAGACCTTCAAAAACATTTAAATAGCCACAAAGAAAATAATCATAAAATGAGGGAGAGTGATCTTTAAATACTTAAAGCATGGAATAAGAGCTTTCCAAAGATTCCTAAACCTTGACATTAAATCACATCATTTATTAATTGCATACCTAGCTTTTCAGAGTTCCCTAAGCTTAATAATTAATAATACCTTCGATTCCTATGCAAGGGGATATTTGGGCCTGGAAAATTAACTTTGTATGTGCAGAATGATATCTCGGGCACAATGCCAAATTCCTGACACTTGAACTCAACTTGAAAGTCTGCCAACTTGACCTATGATGGGCAGCCTGCTTAATGCTAAAATCGATGGCCCAAGCTATGACTCTTGGGGCTTCATAGAATGGTCCCTAAATTAGTCAATAACACATGTGCTAGAACACTAGTTGAAATACTTAGAAGATATAACCAAAAATAAACAAAATTATTCAAAGGATAAAATAAGTTCTCTTTCAGGGCTTACCAAAAAAAAAAAAAAAAGACAATTTTTTTCTCGTCTTTTTCTTCTCTTCTTTTTTTTTATTCTTTATGGGATACTGGGTTTGCTGCCAACTTTTCCCTCTCAACCCCAAATCAGTCTGACACTTTAATAATATCATGGCCTGAAATAATTCATGTTATTGGTTTTAGCACAAGATAGTGGTGATAAATTATTGAAGGAGCCCTGTTCCTCTGCAGCCATTCCAGGCCCAGACAGGCCACAACCCTCAGAGGCACCTGTGGGCTCTCCCCAGTCGATGGGCAAGCTCTCTAATCTTTCCTCTGGCCCTTTCCAGAAATTGTACTCCCGGTACCTGATGTCTCTAGAATCCTCTGTTGACCTCATTGCTCATTAAGAAGGAATATCCCCAAGCAAATGAACCAAAACAAATTCCCCAAAAGGCTATTTCCTCAAATTAGACAATTTTTGGCCTCTGCATTATCATCAGAAAGCCTCAGGCTATCTCAAAACTGGATAGATAAAGCCATTTTCTTAGTGTCCTTCTCCAGGCTTCCTTATTTGGCTTTTGATCTCATAGATTCAGTTTAGATTTTAGACAATAACCAAGCTGGGAATCTCACCTAGGGCTCCTTTCTTGAACATGGAGCCAAGTGCTGGGTGATGAACAGCCGTCTACGGGTCGGGTTCTTTTCTTCTCTGACCCTCTTGGGTTCTGAATCAATCTGAAATTATACATGGTTCTGCTGGGAGGATGAAGAAGTCTCAATGGCAAGCCAAAGACAGATTCAATGATCTCAAACTTGCCTTCTCCTACTGAATGTGCCATCCTGTGCCAACTCTTTCTGACCCTACAAAAAGACAGAGAAAATATTCCGGGCTATTTAAATATGATCAAGGCCTAGAAGAACAATTTCTCTTTTTTCTTTTAAAAATTAAAGTAAATCAGAAAAAACTGGATTTATTAACAAAAGGCTCCAGGCTGCAATGAAAAGAGAATGGGATTGGGACTTAGACATTCTGGACGAAAATCCCAGTTATTGTACTTAATACCTTTGACTGGAGTTAGGAAAATCTGAGTTCAAATGCAATCTTGAACCCTCACTCGTTGTGTGGTTCTGGGCAAATCTTTCTGTCTCAGTTTCCCAAATGGAAAATGGGATTGATAAGAGTATCTATATCACAGGGTTATTACAAGGAACAAAAGAGGTCTTATTTGTGAACTCTTAATATAGCATCTGACAACAAAGTAGATGCTCATTAAATGCTTACCCCATTTCCCCCTTCCTGAAATCAGCTAATTTTCTTGGGAACAACTCTACTTTAGGAATTTGTATGACTTTTCCTCATCAAAGCTCCTTTTGAGTTTTTCCTAACCTGATTTTACCCAAATAATAGTATTGAGTGTGGTATTCCCACAACAGGAGAGGTCCCAGGCTTCCTACCACTCTACCCATGAGATGGTCTGAATGGGATACCTTTGCAGACTGAAGCTGCTCTGTGTGAGGGAAAATGCGATCTTCCCTTGGTCCTGCTAGGGAATCACAAGCATAGGGGATCACATGCACATGGGATCACAAACATGGGATCACACACATGGAGGATCACAAACATGGGATCACAAACATGGGATCACATGCATGGAGGATCACAAACATGGGATCACATGCACGAGGGATCTCAAGCACAGGAGAACAATGCATCTCCTTTTCAATCCAGCAAACATTTATTGCAGTTGGCTCTGTACCAAGTACATAACAATCTCCACCTGATGCTTTTGCTGCTTCGCTGCCCACTCCCTCCTTTTGGAATCTGGCTTCCCTCCCCACTCTGCTACAGAATCTGCTCTTTCCAAGGTCACCTTCTAATCCAAAATCCCGACAGCTTTCTCTCAGTCCTTATTCTTGACCTTTCTGCACCACTTGACAGTGCTGGCCATCTTTTCTCCTTCCTGGGTTCTATCAATAAAATTCTCTCTTGATTCTCCTCTTTCCAGAATTCACCTCTGATTCCTTTTCTATCCAAGGCCCAGACTGAGGAGCTCTCTGAGATTCTGTCACTTTCTTCTGTTGAACTCTGTGCCTCAATGCAAGAACTCTCCAAGGAAATGCATTGTGGTCTGCAGCAGCAGCAGCAGCATATCATTATCTCCTCTTCCTTCTCTTTTTCTTCTTCCTCCTCTTCCTCCTTCTCCTTCTCCTTCCCCTTCTCCACTCCCTTTTCCTACTCCTCCTTCTTTC
The DNA here is from genome assembly GCF_048593235.1 of Sminthopsis crassicaudata. Taxonomy (NCBI): domain Eukaryota; kingdom Metazoa; phylum Chordata; class Mammalia; order Dasyuromorphia; family Dasyuridae; genus Sminthopsis; species Sminthopsis crassicaudata. The sequence continues at coordinate 676,529,574 of NC_133618.1, forward strand.
TTTAATCCCACTCTAAATGTTCACACTTGTTTAACTCAACAGCACCTTAAAATCAACCTGCCAGCCACAAACTTATCTCCTAAAGAAGCCATCTAGTCCAATGCATGTATAGTCAAAAACATTCTCTCCAGCATGTCACAATGGGTTATCCAGCCTTTCCCTGAAGACCTCCATGGAGGAGAGAGCCATCACCCCTTATTCATTATACTTTTGGATATTTCTCAACCCTAAATTTGCCCTTTTGCACCATCCACCAAGATGTGTCCCCTGGGGCCAAGAAGAACCGGCTGACTCTTCTTCATTATGGACCATTCAAATATTTCAGATACTTCCAAAAATGGATGTGTTCCTCTCACCCCAGAAAAGTTTCTCCTGAAAGTGGAACATCTCCAGTTCCTTCAACTGATATCTACAGGAGCTGAATTTTAGTCATTTTGCTCACCAAGTTGTCCTTCTCTCTAAACTCTTCAGCTTATCGACGTCACCTTCCGAAAATGTGCAACCCACAGCGAGGGCACTCATTAAACACTTAAGAGCATTTAATAAGCATGTGCTATACCCTCAGACTTCTTGGATTGAAGACACAAAGACAAAGGTGAACTAGTCCTTGCCTTGAAAGAGCTTCCATGCTGTGGAGATGAGAATACATTCTAGTGATATTCCTGGGAGTTCTCTTAACACTGCCTAAGACACATTAGCTTTTTTGCTGACCAATTCAGCTAGAAGTTATATTTCACCAGCACCCCCAAGTATAGGAGATGGTTTAGCCACTCTAGTCCTCCCTTTCCCCACTCAATTTGTGATATAGTTTTCCTTCCTCTTTTTCTCTTTTTTTCTTCCTTCCTTCTCTGCTTTCCTCCTTTTCTTCTTTTTCTTCTTTTGCTCCTTTCTTCCCTCTTTCCCTTTTTCCTTCCTTCTTCCCTTTTTCCTTCCTCCTCTTCTTTCTTTCTTTCTCTTTTTCTTTCTTTCTTCTTTCTTTTCTTCTTTTTTCTTTCTTTCTTGAATTCTTCCTTCCTCCTTTTCTCCTTCCCTCCTTCTTTCCTCCCTTTCTCTCTCTCCCTTTCTCCTTCCCTCTCTCTCTCCCTTCCTTCCTTCCTTTCTTCCTTCTTTTCTTCCTTCCTTCCTTCCTTCTTTTCTTCCTTCCTTCCTTCTTTTCTTCCTTCCTTCCTTCCTTCCTTCCTCTCTTCCTTCCTCCCTCCATACCTCCCTTTTTCTTTATTTCTTTCTTTCTTTCTTTCTTCCTTCCTTCCTTTCTTTTTTTCTTTCTTTCTTCCTTCCTTCCTTTCTTTCTTTCTTTCTTTCTTTCTTTCTTTCTTTCTTTCTTCCTTTCTTCCTTCCTTCCTTCCTTCCTTCCTTCCTTCCTTCCTTCCTTCCTTTCTTCCTTTCTTCCTTTCTTCCTTTCTTCCTTTCTTTCTTTCTTTCTTTCTTTCTTTCTTTCTTTCTTTCTTTCTTTCTTTCTTTCTTTCTTTCTTTCTTTCTTTCTTTCTTTCTTTCTTTTCTTCCTCTTTTCTTTCCCCAAATATTTATTCTTTATTCCAAATATTTATTCCTGTGCTAGATGATGCACTGAATAAAACACTTGATCTGGAGTGGGAAAGACTCATCTTTTGAGTTCAAATTTGGCCTCAGACACTTACTAGCTGCATGACCCTGAGCAAATCATTTAACTATTTAAGGAAATTTCAATCTACTCCGATGTCTGCCCCCAAAAAACCCAAATGGGCTCACAAAAAGTCGGACATGGCTAAAAACCACACAACAAAACAACAATTATAATTCATTCCTATAAAATTTTATTTTTTTAGCTTCTGGCCAAGATTTTACTTTGTCTCATAATACTTTAAAAAAGCAAAGTTTCTTAAACCGTGGAGCATGACCCCATATAGGGTCATGTAACTGAATATGGAGTCATGAAATTAAGATTTAATTTTCAGTAAATGTTTGATTTTCTACCTATTTTATAGACTTATATAATTGGAGTCACTTAAAAATTTTCTTGGGCAAAATAGGGCCGAGTGGAAAAAGTTTAAAAAGTATTGCCATAGTGTTTCAGCAGTCCTTCTTAGAACTATGTCATCTTAAAGTGGAGATTTTCCCAGATCATGTTCTTATTTCCTTATTTCTCTTCTGTTCCTCCATGTAGTGTAGACCTGTAGGAAAATCACTGGATTTGGAAGCAGAGACTTGCATCCCACTCTCAGCTCCCTTCTTTATTCTATGTGGCCGTGCATTAGTCTTTTCTCCTTTCTCCACCTCAGTTTGGTCATCCAAAAAATGAGAACATTTACATACCTTAAGATGCAATCCTGTGATACTTGCCAACCCAACCCACTCTCTTGGCTTCAAATGTCACCTCTAAGAGGACAATATCCAAATATCGAGCTTGAGTTCTCTCCCCTCCTCCTCCTTCACATCTAGCCAGTTACTGCCAAGTCTAATTGAGGCTGCTGGGTAATACATTGGATAAAGTCCTGGACTCAAAGTCGAGGAGTTCTGAGCTCAAATGCTACCTTGGGAAATCTAATAGCTGTATAACCTTTTTCATTCCCAGTTTCCTCATCTGAAAATAGGAATAATAAAAAGCACCTACCTCACTGAATTGTTGTAAACATCAAATGAGATGATAGATATCAGGTCCTTTGCAAATTTTAAAGTGCCCTGAAATAATTGTTATTATTATCACCATCGTTATCATTTCTAATTATGAAAGGTGGCTCATAGCCATTCCCTACCAATGGCCCCATCTTAGGACTTATATATGCTTAATTGCCGCTCAGCCAACAAATAGCAGAGCTGAGATTATTACATTACAAAGTCCAGAAGGACAGGAATAGCTAACTTACTGTTTTTATCCTCTGCTGCTTATCCAAGCACTGAGTATCATGCTCTGAATATTGCAGGTCTCTAATTGATGGTTGTTGAATTAGGGTGGACTAGATTTTCAATGCTTTGTGCTAGGTATTGAGGGAGAGAAAAAGATGGATAGGAAATCATTGTTCAAATTTTGGTACCACAATGTCTATGATTATGACTGTGTTTTAAGAGATGACAAGACGGGGCAGCTAGGTGGCGCAGTGGATAGAGCACCAGCCCTGAATTCAGGAGGATTGGAGTTCAAATCTAGTCTCAGACACTTAAAACTTCCTTGCTGTGTGACCCTGGGCAAGTCACTTAACCCCAGCCTCAGGAAAAAAAAAAAAAAGAGAGAGAGAGAGAGATGACAAAATATGGGAAGATTTCTAGAGATGGATCCAAAGAAAATTGAGTCAGACCAGGAAAGTGAGAGACACAGTGTCAACCCTCATATAAATAAAATCAACATGGAGGATCTGTAGAAATTATTATTATGTCTGCCAAAGGTCAGGGATGTATCTTCCTCTCTGTTAATAATCCACAGATTGGTGAGGGAGGGGTGAGGGAGTGTAGATATCCTTTGAAAAAGGGGCTTGTTTGGGTGGTTTGGGGGAAGTATCTATTATGTCATAACCTTCTATCACCTTGTCTCTCCATCTATTTCCTGTCTCCTAAATTTGGCTCTCCTCAGCCTTCCTGCTGTTTCTGGCACCTAAAATTGATAACTGTCCATCCTATGTGGGCTGCCTCCCCTTGCCTCCAGCTCTCAGCTTCCTGGGCTTCCTCAAGGACTCAGAACAAACCTGACCCTAACAGAAGTCTTTCCTGTCCCTTCCCTCCCCTCCACATTCACTCAGAGATTACCACCAGTCCACACTAGCTCTAAGTTTTTTTTTTTAATTCCCTCACTAGAATGACAGCTCTTTAAGAGTAGATCCTACATATTCTTTCTTGTAGCCCTGTCATTTAGTGCACATTTATTAAATGCACCCACTAGTTAGAGAAATCAAATAGCTTCGGAAATAAAGATACACATAGGAAATCATGTTGATTTTTTAGTTACAAAATAAAGACATTTGGGGAAGCTGCATCAATAAGCATTTATTAAGCTCTTATTGCATGCCAGGTCCAGTACTAAGTCCTTGAGATATAGAGCTAAAAGTAAAGTAATTTTTGCCTTCAGGGATTTTATATTCTGATGGAGACAGAGAAACTTGCACATTTAGAGACATATCCAAAGAGAAATCAGTATCACAGTAGCATTGATTGGGAAACTTCTTGAAGCTCAAGGGATCAGGAAAAGCTTTATGGAAAAGGGAACATTTAGAATTAGTCTTGGAAGAAATAAGGCATCCCAGGATGAGGAAGAATGTCCCAGGCATGGGGCAAAAGCATGGAGGCTGGAGATAAATTTTAAGTACTTGGAACAACAAGTGAGTTAATGTGACTGTACCATGGATAGTTAGAGGGAAATAATGAATAAACAAATTGGTGAGTGGGTCAGGACATGGAGAGTTTTAAATGAGAAATTCAATGGCATTTACTAAATAAAGGCTGGAGCAGCAACAGAAGGTGTCCAGAAGTTATGGGACTTGAACTGGAAAGACTAAAATAGAAGGGAAGAAGAAAACTATTGCTGATAGGAAGAGGAAATAATGTGAGCAAATTCAAAGAGGTAGAAAGTACAAGGTATTCTGGAACATAAAGGTATTAGGGAGAACAGATTGGCTAGAGATGGGAGTTCAGTATAGGGGAACAAAGACAAGCTGGAAAAATGATCTAGATCCACATTATTGGAGTTCTTGAATATCAGAAAAATATTTGAATTAATTTTATGAGCAATGAAAAACCAATGAAAGTTGTAAATAGAGGGTATGGATAGTTGTGGTGTCTGGGGATGTTTGGGATGGAATAGAAGCCAAAGAGACTGTTGGAATCATGAAAATTGAGAGGAGAGTTGGAGATTTGGTCAAATGATAATTTTTCCTTTCCTTTCCTAACAAATTTTACATTTAGTTATTTTTCATGAAAGAGAAACTTAAGTTCTGAACACAATTTATTTTCTGATCAATTAAAAATTTACTAGAAACAATTAACAACTTTAGCACAGTTGCAGGATATAAAATAAACTCTCATATATCATAGATATTTCTATATGTTACCAACCAAGTCCAGTATCAAGAAATAGAAAAAGAAATCCCATTTAAAATAACTGTAAATAATATAAGCTATTTGGAAATCTACCTGTCAAGACAAAGCCAGGAACTATATGAGCATAATTATAAAACACTTTTCACACAAATAAAGTTAGATCTAAATAATCAGAAGAATATCAACTACTCATGGGTAGGCCGATTTAATTCTATCTAAATTAATCTACTTATTCAGTGTTGTACCAAACTGCTGAGAAATTATTTTAGTGAGCTAGGAAAAATAATAGCAAAATTCCTCCGGAAGAACAAAAGGTCAAGAATTTCAAGAGAATTAATGAAAAAAAAAAGTAAAGGAAAATAGTCTCGTTGACCTAAAATGACATTACAAAGATGCAGTCATCAAAACTATTTGGTACTGCCTAAGAAATAGGTGAAATTCACAATAGTCAATGACTGTAGTATTCTGATGTTCGATTAACCCAAAGACTCCAACTTCTTAGATAAGAATTCAATATTTGATGAAAATTGCTGGAAAAACTAGAAAATTGCGTGTCAGAAACTAGGCATTTACCAAGAGCAAACAATCTATATCAGGATAAGGTCAAAATGGGTTCATAATTTAGACATAAAGAATAATACTATAAGCAAATTAGGAAAACAAAGGATAGTTTACCCCTCAGATCTGAGGAGAAGGGAGGAATTTATGGCTGAAAAAGAACTAGACATTATGAAATCCAAAATGGAAAGTTTTGATTACATTACATTAAAAAGATTTTGTGCAAACTTCACCAATGCAGCCTAGATTAGAAGAAAGCAGAAAGTTGGGGGAAATATATATCTATATATAGTGTTTCTGATAAAGGCTTAATTTCTAAAATATAGAGAGAATCGACTCAAATTTATAAGAATACAAGCCATTCCCCAATTGATAAATAGCCAAAAGATATATACAGACAATTTACAGATGAAGAAATTAAAACTATTTCTAGCCATGTGAAAAAATGCACTAAGTCACTATATATTAGAGAAATGCAAATTAAGGCAACTCTGAGGTACTACTTCACATCTCTCAGATTGGCTCAGATGAGAGAAAAAGATAATGATAAATGTTGGGGGGGATGTGGAAAAACTGGGACACTAATACATTGCCAGTGGAGTTGTGAACAAATCCAACCATTGTGGAAAGCAAATTGGAAGTATTCCCAAAAGAATTTTTTTTAAATGTGCATGTCCTTTGATCCAGCAGTGTCTCTACTGGGTCTGTATCTGAAAGAGATCATAAAAAAGGGAGAAGAACGCATATATGCAAAAATGTTTATAGCAGCCCTTTTTGTAGTGGCAAGGAACTGGATATTTTATACCTGCCCAACAGCTGGGAATGACTGAATACGTTATGGTGTATAAATGCAATGGAACGTTATTGTTCTATAAGAAATGTTCGGCATGCTGATTTTAGAAAATCCTAGAAGGACTTACATAAACTGATTCTAAGTGAAGTGAGCAGAATGAAGAGAATATTAAACACAGATTATGTGATAATCAACTATAATGAACTTGGCTCTTTAAAAAAAAAAAAAATAAGGTGATTCAAGGCAATTCCAATAGACTTGTGATGGAAAAAGCCATCCACATCCAGAAAGAACTATGGAGAATAAATGTGGATCAAAGCATAGTATTTTCACCTTTTTGTTTTTGTTTGTTTGTTTAGTTTTTCTTTCTGGAGTTTTTTTTTCTTCTGATCTGATTTTTCTTGAGCAGCTTGATAAATATGGAAATACATTTAGAAGAATTGCACATGTTTAACCTATATCAGATTGCTTGCTCTCTGAGGGGTGAGGGAAAAGAGGAGAAATTTTTGGAACATAAGTTTTGCAAAGGTGTATGTTGAAAATTATCTTTACATGTATTTGGAAAAATAAAATATAATTAGAGAAAAAAAAGGATTTTCATTCCTTTAATCTATTAACTTTTTTTAAAAAGTATTAATTTCTCTCCTATTTATCTTTGTAATATAGCCTGTAGAATAAATCTAAAAATACTGGTGATGGTTTTAGATGAAACTGTGGGCCACTTACTATTTAAAACGAAACAAAAAATTGTACCTCCTTTTCTCAAGATTACCCCCCAATATTTTTTAATAAAAGCTAATCAGCTATTCTTACCTTCTCATTCACATCCCAAAATTCCCTAGAGATATTTGAATGGCTCTGCAACTTATTGAAAACTCAAAATATGAATTAAATGAATGGAAGAACTGTTGTATTGATTCAAAACCATATTAACAAGAAAAACAATTATTGTTATAGTTCATCGTGATTCTAAAGTGTGACCCTACTGGAAACAACCTTTAGAAAGCATTCTAATAACTGGGATTGATCCTTGGCAGAGGTGAAATGGTCTGGAGGGGGAGTGACTAGAGGGACATATCAGAAGAGGGCTAGTAATTCCTTAGGGAGCAGGACTTAAAGTTGGAATTTATACCACAAAGCACCAAGCCCACCCACCTCATCCCCTTTGGGGTAAAGAAGCCAGAGACGTCAAATGCCTAATTCTTGATCACATGGCTTAGGCATGGGATGACTAGTTAGAAGAGAATCATGCTTGTCATCTCTGGATGCTTCCAAGTTTATAAAGTGCCCCCTTGACAAGTTAACCCTATGGGACCAGAAGTATCAGGATCGTTGAACCCATTTTATAGAAGAAGAAATCAAGCTTGGAGAAGGGAAATGACAGCAAGTTTGTGGTGTAATCTAAACCAAGGTCTCCTCGATGACCTTCCCCCAAGCTTGTGGGAGAAGACTCCCTCCTGGATGGAGCAGCTCCAAAGGAAACTCAGAGCTCCAATAAGATGGACAGGAGAAAAGCCAGAATCTAGTGGAAGCATGGAAGCCAAAGACTGATGAGAAACAGGGAGTGTTTAAGACACTTCCAAAAAAATTGAAAGGCATGAGGTCTGAGAAAAAGCTTCTGAACCTGACAAGCCAGAGGGGCTTCATTTCCCTTCTTTTCTCCTTCCTTCTCTCTATCCTTCCTCTCTTTCTTCCTTTCTTCCTCCCTCTCTCCTCTTCCTCCCTCCCTTCTTCTTTCTTTCCCTTCTTCCCTTCCATCCTTCCTCATCATGATTTTCTTTTTTATCACCATCATCAATATTTTGCTTTGTATGACATCTCAGGTATAGGAATGTTCATCATTTTTCACATATTTTTTTCATTTGTTCCCTGAAAATGAAGCCTTGGAAGATGACAATAGCTTGTTGCCAGTTTGTGAGGGGCTTTAAAAACCAAATCAGAGAATTTCTATTTTTTTCTTGGTGACAATAGGGAGCCTCTGAAGTTTATAGAGTAATGTAGCAAGTATTTTTGATGACAGCTACACTATATCTCCAAAGAGATATTTCCTTTATTGCCTGGTTCCTAAGCATAATTTCCTCCAATTATTGAGCCTGAGTGGATCTGCTATAGTTTAAACTCATTGTTTCTTGTCCTAGTCTTAATGAGAATAATCACTGCCTTTGCTTTCTAAAATAGCTTTATTTTTGCTGATTTTTTCAATCTCCTCTCAACATTTCATAGTGCCATATGCATAATTAAAAGCAGAAATAGTGCATCCCTTAATCCTGGGAAATGCCTCATCATGATTTTGATGAAGGATTCTTGGTAAACAAATAAAAAGAGGATCTTGCATTGGCAACTTCCTCAAGCTTTGCTCAGAGATTTTCAATAATGAAGTACATCATTATCATCATAATAATTACTATAATTCTTATTATTATTAAGGTCAATTCTATCAATAGGAGGGAAGGGAAGCTCCTTTATGGAGAACTAATCCAACTCCTGTGGTGATTTTTATGAAGTTGATTGGCAATCTAGGCCCTTGATCAAATGACACCCCATTAATCGACAACTTGTCATATTTTTCTTGGCAGTATTGACATTAACATGCATATTTCATGGCATGGGCCCATGGAGATTCTAATTTTTCCCATGTAAATACTTCCATTTAATCCTTTTATAATTTTGCTAACTTTTCTTTAATAAATAAACAAGCTAAAATATACTGAGATTCTCAGGTTTTTAATAAAAGAAAAGGAACAACTCCTAATCATGAGTTTGAGGAGTTCCCTGTTTGGGTTTCCAATTATCTGAGAGCATTTATGTTCAGCCAGTCGCCTGAGGTCTCTACACCTGAGGAAGTCACTCTCCATTTAAAGCTTCAGGAACCAGGTCATTCCTCTCCCATGAGTTCCATCAGCCTGAGCCCCAATCAACTCAATCCAGATCCTACTTTAATCTCCTCTACAGAGTTATTTTTATGAGTGGCCTGGATCATGTGGTATGATGATAAAATGGACTGGACTTGAAGGACTTGGGTTTGATAATTTAGAATGTTTATGACATCGATCAAATTCTCTCTGGATCTGTTTCCGCCTTTAAAAATACAGGCAATAGACAAAAAATAAAGGCTCCTTCCATTGATATTCTACAAAGTCCCTGACTATATATACTCTGAAAACACTTCAGCAACTTTTTAGCAGGAATTAGCATGGCAGGGAAAGATGTATTGTTGTGTATGTGTGGATGTGTTTGTGCATGTATGTATAAAATTGGTATGGCTTCTGCCACCACTCCCATAGTGATCAAGCATGTGACCTACTTCCATCCATCCATCCATCCATCCATTCAACCATCATTTAAGATTTGGACAGGAGAAGAAGAATGAAAGGGATGATGAAAACTATTAAAATATCTCCAGGTATTTCCAATTAATTTCAAAGAGCATTTATGATTAAATATACAATCCATTGCAGTAAATGACCATAAACAGAGCCAATGCAACCAAAATTAGAAAAAAAGCAGAAAACTGGAGAAAATATTTTTACAGCATATGTAATAAAATATTTTTTACAGCATAGACTCTCTGATAAAGGCCTCAAATATAGAGAGAACTTAGTCAAATTTATAATTCCCAAATTGATAAAAGATATGAGCAGACAGGTTTCAAATGAAGAAATCAAAGCTATCCATAGTCACATGAAAAGAAAATGTTCTATATTGCCATTTATTAGAGGAATGCAAATTAACTCTGACATAACACTTCACACCCATCAGATTGGCTAATGTGACAATAAATTAAAGCAGCTTCCTTTAAGTTTCTCTTATTTCATGGAGCTGAAGCAAGGCCAGATGGCAGAATAAAGGCAAGGACTCATGGATCTCTCCCTCAAACCACGCCAAATTCCTTTAAATAATGACTCTAAACAAATTTTAGAGCATCAAAACACACAAAAAGATAAAGTAGAACATTTTCCAGCTGAAGACAACTAACAGGTCAGCAGGAAAGGTCTGTGGAACTAGGGTGGAAGTCACTGCACAATCCCCCCATGGGCCTTGCCAGTGCAGCCCTAGCCCAGCCTGGCCCCAGCACCAGCAAAGCAGGAACAGACCTTGATCCTCTGAATTCCCAGCAATAGTGGCAATTACTAGACCTCTCAGTGGTCTCAGAGACACAAAGATGACCCTGAAGTTCAGCAAGAAAAGTTTGTCAGTAGGGTGAGAGGGATCTGGGAAACCAGCAAACCAGGAGTGTGGGAGGGGACAGTGGCAGGAAAACTTTTGGAGGTCTCAACTCACAGGAGTTCCCTTTACTAGCACTGAGGAAGAACTCTGTTGCTTTAGCACACTAGAACTTACATCCATGGGGAGTGGGGTCACTCCTCACAGCTCCAGAATAAGAAAGAGTGCTAGTGATCAGATTCTTAGAAAGATGTCTTGAAAATAGCTTGGAACAGTGTACCCTCCACCCTGGAAACAGAGCCCTACTTTAACCGAAGTTACAAGCTGAGTTAATAGGCTGAAAAAAATAACAGACAACAGAAAAAGATTCTGACCATAGAAAGTTACCATGGTGACAAGAAAGAACAAAATACACACTCAGAAGAAAATAACAAAAGTCAAAATTCCTACTTCTAAAGCCTCCAAGAAAAATAAGAATTGGTCTCAGATCATACAAGAGCTCAAGTTTTGAAAATCAAGGAAGAAAGAGGAAAAATTGAGAATTGAGAGTGGTGCAAATGGAAATACAAAATACAAGAAAAGGATATATCAATAGCGAATGAGGAGAAGAATGCCTTAAAAAGTAAAACTGGTCAATTGGAAAAATATATGCAAAAGCCCACAGAGGAAAGTAATTCCTTGAAAATTAGAATTGATTATGTGACCCTGGGCAAATCACTTAACTCTAATTGCCACAGGAAAAAAAAATAGAATTGAGGAGATAGAGTTAATGACTTTATGAGAAATCAAGACAATAAAACAAAATAAAAAATATAGAAAACAATATGAAATATCTCACTGAAAAAACAACTGACCTGGAAAAGACAGCCAAAAGAAATAATTTTAAAAGTATTGGTCTACCTGAAAACTATGAATCAAAAAAAGAACTTGGTTCATCTTTCAAGAAATTATCAAGGAGCAGCTAGATGGCACTGTAGATGGAACATAGGCCTTGGAGTCAGGAAGAAATAACATAAAAATACTTAACATGGGTATAGAAATCTATCTTACTCTGCAGAAACTAGAAGGGGAAGGGGATACAGGAAAAGAAGAGGATAGAAGAGAGAGCATATTGGAAGAAAGAGTGATCAGTAGCAAAACACTTTGAGAGGGTCAAGGTGAAAAAGAGAGAATAAAATAGTCATGGGAGAAATACAGTTGGTAATAGTAATCAAGAAAAGAATTTTGAAGCAAGTTTTTCTGATAAAGACTTCATTTTTTAAATGTATAGGGGACTGAGTCAAATTAATTTTTAAAAGAGCCATTGCCCAATTTATATATGATCAAAAAATATGAACTATGCCCAAAGGGCTATAAAATCATGCATATCCTTTAATCTAACAATACCACTGTTAGGCATGAATCTTAAAAGAGATTACCCAAAAAAAAAGCAAAGGACTTATATTTACACAAATATTCAGAGCAGTTCTCTTCTCAGGGTAAAGAATTGGAAACTGGAGGGATGTTCATTAATTGGGGAATGGCTGAATAAACTGTAGTATACTATCATGATGGAATATTATTGTTCTATGGGAAATGATGAGCAAGATACTCTCAGAAATAACCTGAGAAGTCCTCTATGAACTCAAGCAGAGTGAAATCTACTGTGTATAAGATAATAGTAATATCATGGGTTGATTGACTTTAAATGAAAATTATGAATGACTGCTATTTTCAGCAATACAACATCCATGCCTACTCTGAAGGACTTATGGTGAAAATGCTATTTTGTATCCATAGAAAGAACTGATTGTAGCTAAGTGCAGATTGAAGCATACTCATCTTTTACTTTATCTTTCTTTAGGTTTTTTTGGGGGGAGGGGGATCTGTGTTTTCTTTCACAACATGATTTTTGTGGAAATGTTTTGCAGAATTTCACATGTGTCTTCTTAAAGGGGGGTAAGGTTGTGGAGGAAAGGAAGAATCTGATTCTCTCTGAAACTCACAGTTTTTTTTAAATGTAAAAAAGTATTTTACATGTAACTGGAAAAATAAAAATATTAAATATAATTTTTAAAGGTTACCCTATTTCAAGTGATGTGCATCTGTGAGAGACAGTCAGAGAGACGCAGAAAGGGAAACACAGAGAAAAAGAAAGAAAGAGAGAGAGAGAGAGAGAGAGAGAGAGAGAGAGAGAGAGAGAGAGAGAGAGAGAGAGAGAGAGAAAGAAGAGAGAGAGAGAGAGAGAGAGAGAGAGAGAGAGAGAGAAGAGAGAGAGAGAGAGAGAGAGAGAGAGAGAGAGAGAGAGAGAGAGAAGAGAGAGAGAAAGAGAGAAAGAGAGAAAGAGAGAGAGAGAGAGAGAGAGAGAGAGAGAGAGAGAGAGAGAGATGGACAGATAGAGAGACAGACAAGATCACCCTAATTCACCTTTCTTATTATTCTATAAATGCTATTACAGGTTTGCAACTTCATGAATGTTGGACTTCCTGGTTAGAGAATGAATTTCTCAAATATAACCTATCTGCACTGTTATTTTCTTCCTTTCTTCATAACTCCTCAGAATACCCAGGATAGTGTTCTGTATCTCTCTGACCCAGAACCAATTCTATCACCCTTCTCATTTAGTAGTGCCTCCCAATATTCCTGGCTCTCTTTCTCGAAATTTCTTGGAGACCTGCAAAGGAGGTACCCATGGTTTTCACACCATTCCAAATGAGTAAGGTGTGAACTTCTTGTGCCATCTGAAAGTCATGCTTTTAGGTCCTTGCCAACAAAAATGAATTCTTTGAGTAACCGTTTTCCATGGGTCAAAGGATCATGGAGGTCACTAGTCACCTCCATACCAGGCTGAGTTCTGGATCAACTAACTGACTTAACTTTTTAAAAAAAATTCAGTTTAATCCCATCTAGGAAGTGTCTGCTCTGCCCATCTGTTTGTTGCATCCTGTAAATATCCCAAGACATGAATAATTATTGGCCAATAGCTCATTAATACAGGCCTATTAGACTATGCTTCTTCTCCCCAGTGAAGGGAGTAGGGATGGGGATGCATGAACAGAAACAGCTAGCATGACTGATGAGTCCACTGGAGTAGCCTCTGCCACCCAAGAACTTATACCAAATTCTATTTTTATCCTTCTCTGGCCTACTTAACATTGGATTAGTCAAAAGTACCTTTGGTTTACTTATCACAGCTAGATGGTTGCATGTGAAGGTGATTGCAAATACCCTTAGTCAACCTCAATCTAAAAACCCAAAGACTTTGGCTGCACTACTTCCTACAAATCAGGCTATTGAACCAATTTCCTCTGCCTAAGTTAGGGTTCTACCTTCCTTTTTTTAGAATCTTTTATTTTATTTTTAATTTAAGACATTAAAAACATTTTCATAACAGAATAGATTTGTTTAAAAGATGATTGCAATGAAACTGAAAATCTTTTATGTTCAACTTGCTCTTCCTTTTAAGCATATAGTAAAGTTAGTGTGACACTTTTTTTTCCTTTTTTTTGATCACCTCCTCTCCTTATTGCCAAATGTGGCAGGAAGATAAATGGAGGTAAATGGAGGCATGAGACTCCTTGGGATTAAGAACTGAACTAACACACCAAAATTTACTCAGATTATGTGAGTGAACTTTGGTCACGTCTCCCAAGTTAGGAACTTATCAAAATGTTAGTACATTTATTAGATTTAAAGTTGAGTTTTTCTTTTCTAGAAGGCTCTTCTCCAAGAAAAGTATTTGTACATTGGACATATTTCCATGAAAACAATAGACTATTTAGACATCTTCCGCATCCATGGCAGAATGGCTAAAGGACCACTTCAAATTTAAGAATTGAATTCACCTTCTGCCCTGAAAACTTCCTGACTGTGTGACTTCTCATGGCCCTTCGCAACTTTCTAACATTGCAGAGAAAATCTAATTCTGGTTGGTAGAGGAAGTTTCTTCAGCAAAATTGATAAACTACCCAAATTAATCTACATAATTAATATAATACTGATGAATTGGCCGTAGAATTAGATATATATATATAGAGAGAGAGAGAGATCTAGATATAGATATTAGATACATAGAAGTCAATAAACATGTATTAAGAACCTTCTATGTGCTGGGCACTATGCTAAAATAGAAACTCAATGAAGAAAAAGAAAAAACAGATCCTGTTCTCAAGGAGCTTTCAATCTAACAGGGGAGACAATACACAAAAAGAAGCTGAAGTGGGATGGGCACCAGAAGGAAATCCAGGCCCACCATGATATCTGTAGAGTAGAAAGCACGGAGACCAGTGGAGGCAAAATGAAAAGTTGCCCAGCAAGTTCTGAGGACTTTGAGAGGACTTATCCATCTAGCTTTCAGCCCTCCAATCAGAGGGGAGAGGCAGCTGAATGGGCTGAAAAGGGGTGGAGAGTCCAAGTTTAATCAATCTCCATGGTGATGAGATTTCAGGGGAGTAGCTCATTTCCTAGGGGAGGCAAGACATTCATGGAGCCAAAACCATGGAAAATGAGAGCTAAAGAGCAAAAGGTCCCTCTAATGAGCTAAGTGCTATTTCCACTTTGACAGTCTTTCCCCACTTGGGCTGTCCCAAGCCCAATGAGACCCTCATCACCTCTCCCCTGGACGGTTGCTATAGTTCCTGATGGATTTACCTGCTTCAGTTTTCTCCCCATTCCCAGCAATGCCCCACAAGCTGCCAAAGTAATTTTACTAAAGTAGAATTTTACTCAATTTAGCCTTGTCACCTCCCCAATTAAAAAATATCCCAGTGACTCCATAAATGTTTTTCCTATGGGCGAGCACCTGCTGGGGAGGATAACCAACATAGAGAATGGGCCTGAATTTCACATTTTAATGGACCATACACCAAGTGTCATTATAGTGGCTTTAAAAGCTTCACGCAGCAGGGGCCATGACTTCTGTATCTCCCTAAAACCCCAGCTCGGGATAAACATTTACACAGTTTTTCAGTTAGACCACTGAACAAGGCGTTGCTCTTGTGCTTTTGGCAGTTTTGTCAGGGAATCAGTGGGGGGAGTGAACTCTGAGTAGTGAGACCTCCTTCTGAAGGTCTGCCATCGCTCCCCATAGACCTGGCCAAGGGCACGTTCCCTCGGCTCCATCCTCTCCTCCTGTGTCCGAGCAGGAGGCTGAGCTGGCTCTTCCATCCCTGCCTCTTCCAGCGATGCTACAAAATGTCAGTGTTTTCTCCACCTCCTCAGACCCTTGATACATCTCCTGCCTGTTCACAATTGGTGGGATACATTTCCTTGCTGTTTGACATGTGATGCATCATTAGTTGCCTTGCTGTTTACTCACTGTCTATTAAGCGACTAAAGGGCACAAATGAAGGTTGGATCATGGAGGCCGTTCTACGTGTATCATTTCTAGATTTATAACCCTGTCCTTAGTTTTCATTTTCAGCAGGAATTTGGTATTCAGACACTGCCTGGGAATTAATTGAGCAGCCAGAGAAGACACATTGTTTTCTCCAAATAAAGTCATCCTGAATTGAAAATTAATAGAAGACCTCAGTTATTTCCTCCTCATTAAAGGGTGGCTTTTCAAAGACATGTTTCATATTCTAAATTTCAAAATGAAATAACCTGCCATGTATTAGTTGACTTTCTGGCCCCTGAAACAGTTTCATAAAGGACTAAATTCAGACTCTAAGAGAAAATATAAGATGGGAGGCAGAGGGACAAAATACACAGCGACCAATATTGAACTGGGATCATTAAATTTGGATTGAACACAAAATGTTAAAGAGCATAGAACTATGGACTGAAGGAAGTTCTCAATAATGGAGGGCATGGATTCAGCTTTAGAGCTCTCAATTGCCAAACTGTACAATTTTCTCCTTTTAAAATGAGAAAACTGAAGGCCAGGGAATTTAACTGAATTGCCCATGGTGACAAGAGGGAGAGCCAGAATTTGAACTCAACTTATTTGATCTCAAATCTAACTTTTTACCCATTGCTTCATATCATTGACCCAGTTACACCAATTAGCTCATGAAATCCTGTAGGCAATACAAAGGCCTCTGAGCTCTATGACTTCCCTCTTCTTTGGATTTAGATAATTTATTCTGGAGGAAAAAAAATGTATGAGTTCAATCACAAATTGCTCCAAATCCTCAACAAGGAAAGTTCCCAACATTTAAGCAGAGGTAGGACTCTGCTTAACTTTAAATTTATATGTCTTCATTAACCTCAAATCTCTTTGTAGTTACAACAAAATTTATCTTACTAGAAAGTTTAAGTAACAAAAACAAGAGAAAATGTTGTAGTAGTTGAATTATGAAACTGTTCTTTGAACTTCCATCAGTTCTGCTGTGATTTTCTGCTGTGAGACTCCCAAGAGCAAACAATCCTCCTCAATATTTCCCTTTTCTGTCCTCTGCTAATCTAAGATCACTGACTCATGAACCTTAAAAATAAACGGGACTTCCGAGGCCACCAAGCCCAAGCTCTTCAATTTGGAGATGGAGAAATTGAGACTCAAAGGGGGTCAATGAATTTTTAGAGGCTACAAGGAGGAAGTAGCAGAGCTCAGATCCAAAAAAAGTCCTCTCTTTCAAATACAACTGATTTTCCAATGCAGAGCTATAGTTTCTCTGAGAAGGAAGGAAACAAGCATTTATTAAACACCATTAAGTACCAGACACTGCACTAAATGCTTTTGATTCTTAGTCCTATTAGGTAGGTGCTATTATTGCCCCATTTTATTTTTAAAGAAATTGAAGCAGAGTTAAGTGACTTTCTGAGGGTCATACAGCCAATAAGGGTTTGAGACTAGATTTGAACTCAAATCTTCTGATCTCATTACTACATCATTACAAAGCACATGGCTGCTTTAGTGATTTACCTACCCCTAGATGTTTCCTACATTCTTCCTCCCTGTAAAACCCCTGAAATTACTGGACATGGGATTCAATGGACTCCAGGAGATTGAATGATAAATGAATGATAAATCTCAAGATGCAATATATATATATAGTTCCATTTGAACTGAAGGGGGATCCTTTTTTTTTTTTACTCTTTAGCTGCATGACCACTATGCAAGATTATTCCGTGCAAGTTTTTCCACTTTTTTCTAAATCAACCATCTAGTACCAATCCTAAAGTCAGGAGGATCTGAGTTCAAATCTCTCCTCAAACACTTAGCACTTAATAACTGTGTGACCCTAGGCAAGTCACTTAACTCCAATTGCTTCACTAACAAGTCAACAAACAAACAAATAAATCAGCCCATCATTTCTTATATCATAATAGGATTCCATCTAAGTCATAAGTTTAGCCATTTCCCAACTGATAGACATCCCCTCAATTTCCAGTTCATTTCCACCAGAGCAAATGCTGCTATAAATATTTTGGAACTTATGGTTTCTTTTACTTTTCCCCTGATTACCTTGGGAAACAGTAGTGTTGCTGGGTCAAAGTTTTATAAATCTTTGGACATAATTCCAGATTGCTCTCCAAAACAGTTGAATCAGTTCGTTCTATCAACAGTACATCAGTATACCAATTTTTAGCACCCCCTCTAACATTTGTTTGGCATTTTATTCTTCCATCATTATAGCCAGTCTGATAGGGTGAGATGATATCTCAAAGTTGTTTTAATTTAGATGTGTCTAACTAATAATGATTTAGAACACTTTTTTATAACTATATTTAGTATTAATTTCTTTATTGGGAAACTGTCTCTGCATATCTTTTGACCATCATCAATTGAGCAATGACTCATATTCTTAAAAATCTGACAGTTTTCTGTAGAACTGTCTATACAATTTTAGAAACTGTAAAATTTCCTCCAAATTTTCTTCTTTCCTTCTAATATTGGCTTTTCCTTCTAATATTAGTTTTATTTGTACAAACTCTTTTCAATTTAATATAATCAAAATTATCCATTTTACACCTCATGTTTCTCTCTATTACTTATTGATTCATAAATTCTTCTCCAATCCATAATAATAGGTAATACTTTCCATGTTCTTATTATGTCTTATGAAATCTCCCTTTATTCCTAAGCTATTTATCCATTTTGACTTTATTTTGGTGAAAGCTATTGTTTTATACCCTATTTCTGGTAGGCTACTTTCCACTTTTTGCAAAAAAAAATTTAATCAAAGAATTAATTCTTATCTCACAAACTTAAATCTTTACATTTGTCAAACACAAGATTATTGTAATCATTTACTACTGATTTATATATCTATGTCTATATCTCAATTTAGCTATATGTATGTATATATAATAATGTATATATATACATAATATGTATAATATATATAATAATATGTATATATATACATATGTATATATTTACATATCTTTATGTATGTCTACTATATTCTTATATATATTCTTATATATATACATATGTATATATTTACATATCTTTATGTATGTCTACTATATTCTTCTGATCTTTCAGTTTCTTAGTATAAAATAATATTGATAATTATTGACTTATAATATAGTTTGAATTCTGTTACTGTACTATTAAAACTCATCCCTTTACACTTTTTTTTCATTAATTCCTTGATTCTTTTTTTTTTTTTTTGAGACAACTGGGGTTAAGTGACTTGCCCAGGATCATACAGCTAGGAAGTGTTAAGTGAGTAAGGTCACATTTGAACTCAGGTTCTCCTGACTTCAGGACTGGTGCTCTATTTACTGTGCCACTTGCCTGCCCGTATTCCTTGATTCTTTTGGATGAATTCTGTTGTTATTTTTTCTAGTTCAAGAATAATTTTTGATAATGAAATTGGGAAGACATGAAGAAATAGATAGTTTAGGTAAAATTATTATTTCCATTATGTTATCTCTGCCCACCCATGAACAATTAATAATTCTCCAATTTACATTGGAATTTGTATAAAATTATTTTTATTATTATATTCATATAGTTCCTGAGTTTGTCTTGGCAGGTATTTTATATTCTCTACAATTACTTTTAAATGGAGGATCTCTTATCATCTTTTTGTTGATGATATATAAAAATACTGATGATTTTATACAGATTTTTTTATCCTGCTACTTTGCTAAAATTATTGTTTCCACCAACTTTTTAGTTGAATCTCTAGGATTTTCCAAGTATAAAATCATTTTATATGCACAAAAAGGTAGTTTTGCTATCCTATTGCCCATTCTGATTCCTTCAATTTCTTTTGCTTCTCTTATTGTCACTGCTAGGATTTTTAATGCAATATTGAATAATATTGGTGACAATGGACATCCTTATTCATTTCTGATTTTATTGGAAAGGCTTATAGCTTATTCTCATTACAAACAATGTTTACTGATTGTTTTTAGGCAGATGTTTCTTTTACTTTTAAGGAAAAATCTATTATACTTATGCTTTCAAATGTTTTTAATAGGAATGAGAGTTTTATTTTGTCAAAAGGTTTTTATGCATCTATTGCTGTAATAATATAGTTTTGTTACTCTTTTACCTTTGCTATTGATATAATCAATTATGTTGATAGTTTTTTTCTTATATTAAAACACCCATTCATTCCTGGCATGAATCTCACTTGGTCACAATATATAATCTTTGTGTTATATTATTGTAACCTCCTAAATCAAGTTTTATTTAGGATTTTTGTATCCATATTCATTAATGAAATTGATTTAGAAATTTTTTCCATTTTTTCTTCTTCCTAATTTAGGTATCGGTACTATATTGATTACATTGTTGTTGTCTGTTCTGTTTTCAAAGATGACTATGACATCAGGGAGGTGATGTCATGACATGCAAGTGAGTTGGATTTGAGAGAGGAAAGGTTGTGCAAAGTAATCAACCTCACTTTTTCCTCAACAGACACCTTTCTCTGAATGTGGATAACATTTTCTATCCCAACTCTACTGGAATTGTCTTGGATTACAATATTACTTATAAGTCTATCATAGTTGATCATCACACAGTCTTGCTATTCATATCCTTACCTACAGATGTTCTTTAAAAGCATTTTTTCTTTTCTTTTTCACCTCTGAACCCATCCAAGATATCTTGAATACCTTACTGGCAAAATGTCTTTCTTAAGGACCAGGCCTTAAATCAAAATCAATCTGATTTTCACTAATCACCAATAAGTCCTAGGCCAAACCCCATTTGATCATTGTTTTTGTCGTGATTGGCTTAGAATGTAAATAGCAGTCAGTTCTTTTTTTGAAACTAAATGAAAGAGAGGATTTTTTGCTGAATGGGTGCAGTCTTAGTCAACTGAGACATGTTTGGGACATTAGCTTAGAAAGGCCAATTTCATCCAGGACCATCTCCAATCATCTTGATCTATATCTTGCCCCTGGACCCAGATGGCTCTGGAGGGGAAAGTGAGGGCAGGTAACCTTGCCGAATCCTCCCTGATTAAATCCATTTCACTTGCATGTCCTGACATCACCTCCCTGATGTCATGGTCCTCTTCGAGAACAAAGGACAAACAGCAACTTACTATTACTGTGTACAATGTTTTCTTGGTATTGCTCGCTTCACTCAGCATCAGTTCATATAAGTCTTTCCTGACTTTTCTGAAATCAGTCTACTTATTGTTTCTTATACAACAATAGTATTTCATTACAGTCATATACCATAACTTCTGCAGCCATTATCCACTCACATTCCTAGAAGGATTTGTGAAAACAGCTGCACAAAACTCCTGAAACTTGGGACAGTACACCCTCAACCCTGGAAAATAAGCCCTACTTTAACAAAGAGTTAAAAGCTGAGTAATAGGATGGGGAAATGAGCAGTCAACAGAAAAAGATTTCTGACCATTGATAATGATTATGGTGACAAAGAAGATCAAAACACACACTTGGAAGAGGATAACAAAGTCAAAGCTCCTATATCCAAAGCCTCAAAGAAAAATAAGAATTGGGCTCAGGCCATGGGAGAGCTCAAAGGGACTTTGAAAATCAAGAGAGATAGAGGAAAAATTAGGGAAAGAACTGAGAGAGATGCAAAAGGAAATCCAAAATGCTACTGAGGAGAAGAATGCCTTAAAAAGCAAAAATGGTCAATTGGGAAAGAAGGTACAAAAGCTCACTGAGGAAAATAATTCCTTAAAAAATAGAACTGAGCAAGTGGAAGCTAATGACTTTATGAGAAATTGAGATACAATAAAGCAAAATCAAAAGAATGAAAAAATAGAAAAATATGTGAAATATCTCTTTGGAAAAACAACTGACCTGGAAAATAGGCCAGGAGAGATAATTTCGAAATTATTGGTCTACCTAAAAGTCAAGATTTTAAAAAGAACTTGGACATCCTCTTTCAAGAAATTATCAAGGAAAACTTTCCTGATGTTCTAGAACCAGAGGTAAAATAGAAATTGAAAGAATGCACTTATCACTTCCTGAAAGAGATCCCAAAATAAAAGCTCCCAGGAATGATATAGTCAAATTCTAAAACTCCCAAGTCAAGGAAAAAATATTGCAAGCATCCAGAAAGAAATAATTTAAGTACAGTGGAGTCACAGTCAGGATAATACAAAACCTAGTAGTTTCTATATTAAAGGACTGGAGAGCAATGGAGATAGGATTACAACCAAGAATCACCATTCAACAAAACTGCATATAATCCTTCAAGGAAAATGGTGGCTATTCAATGAAAATAGTATTTTCAGAAATTCATAATGAAAATACCAGAGAGCTAAATGGAAAATTTGATTTTTCAAATACAGGATTCTGGAAAGACATAAGGAGATAATCAGAAAAGTGATATAAGGGACTTAATAAGGTATATCTGTTTATATCCTTCATAGAAGGATGATATTTGTAACTCATTAGAATGTTCTTGTTATTATGGCAGTTAGAAGGATTATATATAGAGGACATGGGTGTGAGTTGAATATAAGAAATAATATATTTTTTTAATGATGAAATTAAGGGGTAAGAGAGGAATGTATTGGGAGAAAGGGAAAGGGAAAAGTAAAATGCTTCAAGCCATCTGCCATAAAAAAGGGACAAGAAAAAGCTTTTACAGTGGAGGGGGAGAGGGAGAGGATAAAGTGAGTGAACCTTACTCTCATCAGAATTGGCTCAAAAAGGAAATAACATACATACTCAATAAGTATCTTTTCCTGCAGGAAAATAGGAGAGGAATAGGATATGGGAAAGAAAAGAGAGTAATAAGAGAGAGAGCATATTAGGGGAGGGAATGCTTGGTATTAAAACACTTATGAGGAGGGACAAGATGAAAAAAGAAAGAAAATAAATGGTGGGTGAGAATACAATAAGCAATAGTAATTGTAAAAAATTCAAAACAAATCTGTGTTGTTTTTGTGTATATTCTTCCATTTCACTTAAATTGTTTAAATGTATTGGCATATAATTGAGCAAAATAGCTCCTAATGACCAAAACAATCCCAACTAATAATCGCTTTGACATTTTCTTCATTGGTTGTATATTTACCCTTTCATTTTTTATAGTAATACAGGTTAATAGCAATACCAATGGTTATCTAGTTTTTTTTTTATAAAACCAACTTCTAGTTTTATTTATTAATTCGATGATTTTACATTCAATTCCAAAGGAGACATCTCCACTCCGAAAAATCCAGTCATGGAGACTATTTATTCTTGGCTTGTGGTAGAGCCTTCTGAGCTCATTTTGATCTGATCAACAATAGTCAGATATACTATACCTTGGCTCCAACATAGTGATGTCATTTTGGTCTTCTTCAAAAATGAAGGACAGCCATAGCAAACCAACCTATATTCTATTCTATTAATTTTACTTTCAATTTTTATAATTTTCAGTTTGGTACTTAACTGAGGATTTTAAATTAGCTCTTTTTCTTATTTTTAATTGCATAACTAATTGATCTGTTCTTTATTTAATTAATTTAAATATTTAGAGTTTTTCTAATTACTGTTTTTGATGCATCTCATATATTTTGGCATATTGTCTCATTATTATTCTCTTGGATAAAATTATTTCTTGTTTCTATGACATTCTTTAACCTACTTATTCTTTAAGATTAGGTCTCCAATTAACTTTTAATCTGTGTTTTCATGATCCCTTATTAAATATATTTTTATTGCATTGTGATCTGAAAAAAAGATTCATTTAAAATTTATGCATTTAACTACAAAGTTTTATTCCTAATATATGATCAATTTACCACTGAGGGAAAAAAAAGTATATTCATTTTTTGTTCCCAGTTCTCTGCAGATATTTACTATATCTAGCTTAAGATTCTATTCATCTCATTAATTTTTTTAGAATTTTTTTTAGATTTTAAATTAATTAAAGATAATTTAATTAAATTAAAAGTTTAGATTTAATTTTTTTAGATTTATTGTATTCTGAGAGGAGAATGTTGGTGTCCCCTACTATTTTAGTTTTGCTATCTATTTTTTCCTGTATTTATTTAGTTTTTTCCTTTAAAAATGTGAATGTTGTAGCATTTAGTGCATATAGGTTTAATATTGATATTACTTCATTATCCATGGTATCTGTTATCATACTGTGGTTTCCCTGTTTATCTCTTTTAATTAAATCTATTTTGACTTTAACTTTCTCTGAGATCATGATTATTACCTTTGCTTTTTTGTATTACTTAAAACATAATAAATTCTACTTCAACCTCTCTGTGTCTTTTAAAAACATGTTTCTTATAAAGAACATGTCAGATTCTGGGATTTGATCCATTCTACTATCCACTTCTGTTTTATGAGGGGATTTTCATCCTATTCACATTTGAAGTTATAATTGCTAGCCGCACATTTCCCTCCATCCTATTTTATCCTCACTGTTTATTTTTCTTTCCTCTCTTTTAACTCTACCTCTCCCTAGATGTCTAATTTACTTCTAACCACTGTTTCTCTAAAACCCATTCCTTCTAAAAATTCTTCCCTTATCCCCTCTCCTTACCTTCCCATTAATCTATTCACTCTTCTGAAGAGTCACCTCTTTATCTTGTCCTCTTACTCTGCCATTTCTTGATCTGCATACCCTTCTGAGCATTTATATCAGGGGTTGGGGACCTTCTTTCTGCCAAGAGCCAGTTGGATATTTATAACATCATTCATGGACAAAATTGTCAATTTATAGAACTCCAGTCATGGGAGGTTGTAGTACCTAGCTTTCAGTTTATCATCCTGTGATTGATTATGCAAATGATTTCACCTGCCAGCTGGAGGTTTTTCACCTTTGATTTATATAAAAAGCTTTACTGACCTTGAAATACTATATCCAAATTGATATTCATTATAACTCATTTTATATGGTCTTTCTGAACTTTTCAATGGTCTTTTGCCATCGCAAAGATGATGTTCTCATATAGTCCTGATATGAATCATTTCAACTCTAAACCCTAAAGCCTAGAACCCAAGGAATACAATATCTAATGTAAAGTCTTTGATTTTCTTACTTATCCTAGAAAGAAGTCTCTTTAAAGATAAGAACTGTTTCTCTTTTTTCTTCAAATCCCTAGAAACTTTCATCATTCCTGATACTTGTCAAATTGATTGAATGATTGAACAGAATAGGTTTATATCAGAAGCTGCAAGATGGACAAAATAGGTTATCTGGGGGTTTTGGTCACACCAGGATGTTTACATGTTGATTATCTTCCTGCTGCTTTCTATTGCTTAGGTCATTCATTCCCTACTTTTAGACCAGTTTTTTTCTTTCACATATCGAAGATCGTCATCCTTTTTTTCCGAGAAAGTTTTCTATTCTAACCCATTATTGCCAAACTGTGCTTATGTGAATAAATAATTTGTACTAACCATTAAAAGTAGACAGCCTTTCTGTAAGCAATGCTCTGGTTGCCAAAGACACAGTGATTGCCAAGATGAACACAAAGATGACGCGCCCAGTAATTCCACACTATTTTCTGAGTATAATTGACCTTGTATGATGTTGAAATTGTTTAAGGCATCTGATGATTCAAAATGTGAGCTAATTCCTGAAAATATCTTCCTACCCGAGGTTACTTATGCTGTTGATTATAGAATGTTGAATTTTTCCCAGAAGATAGAAAGAGCCCTTAGTGCTTTCCTTCAAACCATGTTATGACAGAGATATCTCAATTCTCTAAGGATGGAAGTAATCCTAATTGTGCATGTGGGGAGGAAGGGGAAAAGGAAGGATTTCCTCTGTTTATGCAGTTTGCAGACCTTTCCATGGCCTAATTAACCACGGACACCTCTATACATCTGGTGTTTCTATTTTGTGGTTAAAATAACTGTATCCCTCTGTGCTCAGCCCTGTGGTGATGGACCTCTGAACTTGTCTGACGTGGTTCTTAAACATGGTCCCACTGTTTTCTATTAGCCATCACCTCATGGTCTATCCAGTTCAGAAAGGATGGTGGGAGTTTTCTTTATTTTGACGGATTCTTGGAGAGCCCAGGTTACCTCAGTGATACATCAAGCAATCAGAACAGGATTTCAAGAGACCATGATTCAAAAAGCTACTGCAGAAGCCTTCATCCATTCCAAGCATTTGTCATACATTTTACAAAAGGAAGCCATGGACACAGATGTTTTAATGTTTCTTTTTAAAAATTAATGTTATTGAAACGTCCTCTGATATGCACAAGTATTAAAATATAGAAATGCAACAAAAGGAAAGCCCAGAAAAGAGAATAACGAACAGAAAACCAAAGACCTCACCGTGGATGCTGCTCCTGGGCTCGTAGACATTAGCTTGTCCCTGGTGGAAAGGAAACCATTTATTCTGCCCTTCTCAGAGCAGCCACACTTCACCTCTATTTTTCAGAACCTTTCAGGACTCATTTTTGGGGGCATTTATCTCAGATCTGTTGCTGTCATCATTGTCTCTATTTGCCCTCTCAAAGCCAGAGTGAACTTGTTCTTGTCATTTATTTTCGTTTTTCCTTCTTCTCTTTGCATAACTTCAAACAAACTTTTACCATATGTTATTATTTATTCATTCAATTAACAGATAGGTATCACAAAGGGTAGAAAATTAGGACTAGTGTCAGGAACACCTGAGAATGAATCTTGCCTCAGATACTAACTGGCTGTGTGACCTTGGGCAAATGACTTAATCTTTGCCTCAGTTTCTTCCTCTGTAAATTGGGGACAATAATAGTACCTACCTTCTATAAATGGGGGGGGGGGTGTCAAATGGCATGCTTCTAAAGTGCTTTGTACCTCTCAAGATGCTATTTAAATGTTAGTCATTACTACTATCATCATTATTTTGCTATCTTAAAATCATACTCCATTCCATTTATAGATCACAATTTATCCGGATATTTTCCAATTAATATACACCTAGCACATTTCCATATTTTTTTCCTATTATAAATAGTGTTGCTAGAAATATGTTTTGTTTGGATGAATCTTTTTTTCCATCAATAAGACTCTTATGGAGTCTTAGTTGGGTAATCATTAGATTAAATTGAATGCACAGTTATGCAACTTATAACATAATACCATATTGTTCTCCAAAATGGAAACAAAAAAGTCCACTAATAATGCATTAATGTGACTCTTTGTTTCCATAGTCATATCAGCTTGAATATGATTGCTTTTTACTCTTTGCCAATAAATGAGTGTGTCAAGTGGAAATTCAACATTGTTCTAATCTTATTTTTTAATTATTATTAGAGATTCTGAAAAAATTATTTATGTGGCTGTTGATATTTTGTGTTTACTTTTCCCAAAATGGTCTGTTTTATATTCTTTGCCCACTTATCTCCTAGAGAATTTTTCTTAATTTCTAAATACATGACCAATTCTTTAAAATATTGAATCCCAGACTTCTGTTAGACATATATTATGAAAAAAGTTTTTCATTGCTCCTTATTCCAAATGTAGTACCATGAATTGTACACAAATTTTTAAAAATTATTATAATGAAATCCTTCCATTGTCTTTCTCTGTCATGACATGTTACAAACTTTGTGCATTAGTGATAATCTTTAGAAATGAATCTATTTAACTGGTAGAATTTTCAATTTTTAAATATCTAACACTAATTTTGACAATGAGTTTAAAGTTTACTTTGATACCAAACTCCTTTCTCCATTTTCTCTTTCTTAATTCCTGACAACTCATGTTGAACTTCTTTCCTATTACATAGTTTTGAAATTTAAATTCTTCTTTATCAATTATTAGTCCTTTATTTGCTTTTTACTTGTCCTGTTGCAATAGTTGACAGCTCTTAGATTTTGTTTAATTAATCATGGCAAAAGGCTAGGCTTTGCCCCTGTTTGTAGTAGAAAAGGTTCTAAGGAGTCCCCATTCTACATTTTGAATCAGAGAGTCCAATGTGATCTTGGCAGCCAACACCAAGAATGAATCTCCAGTATTATAACAAGTGGTCACCCAGGCTCTGCCTGGAGAGCAACCAAGGGGCCAGACATTTACTACAGAAGGCAGCCTGTTCCAAGACTCCATGAAAGATAATCAGATTTCAATGTTTTTATCATAATAAGAAAAAAAGTCCTTCTAGGTTTTTCCTCTAGATTTATAAAAAAGTTAACATAAATGAGTATTGTATTATGAATATTTTTGCAGTTATTGATATAACCATATATTTTATTTTAAAAGTACTATGATTTTAATATAAGTATTTTGAATACAGAATAATCTTTGCAATTTTTATACACATACATCTCACTAATTATGAATATTTGTGACATATTAAAGTGTTCAACAGTAACAAAAATCTCCATTATCCCCATTCCCTGAATAATCTACATTTTCAAGGACTTTTTCTGATAAGAATACGATACAATAAATCAAAATTATATAATTCTTCGAAACAATACAATAAATCAAAATTGTACTTTTTTATCTTTAAATGTTACTGCATCCAGTTAGAATATTCTGGAACTTTTTTCCTCTAAATTTTGATAAATTCCATTTCAGTTTTTTTTTTATCTTTCCTTATACTTAATGACTAATCGTGTGTAAATTTGTAAATTTTCCATGTACATAAGTGTGTGTATGTATGTTATCTCCCCCAGTAGACTGTAAATTCCTCAGGGCAGGAATTGGGTTTTGCTCTTTCTTGTATCCTTAGCACCTAACACGGTGCCTGGCACATTCTGGCATTTAACAAATATTGATTGATTGAATGATGTGATTTAACAAAGAGTCCCTTAATTAGTAGCTTTTCTTGGCTACTGGTAAAACTGTGTATTAATGGAGCTTTGGAATTTAATAGCAATATGAATGGATATATTAAAACTGGTATTTTTGTGTTGTCTTCTCTACATCAATCTGTTGTTCCATTACTTAATATTCTATTGCTTATTCTATTACTTAATTCTATTACTTAAGATTGGTAATTCTGGGACCATTTTAATGTGTTTCCCTGAAACAATGGTTGTTAAGCAATCTCTGTCTCTCTGCCTCTTCCTCTCTTTCTGCCTCTTTGCTTTCATTTTTTAGAGGAACTTCAATTACTTGTTATCTCTCTAAACTCTGCCATCTGGTTCTAACATCTGTACTTGAAACTTTTTTTTTCTTTTTTGAATGTAAAAAATCAATCAACACAAACATTTTAATATACAAAGAACAGAGGATTGTCTACAAAATTGTGAAATTATGTACAGTTTGCTTTTTAAAAGTATGTTACATTTATCACATTAGTACTAGAGCAACATTCCCCTGATAGTCTGTGGGCCCTTCTCATTTCCTTCTGCTTTCTTCTGGGTATTTTTAAATCTTTCATTGATGCTCCTTTCTTTTTTGCTTTTGATGTTTGTTCATACTTACCAGGTCTTTTAAATCTCAAATATATATCTTCCCTTGTAACAAAAAATAAAACCAGGTAAAACAAATTCACACATTTATCATGTATGTCTCTTATACCTCTAATTCCCTGTCTATCAAAAAAAAATGGAAGGCATGTCTCATTACCAGAAGTCATAATTATCACTGCATTGATCAGAGTTCTAAAATCTTTCATGTGTGCTTTCCTTTACAAATCTATAAATTTTTCCCTTACTCTGTTCACTTCACTTATATAAATTCACATAAGCCTTCTCAGATTTCTTTGAATCATACCTTTCCATCATTTTTATGGTGTGGCAATGTTCCATTAAATTCAAACAATATAATTTGCTCAGGATACCAATTGGTAGGCACTCATTTTTTTTTCATTTTTACTTCAACAAAAAGTCCTGCCATATATAATTTGTGTGCATGTGGATGTGGATGTATGTATACATATGTGTCTGTGTGTATATTTGTGTGTGCCTTGTTAATTTGGTTAGTGTAGCACTATATCTATAAATTAATTTAGATTGTTACGTCATTTTGTTATATTGTCATGGTCCAAACATGAACAATTAATATCTTGTATAAATTACTTCTTTATTTCTGTATAAGTTGTTTTGTAATTGAATTCAGATTAAGTCCTGAAGGTATCTTGGCAGTTGAGCTCCCAGATATTTTATATGTCCAGTTGTTATTATAAGTTATTTCATTTACTATTTCTTCCTTCTGGATTTTGTTAATAATTTAAAGAAATCCTGGTGTTTGTGTGAGTTTATTTTATATCTCATGCTACCAAAGTTATTTTTCAGTTGTTTTTTTTTAGTTGAATCTCTAAGTTTTCTTCATTTGCAAATGTCAACAATTTTCTTTCTTCTTTGCCTCTATTTTTATTTATCACAGTTTATTACAATAACTAGCATTTCTAGAACTGTATCAAGTGAAAGTAGTGACAATGAATATCTTTGCTTTATTCCTAATTTTATTGGAATGACTCTAGTGTTTCTCCATTAGAGATGATCCTAAATCTTGGTTTTAGATAGATAATATTAACCATATTTGAAGGAAAGGTCCATTTATTAATATACTTTTTAGCATTTTGAACATAAGTAAATTGTATTTTGTAAAAAAAAATTCTGCACCTCCACATCATCATTAGATCTGTATTACTTTTATAGTCTGCTTTGGTTATAATTATCTTAATCTTGAACTAATGCAGTGTTCCTGTTATAAATCCAATCTAATTATAGCATGTGATCATCAGGAGAGTGTTCAAGCCTCCTTTCAGAGACGTTTTCTTACCTTGGATTACTTAACATCTAGGGGAGAGAGTGAGGAGGGGGGAATTGGAATACAAGCTTTTGCAAAGGTTAATACTGAAAAATTAACCATGCATTTGTTTGGAAAATAAAAAGCTTTAATAAAAAAGAGAGATGTTTTCTTTTGATCTTAATTAAATACACTGAACTCAGGCAATACAAAAAAAAAGGACCATCTCTGACCTCAAGAAGCCTACAATTTAATAAGGGAAGAGACTCCACAAAGGAAGCCTGGAACAGGAGTATTTTATTCCTAAACAGTAAAGCTCAGCAGGAAAAAAGATAGGAAATTGAGAGAGAGCTGAGAATACATGGCCTGACCTCTATAAAGGAGGGCTTTAGGAGGAATTTAATGTTTTACCCTCTAGAGTCTAGACCTTGGATCAAGGGGTAGAAGAGACTGAGGAAATGAGTTGTGGGGAGGGTGAGTATCCAGGGGTAAGGAGTTAGTGTGTGATGCGATTGGAAGTGATCAGCTTATCCTGGGAGCATCACCTTGTTCTATGGAACTGAACCCAGACAAAACTGCAGAGGACTGAGTGTTCTATATCCTTCTCTTCCTTTCCTATTTTCTCCATAAATTTGATGGTTTCTTTTTTTTCTTTCTTTTTTTTTTTTTTTTTTTTTTTTTTTTTTTTTTTTTTTGCAGGGAATAGTAGGACACTGGGTTTTGTTGTGTGACCTTATACTCCATTATCTTGTTGGGTTTGCTGATGTGACTGTTTTGCAAAGAGCCCCAAGTACGTGCTTCCTATAGATGACTAGTGCTTGTGCTCCAATGAAATTCTAAAAACACACAGCACTTGAATAATGCTGCTGAATGAGTCATGTGGTACTGAAATTCCATCTCCTCCTCCTTAAGAGCTTCCCTGACCACTATAGCCTGAAGTATCCTCTCCTTCCTTTGAACTTTTATAAACACTTGGCTGTGCAATTAATTCATCATGTGACATCCCTTCCCTGCTGTCTTCCAATCTGACTTAAATCTTTTTTATTGAGCTTTTCTCACATTTTTGTCTTGTTTCCCCAAATGGATTGAAAATGTCTTGAAGTCAGGATAAAGTCTTATACTTCTTTGCATCCCCCAAACATCTGGCCCATTGACTTGCACAAAGTTCTATCAGAATTTGAAAAACTGAAATAAATAAAAAGAATGACCTAAGTAAGATATTTTGGGAAGACTCATATTTTAAAGTGAATTTTAAGAGTAAGAGTAACCAAAATGTTTGTGGCAGCCCTTTTCATAGTGGCTAGAAACTGGAAGATGAATGGATTCCATCAATTGGAGAATGGTTGGGTAAATTATGGTATATGAAGGTTATGGAATATTATTGTTCTGTAAGAAATGACCAACAGGAGGAATACAGAGAGGCCTGGAGAGACTTACATCAACTGATGCTGAGTGAAATGAGCAGAACCAGAAGATCATTATACACTTCAACAATGATACTGTACGAGGATGTATTCTGATGGAAGTGGATGTCTTCAACATAGAGAAGAGCTAATCCAATTCCAATTGATCAATGATGGACAGAATCAGCTACATCCAGAAAAGGAACACTGGGAAATGAGTGTAAACTGTGAGCACTGTTTTGTTTTGTTTGTTTTTTGTTTTTCTTCCCAGATTATTTTTAGCTTCCGAATACAATTCTTCCTTTGCAACAACAACAACAAAATTTGGTTCTGCACATATATATTGTACCTAGGATATACTATAAGATATTTAATATGTATGGGAATGCCTGTCATCTAGGGGAGGGGGTGGAGGGAAGGAGGGGAAAAATTCGGAACAGAAGGGAGTACAAGGGATAATGTTGTAAAAAAAAATTGCCTATGCATATGTACTGTCAAAAAATGTTATAATTATAAAAATTAATAAAAAAAGGGAAAAAAAGAGTAAGAGTAACCAGAATAGGTAATATTTGTATAGCACTTTTAAGGTTTGCAGAAGACTTTACATATATGCCATTTGATCTTCCCAACAACCCCAGGAGACTATCTTTATTCTCATTTTATAAATGAGCAAACTAAGGCAGACAGAGCTTAAGTGACTTGCCCAGGATCACATAACTAGTAGTGTGATTCACTGAGAAACTTTGCCTCAGTTTCCTCACTTGTAAAGAGGACAGAATAATATATGTTTCCCAGTAGCAGGGTCAATTCACACTCAGGTCTTTTTCATTCCAAAGCCAGCCCTCTCTCCACTATGACACTTAGCTTATGAGGGGTCTGGAAAATTGAATAGCCTCTCCAATGAAATGTTTATTCTCATTATTCTCTCCAAAAGTTTAATTATACTTAACATATAATGTTTGCTAAGGTTGGCAATAACTTTGCTACTTATTCTGTACTGGTAATGAACCATTATCATAGAATCCTATTCAGTCCCTGGTCTTTACACTTGACACTTTGTCCCATATTATTTTTCATCATGTAGTATTTATTGTGTATTATAGATATTCGTGTGGGGTTTTCATCTCTTGGCCTTTAAATTACGTGAAGGCAGGGACCTAGATGGGCTAAACATTGTGTTTCTTCCAGTGCTCACCAGAGGACTCTGCACAAAGAGGTAATTAAGAAATATTTCTTATTCTATTTCCTGAATTCACCAGCTGTTTCCCATTTCTCTCCTTCCTCTTCTACCTGCTTAACCAGACATGAAGACACAAGAGGCAATTTAATAGTCTGAAGTCAAATAAGCAGTTTTCTGATTCTAGCCATCTATGTCACAACCATCTGATTATGACTGACTTGGCTCACTGCTTGTTGACTATTGGTGACGGTGGTATTCTCTCTGTTGATTGTATTTTCTTACTGTTTGACTTTTCTTAAAGATCGATTTGACCTGTCAAGTCAGTTTAAACAAACACACTTGTTTGTACTTGCCTGACACAACTAAAACTGTGTTAAAATGCTCTCATTGGCTCCCTGTAGACCTCTTATTCCCAACTTGTCGGCTGCAGAAGGGTTTTATGAATCCATACAGGAATCCATAATAAGCGAATATATCCAGCAGAATGAATAAATACGATATATTGGACATTTGGTCTAGAATTGGAGTTATGAGAAACTTTGTCTCAATTTCCCCATTTGGAAAGTGGGGATTATAAGACATGCTTCCCAGGGAGAATGTGAAGATTGAAGGTGATAATTCGTGGAAAGCCCTGCATAAATATCAGCTATTGTCATTATTATTATTAATTTCACTAATATAAAAGAATCGATCATTTTACTAGATTGAGGAGCAATTGTTATGGGAGCTCCCTTTGCCTTGTAATGTGTAATTACAGTCTTTTTATGATGCAGCAGAGCAGGCTGAGGCCCAGAGAGTTTCAGTATCTTGTCCATGGTCACAGAAGCTAGTCTGTGTCTAAGGAAGGATTTGAATTCGGCTCCTTCTGCCTCTAAGCCCAACACTCTGTCCTCGTCATCATCCTATCTCTGTTACTGTTTCTATTGTTATTGACATAAAATTCCTGATCCTAGAAGACACTGGGTACCACAGCTGTATAGGAAAATAGCCAATCAATGAACTGATTTCTTTTATTTTTTCTATGATAGTTTTGATGTTGAGGAAAATAGGTTTTATCTCAGATATCCCTTGATCATCCCTTGATTTAAGCAACAATAACAGTAATAGCCACACATATTCAACTAAATACTACATTTTTACTCTCAAATGTGATTTTTAACACCCTGATTTATAATCAGGAAAAAGTCTTCTTCCCTACCATGTCTCAACTCATATTATTCATGACTGACTTCATGTAAAGTAAAATCCTTGATCTTTAACCTAGGCAAAAATGGCAGCTGGGTGGTATGTTGGATTAATTAGACTTATACAGACCAAAAAGAGCTGAGTTCAAATCCCACCTCATTTATTTATTAGCTGTGTGATCACAGAAAAATCCCTTAACCTTTCTCAGTCTCTAAGGTCTGTGCCAATTTATATCTATGATCTTATTATTCTATAGTCCTTATTTGCCTTTCTTAATATGCACAAACTGGGCAACGGGCGGTGGAGATTCAGAGTATATAATGCAATGTTTGCTTTCAAACCTCAATGTGGATATTTGCTCCAGGTGAGAAATCAATGAATGTCGTTCTTAGGGGCCTGCCATTGGCTGATATGGTCTGCTTTTGTAAAACTGAGTACTGTGGGAGAAGAGTATCTTTGGAGAGAAATGAGCAGCTGAAAACCAAGGAGCTCCCATTCCTTCTAATCCAGAGTTCCTTTGTGTATTCCTTACTTTCTCGTCATTGCCAAGGTAACAAAGCAGAACTCGGTTAAATCAAATCTTTGACACTGGTTCAGATGGCTGTTGGTAAGAGACTATTATACATTGGAAAATATCCATTTCTCTCACTGTTTTATGTTTTCCACTGTCAAATGAAGAGAGAGAAAAGGATTGTTGTCCATTTAAAATTCACATGCAGTTGTTTATAAATACCCGTAACAGGCAAATTAAAACTGTTTTCAAGTTACAAGATGCTACACCTCGAGGAGCCTTTAGAATTTAACTGGAATGTATCCCTTCTTTTACATAGGGGAAAACTGGGGCCTGGAGAGGGAAAATTACATCTCCAAAGTCATGCAACTAGGTACAGAAAACTATACATGAAATATTGGAGGTAATCTCAGGACAAAGGCACTAAAATTAAGGAGACATTAGCATGAAATAAGAGAGTTGAGATTAACTCTGAAATTTCATAATGAGAGGTTCAGTGCTTTGTAACTTGTCCTACCCAATGAACTACCCGATTTTTCAGACATCGGCATATCTGTGCTTAATCACTGCCATGATTTGCTTTCCACTGATGAGCATCACAAGCTATCTCACAATCCATCCCTTCTCATTCTGTGGGATTTATATCCACATGTCAGGCAGGGATTTCACATAGAGGAAACGCACCATGTCAGTGAGCTCCTCAAAGAATGTCAAATAGTAGAAATCTCAGAAACCACTTACTAAAAAACCTATAACTATATTTTTTAAATCCCCTCTTGTGATTGGTCATCCAGTTTTGCCTGAATGCCTCCAGGGAGAAGGAATCCACCACTTCCTGAGGTGATCCATTCTGCTTCTGGTTAAATCTATTGTCAGAAACCTTTTCCCGATATTAAGCTTATTTTTGCTTCTTTTGAAATTTCGACTATGATTTCCATTCCTGCTCTCCGGGACCAAACACTTTTCTCCAGCCATTTCCATTACCTACAATCCAGCCATGGGCCTTAATGTCCTCATGCTGAGCCCTTCTGCTCCGTCACTGGAACCGCTTTGAGTCCTCAACCTTGTCTTGCCCAGAACCAACTTACCATATCATTCCCTGGAAATTCCAGAGGATGTCCCTCTTCCCACCTCCTTTCTTTCTCCCCTTTATGTTGTCTTCCCCAACTAGAATGAAAACTTATATTTGCATCTCTGGTGATTACCTTATTGTCTTACAAGTTAGAATTTTTAAAATGCTACAGCATTCACTCATTTGATTTTCTCTTTTGTTTGGCAGCCCTTGAACTCTATGATTTTAGCTATCAAGCTTTATCTTATCCAGGAGAAACCTCCTTAGCTCGTTTACCTGACTTTCATATGGCAAGAACATGAAATTCTTCATGACCCAAGATACCCCTTCCCAATCACCTAGAGCCTATCAGGTTCAAAATTCAGCAAAGATTTAAGTTTGAGTTGTGTTTAAGACACAGTGATAGGTATTGGTGATGCAAAGGGAGAAAAAGGTAGTTGTGATCTTGCTTTTAAGGGTCTTACATTTTACTAGGGAGGAATATGCTGGAACATATATCAGTAGAATACCAGATATGGAGTGAAGAAGGCCAAGGAAGGACCCAACCAATTATTCTGGGAACAAATAAGCATGAAGGGTGTGCTCTTAATTCTTACCAGTTCTCTAAGTCTGGCCCACTCTTCCTTCTTTTCCTTAACCATTTTAACCCAAGAAGTTGGTCTTAGGTGACAGTTAAATGCACAATATGCCCTCTGCTGTTCAGGACCCTCTGAAATCAAAAGGCTGAGGGCCTCCTGACTACCCCATCCATTACTATGGGTTTGGTCCCATAGACTAAATGTCCAAGTATGATGAAAGATGCTCAAGAAGGAAATACTAGAGACACAAACAATTCCAATGAGGAGGAAAGGGGGATTTTTTTTGATGAAACCAATGTACTGTGCAAGAACTTTATCCAGACAACTTGGATTTTTAAAAGACAGAAGATGGAAGCAAGATCAGAGAGCGGAGGATGAGTTGCAAAGAAAGGCAGTCAACACAATGAAGGCTTGAGTGCATGTAATATGAGAATCAGCCGCAGGAACTGAATACATTTAAGCTGGAAACAAAAGGCTTATGGAAGAAGGGCAAATGAATGAAGTCTTCAGGCATCTGAAAGGTTATCATGTGGAGGAAGGATTAGACTTAAAGTCTGGCCCAAGAAGGCAGAACCTGGGGCAGTTCACTGAAGTAATCTGAGGCCAGTATCAAGAAATCATTTTCTAATCATCAGGAAGACCTGAGTTCAAATGTGACCCTACAAATTTACTACCTGTGGGACCCCGAGAAAGTCACTTAATTCTTTTTGCCTCAGTTTCCTCATTTGTAAAATGAACTGTAGAAAGAAATGGCAAACCACTCTAGTATCTTTGCTAAGAAAATCCCAAGCGGGGTCATAAAGAGTCAGACAAGATTGAACATGATTGAACAGCAAAGCAAATTAACGTAGGTAAAAATGATGTCCAGGTTAGGAGACTCTTTCATTTCCAAAATGTTCGTGCCTTATAAAGATAGACTGCTACAAATCCTTTCATTTGTTTTCTGAGGGATGCAATAAAATTTGTCCTGTACTAGGCATGTATTTTAACCTTGAGTACATGCATGAAAGGCCTTTGTGTTTGCAAAATTTTGCCTGAGGGTTGGAATAAAATTTGTCCTGTGTCAGATGTGTACTGCTATCATGATTGATAAAACTCTATCTGGGGACTCTTGGATCTGCATTGGTGGAGTCATAAGCATTTGAGGACCCTCAAGGTTAGGTCAAAACAGAATGAGGGGATGTGCTTTGTGGAGAAGATCCCAAGATTGAATTCAAGCTTATAAACCCAGGGTTTAGAGTCCTAAACCATAGGTGAAGGTGTGTCTCTACACACACACACACACACACACACACACACACACACACACACACTCACTCACCTACACACACAAATATACAGAATAATAGGTAGTTTTTATATAACACACTTCAGATGTATTGTTTCATTTGATCCTTAACAACAACCCTGGGAGAGAGCTGCTATGACTATTCCCATTAAACAAATGAGAAAACTGAGGCAAATAGAGTATAAATGACTTTTCCAGGGTCATACAACCCACAAGAGTCTGAGACCAGATTTGAACTCAGACTGTGCTGATTTTTAATCCGACTTTCTATCTACCACATCACCTACTTGCCTCTTGATGAATACACCAGTACACACGCATAATCCATATATAATCACTCATGAATATGGAACACATATGCAATTTCCTTTAATGATCAATTTTTAATTAGCCGGGAAAGCCCTCTGCAGTGTTCTATTTTAGAATGCAGCAAGCTTCCTGGTTGAAATCAGCACAGTCTCCTCAGGACAAAATGGAAGTGCAGGGACAAAGCTTGTATCCTCTTGGTCATTTCGAATCCGTCCTTTTCTGCCAAGGACCATCTGTCGCTGGAGTGAGACAATTTCCCTGTATTTTGAAGCAGTGGTTGTATAAGAGCAATTAGAAACCTGCACAGAGGTGGGCATGCTATCCTATAGAAAAAGGTTCTTTGTATTTTGTTCTAAGGAAAGGAAATACTTCCCTAATGCTTATCTATATAATTAGCACTTAAGAAATGCTATAGCATTCACTCATTTGATTTTCTGGGTTTTTTTGGCAGCTCTTGAGATGTAGGATGGTAACTATCATGGCCCCCTTAAGTTTTATCTTCTCCAGGATGAGCACTCTCAGCTCCAGAGGCACCTGGACAACCCAAAGCTTGTGCCTGCTATGATAGGGACAGATCCTGAGAACACGTTGTCATGGAAAGCCCAGCCACATTTTTGTACACTGAGTTACCCACTGAGAATGCAACCCACTCTGTGGGATCAATGGACAAGATTTGTTTGCCAAGGATGGAAAGATCATAGACTTAGAGCTGGAAGCAATTTTGGAAGTCATTGAGTCAGATGCCCCCATTTTGCAGCTAAGGAATGCTTAAATGCCTTGTTCACCTTCACCCAACTAACATCAGAGGCAACATCTGAACCCAGAGCTTGGAGCTCCAAGTCCAAAACTCTATTCACAGCACTATGCCATATTTTAAAAGGTCCTGGCAATCAGCTTCATTAAGTTCATGAGGACTGCCTTCTGAGCTTTAAGATGGGGATGAGATGAATTTTGTTATAATAGAAAACGTGGCAAGCAGAGTGAATGTGGAAACCCTGCATTCAGATCATGCATCTGACACATGCAAGCTGGGTGAGCTTGGGCAGTCACCTGTGCCCGGGCAGTTCTCTAAGATTACAAGCTGTAAATTATTTTTCCATAAATGTAACCAATCATCCTCTTGTATCATCATCATCACTCCTTGCATAGACTTCATGGTGTAGTATTTTTAATCTGGAAGAGTTTTACAATGCAGTTGCATAGATTTAAGCACAAACATGTGGAGGATTTGATTCACACTTTAGCCCATAAAGATGGGCTCCTGTCCAAAGGATTTGACTCTTTTTAATCACACTGGGATTTCAGTGGAGATGGTGAACTCCTCTCTACCATTGCAGGGAGAAATTCCCCATCTTAGAGAATGCTTGGAAGAAGGAGAAGATAAATGATTTCCTCCACATCACTCCATCTGCATCGGGGTAAGTTTTCTAGCCAGATCTCTGTGACTGCGAGGCTGGCTCCCCACCTGGGGCACGATATTCTGGTGGTCAAAGAAGCCCCCTAGAGGTACATTAATGGTGAAAAGTGTGGAAGATGCAGACAGTCCCAACGTTTCAAAAGTGACAAGATATCTAAAGCAATTTCACTGAGCAGAGGCTCTTTCAAGGAAGAAAGGGATACTCTCTTTCTCTCCTTTCTCTCTCTCTCTCTCTCTCTCTCTCTCTCTCTCTCTCTCTCTCTCTCTCTCTCTCTCTCTCTCTCTCTCTCTCTCTCTCTCTCTCTCTCTCTCTCTCTCTTTCTCTCTCTCTCTCTCTCTCTCTCTCTCTCTCTCTCTCTCTCTCTCTCTCTCTCTCTCTGTTTCTCTGTCTGTTTCTCTGTCTCCTCTCTCTCTCTCTCTCTCTCTCTCTCTCTCTCTCTCTCTCTCTCTCTCTCTCTCTCTCTCTCTCTCTCTCTCTCTCTCTCTCTCTCTCTCTCTCTCTCTCTCTCTCTCTCTCTCTCTCTCTCTCTCTCTCTCTGCACTGCTCCTAAGTCTAACAAGATCCTCTCTGCAATTATGATTTTGGAGTCTTCTTTTTCCTGGTTGGGGTCTCACCTTCACTTCTCAGGAGGAGCGGAAGCTGCTCTGCTGCCATAGGTACCAAGGACAGCTCCCTTTACTCCAGCCCAGCACCAGAGATCAGCTGCCTAATGGAGAGGCTGCAGGAGCCTGAAGGTGTCAGGGCAGTTTCAGGGCAAACCAGCGGTTAGCCAGGTGGTCCTGCCTCTAGAAATCCTCTGAGACGGCTTCCTCCAGGCCTGGGGCGGTGACTGTTTTTAAAAATCTAAACCAGCTGTTCTTTCTTGCTACAGCTGGGGGAGGGAGCGAGTTAGCCAACCTCAGAGAAGTGTGTCACGTATTCCCAGGTGGCCTCCGCCTCTGCTTCCATCCTCCCACTCAGGCTCCCCCAAGCTCAGGCTGTGCTCAGGCTGGGCAGCATCTCAAGGAGGATCCAGCTATTTTCCACAAAGTGATGCATGCCAGACTAAGGAAAGGAAATCCAAAGGATATGTTTGTTCTCACTTGAACCCTTTTTGTACAAACATACATATGGTGATTTTGTTCAACCCTGTATGCAAAGGCTAAGGGAACTTCAGAATCATATTCATTTCTCCCTCTGTGGGTGCAGCAGTGGGGAAAGGGTATCCTCTCCCCCCAGTTCTCTTTCCTGGGTCCTAGTTTAGAGCTCAGTAAATATCTAGCTGTATTCCCCCATCATTGAGGGCAAGGGTTATTTTTTTTTCCTCTGTTTGCTCGGAATTTAGTATAGTTCTTAAAACTCTATAGTGGGTTCCTAAAACATTTTTGTTGACTATCTATGACTGTTAAAAATAGAAGAACTCTATTTCCCAATTCAGAATACACACAAATATCCTGTTTCCTGCTGGTATTTTGTGATGTGAGGGAGATGCTTAATAGATGTTTATTGATTGATTTAATTGGTTGATAAGCTGAAACTGAATATGCATACCAGAGATTTCAGCAGAAGCTCTTTTTAGTCAAGATTTTCAAGTGATGTGCAGCAAGAGAACTGTATAAATATGTATACATATATTGTATTTAACATATACTTTAATATATTTAACATGTACGGGACTACCTGCCATCTAGGGGAGGGGGTGGGGGGAAGGAGGGGAAAAATTAGAACAGAAATTTGCAAGGGTCAATGCTGAAAAATTATCCATGCATATGTCTTTTATATGTCATGCATATAAAAAAAGATTTTCAAGTGAGAAGCATTGCTGGTAACTATTAGTTGGGGAGAGGAGAAGGGTGTCATCCCTCCCATCTGGGCCCCATGTGGCCCTGAGCACATTATGCCTTTGTTTCAGTTGTGTTTACTTTTCCTGATCTTAGGTGAAAAAGTACCTAGAAATATAATAGATGAGGCTATGATCTCATGAGCTCCTAAAGTTCAGATGAACAATAGAAGTCTCTCAGAACCTAGAACAAGTAGGAAAAGGAGCATCTGAGCCTAATGATAACCATCCCTTAGGAACAACTTGCTTTACTCACCTGAGAAGTGAATTGACCCATCAACCACAACATTGTACCCTACAAGGAGCTAGCCCAGCTGAGCTGGGGAGAAACTTGCCCTTGGTGAAACTCACTCCAAATCAAACTTGGTGGATGTTCCTAAAAAGAAAAAAAAAGGATTCTTGGGGCCAGGAGTCAGGAGTTACTTCATGGGAGTGAGTCTTCCTTCCATGTGTGCCTCAGTATCTCTGTGCTTCAAGTTGGAATCTTCTTTCCCC
This sequence comes from Sminthopsis crassicaudata, assembly GCF_048593235.1. Lineage (NCBI taxonomy): Eukaryota > Metazoa > Chordata > Mammalia > Dasyuromorphia > Dasyuridae > Sminthopsis > Sminthopsis crassicaudata. The sequence goes on from NC_133618.1 coordinate 676,571,307, forward strand.
AGGAAAGAGATTGTATTCCAACTTTGGGGCATGGCTTTCACCCAAGAACTTTAAAGTTAAGGCTAGTAATTCACCTGCATCCTTTTGCATAAAGAGAAATTTTATGTTTCTGTCCTTTCTATAACTTCTCAGCAAATATTCATTTGTGAAAGCTAATTAATATCAACTGGTTGCTCTATATTTGGGGGAGCTCACTAAATGGGGTCATAAGCAATAGCTTTAAAAGGCAAAACCCCATAAATACCCCAAGAATCCAAAAGGCAGGAGTAGTGAGCCTCTCTCTGGGGACTCAACCTGCCAGGGGAATAATATGAGATGATAATACATGAAGAGCTAGGAAGGACCTCAAAACTCATGCAGCTTAAGCCCCTCATTGTGCAGATAAGAAATCTAAGGCAAAGAGATGCTAGGTGCTTAGCAAAGGTCACACAGATGAGTAAGGGGCAGAGTCAAGGGATGAACTCCCCACCTTTGAGGCTAAATACAGAACTCTCTCCTTTCTAGCAGACTGGGTCCAGTTTCTTTCTCAGTTTTAGAGAAACAGAGACTCCCAAAACCTGAATCCTGGAAGGGTCCTTGAGGAGCACGTCATCCAACTTGTAGCTGAAGGAAAAACTCCTATCCAGCAGACCTGACAAGGGCCACCTCATCCCTTTAGTGAGGAGCCCCCTGAGCCACTTGAGGCACATCCTTACGCTTGAGATGTTTTCTTTAAATGGAACTGAACATTGCCTCTCTGCAGCTTTCCTTTATCATCTATGGGCCTGCCCCTGGGAACTAAGAAAAACAGTTCCAATCTACTTTCTAGATGACAGCAATCAGAGCACTTGAAGACAATCTTACATTTCCCCCAACTCTTCTTCTCTAGGCTAAATGCCCCTAATTTTTTTTAAATGATCTTCCCCTGAAATGAGTCTGAGGTCCTCCCCTGCCCCAGGGAACTTCCTTTGGTTATTTTCCAGTTTATCAATGTCCTTCCTAAATGTGGTCCCACAAAATGAAGGTAGAACTCCATTAAGTGGTTTAAGTAAAGAAGAGAACTTCTTCCTAGGACTGCCATCTTCCTAGTCTCAAAGCCACACTACTCTTAATTTGACTTAAGTGTCCATTAACTTCTTTCCCTTCCTCAGCCCCATCAGACTATGCTTCTGAGGCTGTAATCCTTATTCCCTCCTGGTTCTGCTTTGGATTCTCTTTTAATACCACATTCCCTTCTGTGTGTTGTTTTTAGAGTACAAGTACTTTGAGGGCAGGGATTTCTTTCTTCTTTTCTAGTATTTTCATCTGGAATGATTTTCTCCGTGCATCAAACTTGGTAAGTACTTAACAAACTATCTGGTCATATCCCTCTCATCTTGTACTTGTGAACTTTTTTAACACAGATGTTGGACTTTGCCTTTATATGTATGAAATTTTATCTCACTAGCATTTTTAATCAATCAGCAAATCTTTACTCAAGTCCTACCGTGTGCACAGAACTCTGCTATATGCTCAAAGAAGCAACAGCTGGATCTTAGACTATTTGGAAAATTGAGAACTATGATTTTCAAGAATAAATCTTCCTGCCAAGAATTAAACTTTTATCCAAGGCGTTAAATATTTACCATCTGGATTAAACTTGAGAAGAACTTAATCAGGGAGAACTTCCTTGTTGGATGTAAGAACAAGGCAGAGAAAGAAATAGAAATATAGAGATGAAGGCAGAGAGATAGAAAGACACAGAAAGAGACAGAGCTACATAGAGAGACAGACAGACAGAGACAGAGAGTTAAAAGAGACCAAGAAAAGGGGAGAGAAAGACACAAAGATAGAGAAAAATCTTCCTTTCAATAAAACTTCTTAAAATTAACTGCTCTTCCTCTAATTAAAAATCACTTAAATTCTAACTCTGAGTGATTTGATTTTGTTTCATGATTCCTTCCAGTTGTTAGTTTTTTTCCCATCCTCAAATTATATCTATATATTCATATGTCATACACATACACAGGTGTGAATGTGTAGACTCAGAACAAAGATTGGTGTCAGATAAGTCACCTCTTTATATCTGCTTCTGCATTATTTTCCTTATTCTCATCAATCTTATTCTAAAGCAATCAGCGGGGATATTTTGATATTTTATAAATTATGGAAATTGGGAATCTTTGTCAATTAATCAATTAGCTTTGATCCTCCATGCTGTTTATTAAATACCAATTAATAAATGGGACAAACCAATTTTCTTATAATCTTTTTCTTTCTCTTTCTTTCTTTCTACCTCTTTCTCTTTGTTTCTTTAAACTCCTACATTTAAGTAAATATCAAAGTTATTAGTTGTCCTGCTTATTGATAGTGTAACCAACAATAAAACTGGCACATGTAATTATTTAATCATGTCTCAGTTATGGGAAAAAGCCCACCCTAAGTATTTTTTAATTATCACCACAACTGCTGACCTCCTAAATTCTGGAAGCAAAGTCCTTCATGTCATTCCTTCAAGATAACAATTAAAGACTCAAGAATTTCTGCAGTTTCTTTACAGAAGTACTCTTAAATTTCTATCAGTTCCTTTAGAAAATAAGTTCTTTCATTCTCTCTCCTTTTTTTTGTTTTCTTTTCAGTCATCCCCAATAATAGACTTTCTGAAAGAAAATTCTGTCTTTCTCACAAAAGCACCACAGATAAATGGTAACTATTCAGAATTCCATGTTCTAAGGAGGAAAAATGTTTTTAAGTAAATTAATAATGCAAAGAAGATTAGATAAACAATGCTCACACCAGGTAGCTAAGCCAACAAAGCATTTACAAGCAACTATTTATATAAATCAATTGATGTGCTAATTAAAGTCTCCTAATTTACTTATTATAAAGCTAGTCACCTAAGGAGATATCCTTAGAGGTCTCTTCCAATTTGGAATGACTCTAGGATTTTTATCTCAACTGAGGAAGACTGGTGGGTTCTCCATAATCTAATCTAGTTTCACTTACTCTGTGTTTAAAGAATGAAGAGTGAACTTATCTTCACATATTTTATAATTGATTTTGTCTTTTCCCTGTCCTAACCTTCCCCTCTTCACATTTACAATCTTTAGTTTTCTTCTTTATTATCTTCTCATTCTCACTTCCACCAGAATTCCTCATTTACCATCACAGTTAACCTTGAATTCTAGAAAGTTCTGCAAGGAGGGTATAAGCTCAGGTAGATTTCTGCTGGACAAATGTCAAGTAGGGATTTAATGATGGATCAGGTATATCTGTTATCCAAAGATCAGCCTATAAAAGGTGGAGACCTTCATCATCAGATGATTGGACAATAGATGTCCAATCAGTCATAGTGACTCATCCAGACCATCTGCTAGTTGTACAATGATCTTGGAAAAAACATAGCTTTGACTATAAAGACCTTTGATAGTAAGGTGGTGTCGTCCAGTTCTGTAATAGCTTTCCTTCCAAGAAGCAAGGGTCTTTTAATTTCATGGCTGCAGTCATTCTCTGTGGTGATCCGTGAGCCCAAGAATGTAAAATATGGTACTTCTATTGCTTCTCTACCAGAAAATGGTGAAACCAGTTGCTAAGACTTTGTTTTTTTTGTTTGTTTGTCTGTTTTTATGTTAAGCTTTAAGCCAGCTTTTACATTGTTCTTTTTTACTCTCATGAAAAAGCTTCTTAATTGTTTTTTACTTTCTGTTTTCAGAGTGGTATCATCTAGCACATCTGAAATTGTTGACATTTCTCTTGACAACCTTAATTCTATCTTTTGATTCATCCTGCCTGGAATTTCACATGATATATTCTGCATATAAGTTAAATAAATAAGATGACAATATATAGCCTTATACTTTTTTTCTCAATCTTAAACCATTCAGTTTTTTCCATACAGGTTCTTCAAGAGACAAGATGATCTGGAATTCTCATCTTTATGAGGACTTGCCACATTCTGTTGTGTTGACACAGCTTTAGTATAGACAGTGAGACAGAAATAGATTTTTTCTGGAATGTCTTTGCTTTTTCCATAACCTAGTAAATGTGGCAATTTGGTCTCTAGTTCCTCTGCCTCTTCAAAAACCAGTCTGCTTTTGTATTCATTCTTGATTCATATATTGCTGAAGCTTAGCTTGCTGAATCACAATCATATCCTTTCTGGCATGTGAAATGAACTAAGTTGTTCAACAATTTATGCATTCATGGCATTGTCTTTGTTTAGGACTACAATGTAAATTTATCTTTTTTAATCCAATTTAATCCACTGTTAAGTCTCTAATTTTGTTGGCATATTGAGTGCAACCCTTTAAAACATCATTTTTTTTAGAATTTTAAATTGTTATATTTAAATTAAATTTAGAATTGTTAAATTGTTCAGCTGGAATTCCATGACTTTTACTGGCCTTCTTTGTTAGCAATGCCCCATAAGGCCCACTTAACTTAATTTGCTAGGCTATCTGGCTCTAGATCAGTAACCACACATCATGGTTAAATGATTATGTTTTTTGCATGGTTCTTTTGCTTCTGTTAAGCCCCTGCCATTTTAATTTTATCATCTTTATCATTTTTGCATGAAACATTCCCTTGATATTTAATTTTCTTGAAAATAACTTTTCTTCTTTTTTTTCATTATTCATTTAAGAAAACTTTCTTATCTCTCCTTGTTATTCTATCGGGTCGATTATTTCCTTTCTCTTTTTCCTTTTGCTTTCCTTTTTTCTCTCAGCTATTTGTAAAGCTACATCAAACCACCATTTTGCTTCCTTGTTCTTCATTTTCTTTGGAATGTTGTTTGTTACTGTCCCTTTACAATATTTTGAACTTCTGTCCATAGTTCTTCAGGCATTCTATCTACCAGATGTAACCCATTAAATCTGTCCATATCCATTTCATATTCATAAAGGATTTCTTTTTATTAATTTTATAATTATAAAAAATTTTTGACAGTATATGTTCATGAGTAATTTTTTATAACATTATCCCTTGTATTCATTTTTCCAAATTTTCCCCTCCCTCCCTCCACTCCCTCCCCTAGATGACAGGCAATCCCATACATTTTACATGTGTATAACCTAGATACAATATATGTGTGTAAATCCCATTTTCTTGTTGCACGTTAAGTATTGGATTCTGAAGGTATAAGTAACCTGGGTAGATAGACAGTAGTGCTAACAGTTTACATTCAATTCCCAGTGTTCCTTCTCTGGGTGTAGTTGTTTCTGTCCATCATTGATCAACTGGAAGTGAGTTGGATCTTCTCTTTGTCTAGGATTTCCACTTCCATCAGAATATATCCTCATACAGCATTGAAGTGTACAGCGATCTTCTGGTCCTGCTCATTTCACTCAGCATCAGTTCATGTAAGTCTCTCCAAGCCTCTCTGTATTCGTCCTGCTGGTCATTTCTTGTAACGTGCTGTTGTCTCCAGAAGCTAATATCTCATTATCTCATTAGCACTTAGTAAGAACCTAACAATTTCTTATAGAGCAATAATCATAAGGGATTTCTTTAGGTCATAGCTATATAGTTTGATGTTTTTTCCTACTTTCTTCAACATAAGTCTAAATTTTTCAATAAGAAGCTCATGATCTGAGCCACAATTTTGTTTTAACTGACTGCATAGACTTCTTCACCTTTGACTACAAAAGTATATAAATTATTTGAGTGTTATATTAACCATCTGATGATGTCCATACATAGTCACCTTTGGGGTTGCTGAAAAAGAGAATTTGCTATGACCACCAAGTTATTTTGACAAAATTCTATTACTCTCTGCCCTCCTTCATTTTGTACTTTAAAATCAAACTTGCAAGTTATTCCAATTATATTTTATTTCCTACTTCAGCATTCCAGTCCCCTATTGGGAATATGATATCTTGGTGTGTGTAAATATGTGATTTCTAGAAGATATTCTAGAAGATTTCTAGAAGGTCTTTATAGAAATGATCAACCTTGCCATCTTCAGTGTCAGTGGTTGGGGCATAGACTTTCATTACTGTAATGCTGAACAGTTTGCTGTGGATTCCAACACGTGTATTTCTTTAATTTTGAGATTATACCCCAGGACTATTTTCTCACCCATTTATTAACTCTGGGAAATTGGGAATATTTAATTTCTTTGAAATAATTTTTACCGACAGTAGTATATGTAGTGATTATCTGAATTAAATTCAGTGATTCCCATCTATTTAAGTTCACTAACACCCAAGATGTCAGTGTTAAACTTTCCATCTCTTGTTTGACCACTTATAGTTTATTTTGGTTCATAGTTTTATGTTCCAGGTTTCTGTGCTATATTGATCTTTGCAATATTGGACTTTCCTTCTGTCACCAGATCCATCTGAGTTTCCTTTTGGCTTTGACCCAGATGTTTCATCTGGAACTACTAGTCGTTTTTCCTCTTCTCTCTTCCCTTGTAGTATATTCCAACTTGAGAGGCTCATCTTCCGATGTCATCTCTTTTTGTCATTTCAGTCTATCCCTGGTGTTTTCTTGGCAAAGATACTAGAGTGATTTGCCATTTTCTTCTCCAGTGGTTCACCTTTTGTCAGAACTCTCCACTATGATATGTCTGTCATGGGTAGCCATGCACAGCATGGCTCACGGTTTCATTGAACTATTCAGATTCCCCTGGAATGACAAGTCAGGAATCTAGGAGGACTGAGCATTCACAGGGCCATATTTCATCTCAAAGTTTCTCATTCTACCCTGTTGCTCGAATAGATAATGTTTTAGAGGTCTACGTTTTTGGTGCATTTATGTCAATGGGATAGATTTCTGGAGCATAGTGAGAACTGCATGTCCTAATTTGGGGATAAATGCAGAGACAGGGAATTGGTAAAGAACATTTTGAAATTTTGGCCTTTTTCCTTTTTGGTCTCTCTCCTTTTTTTTCTGGCCATGGCTTCCAATTTTAGCTCTTCTCTAACAGACTACCTATGACAGTTAATAGCAACAAAGTCAGGGAGGGATGAGGAATCTTTGCCAAACTCCATAGTCATCCAACCTGAGGTGACTAATGAGGTCAGTGGAAGGGAGGAGAGAGGAAATAGAGCACATAGTCACCTGCCTTTTGTCTGCCAAATACCTGGCATCTGAAGTAACAGAATCAGGGGTATCTTCTATTGCTTGAATTTTGGAATCAGATAATTTGGCTTCAGTACAGCTCTGACACTTTTTACTAAGTAGTCTGGCCTTGAATATGCGACTTAAGCTCACCAGATCATAGTTCTCTCATTTATAAAATGATACATTTTGACTAATTGGCTAAAGTTGCCTTCAGTTCCAAATCTAGGATCCTAAATTGTAAATTGTAAACCCTTCTGGGCCTCAGGTTCCTCCTCTGTAAAAGTGAGCAACTTGAACAAAATGGTCTCTGAGGTCCCTTCTTGTTCTAAATCTAAATCTTGTGCTGCTCTTATAAATCCTGTCCTGTCTTACATAATCTATTTTAATCAAAATCATTTAAAAGAATTTAGATGGGCACCAACACTGAGAAAGAATTCCAATTCTTAGCAGCAAAGCGCACTCTAAAATTTTGGCTTCCATCTCTCCTTTCTGGTGAGATTGCCCGGGTTAAACTGATCTCTAGCTCAGCTTTGTTCTGAAGTGACCAGCAGGACTGATGTGAGCATAACTTGCCATCCTTGGCCAAGTAATTGCATAATCATGGCAATGTGTCCAAATCCTTCACTCTCCTCAGGACTCACCCCAGCTTCTTTCAGTGGAACATTAATCCTGAATTTTCTGGGAATACTTTATCTCTTCACTCCTTTTATTATATTACTTCCTGCCCTTTTTCATACTGGTTTGTGCTTGTCATATTTTCTACTATTCAAGTGGAAGTTCCTTGTAATTTATTTATCTCTTATATCTTATCTCAAGCTGACTTTCCATATCAGTTATTTAAAGTGGGATAATGATGAATTTTGACAGTGCTAACTTGAATGGAGGACAGAAGAAATCAGCAAGGACTTCCTATGGAAGGTGGGACTAGAGTTCAGCTTTGAATGACAAATTTATATATTATATAAGGCTTCAAAATTTGCCAAATGCCTTCAGCATGGTCTTCCTAGTTCCACCCTCTTGGAACAAACAGAACAAGTCAAATCCTGCTTCCTTGTGACATTTCACTCACGATCTGGACAGCCTTCCTTTTGATCCTCGCTAGCTTATCAGCATTCTTCCTAAAATATGAGGTCTGGTCTTGAACTTATTGCCCCAGACTTGGTCCAGGACAGAATCCAGCAGGACTGCCACTAACCTAGTCCTGGGTACCAAACTTTACAGAATCAGTTCATAATTGTGTTCACAACTGGGGTGACCATTTTATACTGTCAACTCATACTGAGCTTAGATTTCACTTAAGCTCCAAATATTTTCAGATGAATTTCCTCTAGTCATGAGCCCAAAGGTACAATTTTATATTTATTCCTATTAAATTTCATCTGATTAGATTCAACCCAATGTTCTTGCTTGTCAAGATCTTTTTGAATCTTGACTTTGTCAGTCTGTGTATTAACAAATCCTTCCAGATATATGTCAACTGAACATTTCATAAACATGACATCTATATCTTTTTCCAAGTCATTATTAAAGTTAATGTTAAAAAGAACATGGTGAAGCACACTAGATGCTAAAGGCAATCCCCTGGATTGCTCTTGCCAAATTGACAAATCAAACTATTAATAACTATTCTTTGGGTCTAACTATTCAATTCCGTTTCCAAATCCACTTAACTATTCCGTCTAGCCTATCTTTCTCTGTCTTTTCCTTAATAACAGAATTAGGAATTTGATCTAATGCTCTCCTAGAATTTAGGTTAAATATATCTACAGCAACCCTCCATCAATTAACTAATGACAAAAGCTGTAAGTAGCTATTTTAGCACTATCAAATCAAAGTTTAAAGTCAAATTGCAGTAGGGAGAAGAGAGACCTTGGACTTAAAAGAAGAGAATAAAAGAGGTTCTTACTCTCCTGAGTGAGAGGACATGACCAAAGGAAGGAGCACCCATCTTGGCATATGGGTCCTGATCATGGAGATAATACATGAGCCATCTGATAACTATTTATTTAAAATTATTATATTTTTGGGAATTTACACACATATATTGTATCGGTTATATTGTAACACATGTAAAATGTATGGGATTGCCTGTCATAAAGGGGAGGGAGTAGAGGGAGGGAGGGGATAATTTGGAAAAATGAATCCAAGGGATAATGTTATAAAAAAAAATTACTCATGCATATATACTATCAAAAAAAGTTTATAAATAAAATTTAAAAAATAATAATAAAATAAAATATGTTGTTGTTGTCAAAAAATAAAATAAAATAAAATAAAATAATTATATTTTCCAGTGAGGTGGTAAACTCAATCATTAATATTTCCTGAAAGAGTAAAAGTGTTCTTAGTTAAATAAAGTGTGTTCACATTTTGAGTTCCGTGCCAAAGGCCTGATTATATTGCCCTAGATAGAGGCAACATAATATATATATGTAATAATATGTAATATAATATAATAATAACAATAGCAATATAAAAATGTAAGGCAGTTAGTCTGATATGAATAACAAAGCTAGGGTGGCCCTTTAGAATTAATCTCCGCTTCCTTTTCTCAACCATCCCTTCAGAAATTCTAGAACTTTGTTGGCATTGAATTCATGAGCCTATGGTTTTCAAACCTTCTACTCCTTCAAAAACAAAACAAAGCAAGATCACCATTTGACCTTCACCAAATATGTGACATCTCTTTCTTTCTTCTGGTCATTCAGAGTTCTCCTTGTCCCCTAGGTCAGGTGACTGGAACAAACCTAGGGCAACCAGGGACTCTTGGGCTATTTATTAGCCAGTTTTGTTCTGTTTTGTCTAGTTCGAAGATTGTCTTCCACAGAAGGGAAAACAGGCAAAAATGAGAGCTGCCCAAGCTAGGCTTTTTCCCATCATTCTCCATCACCATTGTTCTGGTCAGCCTGAGTAGTCCTTTCCATTCTTCTTTCTTCCTCTTTCCCCAAATTAACTTTAAAAGCTTGTTTTAATGCCCCCCACCTTCCTCACCAGCCTCAGAACATTCTGAGCACCCAGACGCCATTCTGAGATTGTGTCTGAGTTTTGTTTTCTGATATCTGACCTTGCTTTGATGTCCCCATCATCTTAAAATCCAGGTCTGCTAAAGAGTTTCTTTTGCCTTTCATTATTTTCTTGGAACAAGTTCCCCTTTTCCTCCTCATCAAAATTGTTTCTTTGTGGCTTCAGAATTTCATTCCTTATATTCTCTAGCTCCTGGCTTGGTTTTCCTCAGAGAATGGTAGTCCATGGGAACTTGGCCATATTTCCTCTGAAATCTTTTCTCCAAAACTCCAGACTGCCTTAATCTCCTTCCTCATTTTCCTCTTCCTCATGCTCTGCATCATTTCCAATCTAGGAGTCAGTTCATCTTCATTGGTAACAGCCAGGTCTGGAAAAGTAGCTGTTATGGGAACAAACTTGACCTTTTAAAAACTGAAATTATCATTAAGGCAATTCAAATTAGAGCTGTTCATCTGACATGACCTGTGCATAATAAAGCCATATTGGCCCTTTAATGAGCACTACCTCTTCTGAATGATCAGGGTTGTTGAAGAAAGAAGCACCAGCTAATTGGAGAAGGGCAACTGTTGCCCCATCTTGCTTTCTAAAGGAGAAGAGGACAATCTGAAAACTATTGGGTCATGAGTTCAAATCCTAGCAAAATTCTAGAACTCAAAAAAAAATGGTTAGTAAATATTTAGAAAAGAAAGTCTTATCACAAAGTCAGACGGGTGTCATTAAATGCAGGCTACATCTGAGCAGCATTTTTGAAGCTGTAGTCAGCAAAGCCAAAACTAGGGCGACATGATGGGGCAACATCTGCTCCAGCAGCTGTCTGAATGAGTGGAGTCACTCAGCACTACTATGACAAGGGTCAGGCCTTGGACACTTTCCTCCTTCTAGCCTTGTGGTTTGTAGCATCCTCTGATGGCCAATTACTTTTGCTTCAGCCATCTTTGATATTTTTGGCAAATCATTTGGGGTTAAGTGACTCCCCCAGGGTCACACAGCTTGTAAGCTCAAGGCCACATTTGACCTCGGGTCCTCCTGATGCCAGGGCTGTTGCTTGATATACTGGCCCACCCCCGCCCTTGATCTTACCACAGAAACTCCCATCATCGTGTTTGTCCTTTCTTAAGTCTGAATTTTATCCTTTGGGATTCTTCTTCATTCCATCAAAGCCCATTTGACTTTGAAGTTGGAAATAATCCAAAAACCAAAAGCTTCTTCATGGGAATGTTTATGACAAAAGCATTTACCTTCACTTACGCTGATGTGCATTTCCTGTAAAATCCTCCATTTTATCCAGCTGACCTCTTTGTGCTTGCAATAGACTCCCTCTGATTCTTTTCTAATAACAGTAACTCCCATTTCTCTCTTTGTTGCCCTTACATCATTTACCTCGTGAGATTGGTGCGAGTGCTCTTCTTCTAATTTTACTCAAATTCAAAAATGGCTAAAGACTTGCCCATGGCCACACAGTGAGGAAATGGCTTAGCATTTGGACTCAGGTCTCTGCTGACAGTTGGTCCAGCCCCCCCCCCATGCCATCAGGAAGAACTCTGGTAGCCATGTCCTTCCTGAAGGCATCCTTGCTGAAACTGGGCCCTCCAGTCGCAAATCCCGCATCCTCTCCACCAGTTCCCACTGCCTCCCAGCTATTTATGTTGGTGTCTGATCCTCCCACTAGATTGCTACCTACCTGCCTCCCAGCTGATTGGCATCCCTGTTTCAAGGTCACTGAAACCTACTCATCATCCCTCCTCCAGTGGGAGATGCTCATTTCTCATTATGAATATTCAGCAGGCTTTGAAAGCGGTGAAATGGATTCTTCTTATGTGTGTAACAAAGACTTGGGATAAAGGTGATAAGTGAGACTGATAAGCAAGTGAAGATGATTTTATCTATCAAATAAAAGAGTTGGATTAGAAGGTAGTGAAGGTTCTTCCCAGCTCCAGATCCAACAAATTCTAAGTGTGACTGAGTGAGTGTGTATATGTGTGTGTCTGTGTGAGTGTGTGTGTGTGAGTATAAGTGTGTGAGATTGTATGTGAGTGTTTATAAGTGTGTGAGTGTGTGAGTGTGTGTGTGTGTGTGAGTGTGTGTGTGTGAGTATAAGTGTGTGAGATTGTATGTGAGTGTCTATAAGTGTGTGAGTGTGTGAGTGTGTGTGTGTGTGTGTGTGTGTGAGTGAGTGTGTGTGTGTGAGTATGTGTGTGAGATTGTATGTGAGTGTCTATAAGTGTGTGAGTGTGTGAGTGTGTGTGTGTGTGTGTGTGTATGTGTGTTCCATGGTCTTTCTTCTTCCCTTCCCCCCACCAGCTGCCCTTCCCCTAGTTCTTGCTAAGGAGATAGGAGTTTCCAGTTTCTCCTTTGAATCACCTTTTTCTGCTTCCCCTGACGTCTAACCCTGCACTTGGGAAGACTCTGCTAGCAGAGTCCAAGCTTGGGCCAGTTCTGCCCAATCAGAAAGCTCTGAGCTGGTGCTTCATACTTAGAGGAGTTTGAAAAGGCTCGGCCTCAGTTTGGCCTTGGGAATTGTCTTTTCTGACCACAGCCCTCCCTAAGAGTCTGGCCTGGAGGCAAAGAGGCTGGCCTTCATTTCAGGAGGACAATCTAGATTGAGGAAGTGACCGTTTCCTGAAGGGCAGGAATACAACCATCCCTTTAGCTTTGCCAGATGTCATTTAAATTTGCCTGGGACTTCACTTGGGTCAATGCTGGCTTGGCGTCTCTTAGCTGTGCGACCTCATGTAAACTGCCTCACCCTTCATCTGTTAAATGAAGGGGCCAGACTAGAAGCCAGGGAAGGCCACATCTATGATGGCCTAGAATGATAAGTTGCCGTGTTTGTGGTGGGTAGAATTCTGGACCTGAGGCCACATGTGAGCCTCGCCACTTGTGGCTGGTTAAGTTTCCAGAACTAAGCTGCTTCCCACTCCCTCCAATTCCAGGAGGGGCCTGGAGGAGAGGGAATGTGTCTTTCTTGCGCTAACTTAAGGAAAGCATCTTAATCCCCCATCTGTGTGCTTCCTGCCATGATTATCGATTCATATACATGAACAAAGCATCCCCCAACCATCTGCACTACACTCTATCAATAATACATACAGAGGGAAAGTAGACTCAAGTTAAGCAAATGGGATAAGTCACATTGATCAGAATCTTCAAGCTGTCCTCCTTAGATAATCTAACTTCTCAGCTGGACACTTTGTTGAGTTTGAATCTGTTTTCTCTCATCATGTCCAGTCTGCTTTGGCTTCCCATGCAGACATCATGTGATATTCTGGGGCTATCACTAGAACGATGAACAAAAAGTCCAAATCTTCCGGACCCTTAGAAGTTCACAAGGTGCCTCTTTCTGAGGGGAGGAGGTCTAAGACCAAAGCCAAGATCCAGGGCTTTGCAGTTCCTTCCAGTTGATTCCTTTTCAGTGGTTTAACTGAAATCCTCTGTCCTCTCTGCTTCCAGGTATATCAACCTGCTGTTCTGTCTAACTCTTTTCTTTTTTATAGGCTCAGAATCGATGGCCAAATATCTAAGCCAAAACCAATAGCCCTTGCTTATTGGAGAGAACAATTAAGAAATGTTCACACCTACTAAAATGATCAGGACACGTTTCCCATCTTGGCATTTACTTTAAGTGATTTGAAGTGATTTGATTAATTACCTCAATCAGCCATCTCCCCAAACTAAACTTATGTTAATTTTCCTGATTTCTTCTAGTGATGGCCCCATAGAGATATATGCAGATGAAAGTGGGATGGTGGCAAAGTTTAGATATCACTGCTTGATACAAAGTTTATGACCTTTTGTGAGGGAAGGGCAGGAATATTCACTGGGTCAGAGAGTCCTCCCATTCTTCAGACTCCACAGCATGTGATTGAGCATATTGAACTATGGTGTTGAGTTCTTGAAGAGCTATGTTTAGACCCTTTTAAATTTTTTTTAAAATATTCTTTTCATTCCCTTCCCTTTTACAAATTGCTTTTTTGAGATTCTATGTTTAAAAGGTGAATTGGAGAATTTCAAAGAGACTCTTTGTTCTAGAAGGGATAGGCCACGGAATATGCTGCATAGTGTGTGACATTTCTAGACTGTGTACACTATAACAACATGGACTAAAGTCAATCACTGCTCTCTGTGAGTTGACAATGACTTTGGGCCAGCACTAGTGCTGGGGGACCAATTAGAGGAATTTCTCGTGTCTACTCAGCAAGATGCCAAAAAATATCTACCTCCAGGGAAGGGATTGTTCAGACAAAAAAAATAAATAAATATATATATATATATATACATATATATATATATATATATATATATATATATATATATATATATAGTCATTAAATGTCATTAAATAAATTGGGGAATTCAACAAATTTAACCAACAAATTCAACCAACTCCCCTTAAATTTACATGAAATCAAGGTTTCTTTACAACTTCAACCTATTTTTTTTAGTTCTGACTTTGGGGGACAAACAGAACAAGGCTAATCCTGCTTCCATGGGACAGATCTTTAAGAACTAGAGAGGATTTTTTAAATTAAATTTTTAAAGAAGTAGAGGAGAGCTGGCATGTCCTCACTAAGTCTTCTGGGCTTCAGGCTCACCCTCCCTAATGTCGTCAATGAACTGGGCTCTCCAGTCACTTTCAATCTTGCTTATCTTCTTTTGGACATTTTCTAGCTTGTCAACATTTTTTCTAACATTGGAGGTGACACTCCATGTGTCCTGGATGTATTGGTTAAGTGACCTGGGCAGAAAAGAGCACAGAGGGCCTTGTGCCTCCTGCATCCTGAGTCCTGGGCCACTCTGACTTCAGTCTAATGGAGCACTGATCTCACATAATCATGCAGATTCAGACTGAGCTTGCAGGCCACTAAAATCCTCAGATCTTTTTCAGATGAATTTCCAGCTAACCAAACCCTCAGTATTCTTGATTTTGTGCCATTGGTCTTTTTTTTTTCCAACATAAGCATAAGATTCTGCTTATAAATTTCATCTGACTCAACTTGGCTCAATGTTCTAGCCTGCTGTTTTTTTATGCATTATCTTTTGGCTTCATTTTTTAAAAATTATGCTGACCTGAGATTTCATCAGTGTAGGGAACTCTCCAGGAGAAAACTCCCTTTATCAATGTATATTGGTACATTTTCTGCTGCTGAAGGCCTAAGAGAATGGCAGCAGGAAACTGAGAAGTGGTTGAAAGGCTTCCGGAAGCTGTCCATGGTGCTGAAGTTGGTAAACCCGCCAGACCTAATTATCCCAACAATCTAAACTTTGGTAGTTCTAGCTTATCTTTATGATTCCTCTGCTTTATTGATTCTGGAAACTATTTTATTTCAAGAAATAGAGGGTTCAGCAGGAAGAATTTTGAAGTGAAGATTTTTTTATCATCGTATTCATTGATGGTTCAATGATAAACTTTTTGGAAGTTCCAGTACAGTGCCCTAGGAATCTGCTTATGGCCCTGCATTATTTCACATTTATCAGTGACTTAAAGGAAAGTATAAATGATAGGTCTATCAAGTTTTCAGATAAAGGAGGAAGGAATAAGCATTGATCAAGTCTCTTCTGTGTGCCAGGCATTATGCTAAGTGCTTTATAAACATTGTCCCATTTGACAGAGCTCTGCTAAGTTGGTTCTATTATTATCACCATTTTACAATTAGGGAAACTGAGATAGATAGAAGTTAAGTGACTTCCCAGGGTCATAGAAGTAGCAAGCGTCTGGTGCCAAATTTGAAGTCAGGTCTTCCTAGCTTCAGGTTTTATCCACTGGGGTTCCCCCTGCTTGCCATAAATGACAGATGACATGAAACTAAGAGAGAAAGCTAATGTAAGATGACAGAGTCGGGATCTAGAAGTATGTTGAAAAGTCCAAACACTGAGCTGAATATGATGAATCCATTGGAGATAAATAACTTGGGGATACAAGGTCATGCTCAAAAGCAAGTTAAAGGGGTGATTTTTGAGGCCCCAAACAGCTAACATGACCTTGGGTTGTTGTAAGAGTGGTCAAGTGGGTGACCATATTGCCATCTTCTGCCCCTGCTGGACTTCCTTGAAGGAAAGTGGTCAGT
The DNA here is from genome assembly GCF_048593235.1 of Sminthopsis crassicaudata. Lineage (NCBI taxonomy): Eukaryota > Metazoa > Chordata > Mammalia > Dasyuromorphia > Dasyuridae > Sminthopsis > Sminthopsis crassicaudata. Next base: position 676,587,422 of record NC_133618.1, read on the forward strand.
TGGAAAGGGTCCAGAGAAGGACAGCTGGGATGGTAAGGAAACTTGGCCTAAGAGTGGTCAGTACTGTGGCTGGCTAACCCAATGACCTTTCCAGAGTGGAAAACAGCACCAGGGAAGGGACCCTTGTTTGAGTGTCATTGGGAGAAGGGGAAGAAGGACTGCAGCTAAGCTGCACTGATAATCAAGGGGAAGAAGGAATGTTCAAGATATGGCTTAGTGAATTTCTGAAGAAAGGAACATTTTAGTTATTGTTCTTGAAATGAATTTGCTTCCTACCATTGTTAGCCAGAGCTATGAGGTCCACTAAAGCATTTCTGGTTTCTGCATTATTACCTATCCCTAAAACTAGCCAAGAAGGACGGCAAGCCAGAGAGAAACAGCTGCTGGAAGTGGGAGCAAATATGTGAGTAATAGATAGCTTTCTATTAGTGGTGATAATATCAGCAAAAAAAAAGTAGTTATTGTTAATCAAGTATTTAGTAAGCACCTACTATGTATGAGGCACACAATGTGGTCAGCAAGGTTATTTTATACTTACTCTCTTTTTGTTAGCTTCAAGAAAAGAGGTATTAAGGTATAGCAATCCTCATTTTACAGATTAGAAAGCTGAGCTAACTTTCCCACAGTCACACAACTCAGGAAGGCAAGAACTCTTCTCCGGCTCCCGGCCAAGCATTATTTCTACTACATGACACAATGTACACACAAAACCCAGGCCTTTTGATTTCTGGTCTAAGAGAAGTGTTCTAAACCACAGGGGCTTCTGTGAAATATTTTAGATGTTAGATTTATTCTTGATGAATTTGGATGGGAGGGGAAATTTAAATAAGTAGACCTTTAAATGTAGGAAAGACACCTCAAATGGTAAAGCACCCACTCTGCCACTAGCCAATGCCCAATCCTAACCAGCCTGCTGAGGCCCGATGGGAAAATGCCAAAAGCTATGTTATTCAGTGAGAGCCAGAATAACTATTTATATGCTTGCAACCCAGATGTCATAAAAGAGACTTTTATGGACTGTGTACAGATTGAAAGCTATATTATTTGAGGGGGGGAGAAGTGAATTAATTCATCTCCCAGAAGCATTTATCTTTCAGGGTGGTATACATGCAGAATGCAGATGTGGATTAAACTTTATCTTGTATAATTCTAGCCTTTTCCCCAACATAATAAACTGACTTTACAAACCTCCCAGAATAAACTCCACATAGTCATTTTTTTTACACTTCAGTGGATTCCACCAATTAAAAA